>NC_139034.1:44225016-44757664 GCF_964662115.1 Mustela nivalis | reverse complement strand
AGACTCCCCAAGAAGAAAGAAAGAGGGCTCTAATAAATAAAATCAGAAATGAAAGAGAAGAAATTGCAACTGACACTACAGAAGTACAAAGGATCATAAGAGACTACTATGAACAATTTTACACCAAAAACCTTCAAGAAATTAGGAACCTACAAGAAATGGGTAAATCCCTAGGAATGTATAATCTTACATGACTGAATTTGGAAGATACAGAATATCTGAATGGATGAGTTACTAGTAAGGAAACTGAATTAATAATCAAAACCTCTAAACAGGGGCACCTGGGTGGCTCAGTCGGTTAAGCAACTACCTTCAGCTCAGATCACGATCCCAGGTTCCTGGGATCTAGCCTGGAAAGGGACTCCTTGCTCGGCAGGGATTCTGCTTCTCCCTGACCCTCCACATTCCCCTCTGCTTGTGCACTCTCTCTCTCTCAAATAAATAAATAAAATATATTTTTAAAAAATTTATAAAAAACAAAAACCTCTAAATAAATAAAAGTCCAGGACCTGATGGCTTCACTGTTGAATTCTAGCAAACATTCAATTAGATTCAACACCTATTCTCTTCAAACTCTTCCAAAAAACGAAAACACTTCCAAACTCACTTTAGGAGGCCAGTATCACTCAGATACCAAAACTAGACAAGGACACCACACACACACACACACACACACACACTACAGGCCAATATCACTGATGAACATAGATACAAAATTCCCAATAAAACACTGACAAACAAAATTCAACAATACACATCATATAACATGATCATATGATCAAGTGTACAGAATTTATTCCAGGGATATAGGGATGGTTCAACATCTGTAAATCAATGTAATACACTACCTTAACAAAATAAAGGACACAAATCATATAACTATCTTAACAGATGCACAAAAATGATCTAAAAAAAAATTGAATAACCATTATAATAAAAACTCTCAACAAAGTGGGTATAGAGGAAATATACATAAACAGAATAAGGGCCATATACAATACATCACAGCTAACATACCCAACGGCAAAAAGGTAAAAGTTTTTCCTTTACAATCAGAAATAGGGAATGGGTGCCCACTTTCCCCACTTTTAATCAAAATAGTATTAGAAGTCCTAGACACAGCAATTAAGAAAGAAAAATAAATAAAAGTCACCCAAATTAAAAAGCTTCCTTTTTAATCTCAATAATAAATCTCAATAGTAAATTTCACTATTTGCAGATGACATGATATTATACATAGGAAACCCAAAAGACTCCACCAAAAAACTATTAGACCTAAAAAATAAATTCAGTAAAGTAACAAAAATAAAATCAACATACAGAAACCCATGGTGTTCCCATAAATTAATAACAAATTATCAGAAAGACAAATTAAAAAAATAATTCCATTCACAACTGCATCAAAAAGAATAAAATATCTAGAAGCAATTTTAACCAAGGAGGTTAAAGACCTGTACACTGAAAACTAAAATAAATCAATGAAGAGTAGTCCATGTTCATGGATTAAATTAATTAGTATTGTTAATACTACTCAAAGCAATGTACAAATTCAATGCAATCTCTGCAAAATTCCAATGGCATTTTTCACAGAACTAGGAAAAATAATTCTAAATTTTAAAATGTGTATGTAACTACCAAAGATCCCCAAAAGCAAAAGCAATCTTGAGAAAAAACACAATTGACCATATCATGCCCCCTAATTTTTTTAAATTTTATTTGTATTTTTTTTCAGTGTTCCAAAATTCATTGTTTATGTACCACACCCAGTGCTCCATGCGATACATGCCCTCCTTAATACCCACCGCCAGCCTAATTTTAAACTATACTACAAAGCTATAGTAATCAAAACAGTCTGACATTAACATAAAAACAGACATAATGATGAATAAAACAGAATTGAGACCTCAGAATTAAATCCACACATATATGAACAACTAACTTAAAGGAGCTAAGAGCATACAATGGAAAAAGGATGGTCTCTTCAATAAATGGTGATGGAAAGGGATGCTTGGGTGGATCAGTTGGTTGGGCCTTTGCTTTGGGCTCACGTCATAATCCCAGAGTCCTGATATCGAGCCCCACATCAGGCTCCCTGCTCAGCGGGGAGTCTGCTTTTCCTTCTGACTCTCCCTCTTGTGCTCTCACTCTCACTCTCTCAAATAAATAAATAAAATCTTAAAAACATAAAAATAAAAATGATGATCATGGAAAAACTGAACAGATCCATGCAAATGAATGAAACCAACCACCATCTTACACCATAGACAAAAATTACGTCAAAGTGGATTAAAGACTTGAATCTTAGACCCGAAACCATAAAATTCCTTGAAGAAAACAGTGGCAGTGAGCTTCTCTCAATATTAGTCTTAGCAAAATTTTTGTGCATCTGACTCCAAAGATAAGGGACACAAAAACAAAAATAAATAAGTAAAGTTGCATCAAACTAAAAACCTTCTGCACAGTGAAAGAAACTATCATCAAAATGAAAAGTCAACCTACTGAATGGGAGAAGATTTCTGCAAATCATACAACTGACAAGGAATTAATATCTAAAATATATAAAGAACTCACACAATTCAATAACAAAAAATAAGGGCAGAGATTCTGAATAGATATTTTTCCAAAAAACACCCACAGATGGACAACAGGCACATGAAAACATACTCAACTTCACTAGTTATTGGAGAAATACAAATCAAAACCACAAGGAGATAACCTCACACCAGTTAGAATGGCTATTATCAAAACAAGAGAAATAACAAGTGTTGGTGAGGAAGCGGAAAAAGGGAAGTCACTGAACACTGTTGGTGGGAATGTAAATTGGTGCAGCCACTAGGGAAAATAGTGTGGAGATTTCTCAAGAAGTTAAGAACAGAACTACCATTTGATCTACCTATTTCATTTTTGGGCATTTACCTGAAGACTACAAAGATGGTAATTCAAAACAATATATGTACCCCTATGTTTATTTCATCATTATTTATAATAACCAAGAAATGGAAACAACCCAAATGTCTGCTGATGGATGAATGGATAAAGAAGATATGGTGTATGTGTGTGTGTATCAGATATTTTCAATGGAACACTACTCAGCCATAAAGAATGAACTCTTACCATTTGCAGCAACATGGATGGACCTTGAAGGTATTAGGCTAAGTGAAATAGGTCACACAGAGAGAAAGACAAATATAAGATTTTACTCATATTTGTAATCTAAAACAAAAGAATAAATAAAACAAGCAAAAACAAACTCATGGATATAGAAAAGAGACTGATGGTTAGCAGAGAGGAAGGATAGAGGAGCTTGGCAAAATGGGTGAAGGGTGTCAATAGTATGTTAACAAATAGTAACTAGATTTTAGTGGTGACCACTTGTCCTGCATAGAAATATCAAATTATATGTTGTACACCTGAAACTTACACAGTTGACCTTTGAACAATGTGGGAGTTAAGTTAGCTAAAAATCCATGAATAACTTTTGACTCACCAAAAATGTAACTACTAATAGCTTACTGTTGAATGGAAACCTTAGTGATAATATAAATGATCAATTAACACATACTTTATGTGTTACATGTATTATACACTGTATTCTTACAATAATACCCAACTTTTTTTGTATCAAGGCTACAATTTCATCTGTAGATTTTTACTAAATTGTCACAAATCTCCAAAAAAGTTCTAATATATTTATTGAAAAAAACTCGCATATAAGTGGACCCATGCAGTTCAAATTCACATTGCTCAAGGGCCAATTGCATAATGTTTTTTACTAATTTTACTTCAATTTTTAAAAAAGTAATCTAAAATAAAATTAAATGAACAAACAAACCATATGTCAGGCATTGGGACTATGAAAATGATTAGTTACATCCCTGCATCAACAATTTCAAAGTCTAGCTGGGGAGACATTTAAGGAAACATAATTTCAAAACCTGTTATTGTTACACTGGTTGTATTCTGTGAGCACACAGAAGAGAGACTATCTTTCCTGTTCATAAAGTGATAAGCCAGAGAGTTGGTCTCATGGGGATTCTAGGCAGCTGGACTAATAAAGGTGCAGAAGAATAAGAAAACAAGCCAGAAATGCATATAAGTTGTTCAGAGGAATACTAATGGTAAATCTGGTACTCAGGCTACATGTGACTAGGTTGCCTATAAGAATATATAACCTTTGAAGGCTGGGCAGGTGGGACACTGTCAGATCATGAAGGGCCCATATGCCATGCTCAGAGACTTAGCCACTAAGCAATTAAAAAAAAAATTAATAACTCTGGTTTTAAAATAAAGATATCTCACTCCTTGTCTTCTCAAAAATCTTCCCAAAGTAATAAGCACAAGAAAGAAAAATTATTCTCTTATTTTCAATGAAACTAGAAACGTTTATAGGGGGAAACTGAAATATATGAAGACTGAACTCAGAGGAATGGCAAAAAAAAGTTCACAGCAAAAGGTCAAACCAAACTGCCAGCAGAAGAGAATATTTACAAGAAGTTGGCTGGTTCACTCTGAGAAACCCAAGAAATGGCAAGGATTCCAGCAACCAGGTACTGCAGAGGTCTTGGGGATGGTACAAACCTGAAGAAAGCTAGATTGTTTAAAGTCTTATAAAAAAGTACAAATGTTCACTGGATTTGGCTACCATACACAACCACAGGAAAAGGAAGGTATATATCCTAGAGAATTTGAACCAGAGAAGTTCCTGACTCTGGGATTCCATACATAAAGAAGAGCAAGGTTGAAGCAAAGACATCATACACTCATGAACAGCATGAATGATGGAACATTCCCCGCTCCCTTTTGCTGCCCAGCTACAGAACAAACTTTTACCACTGAACTTATACCTAAATACCCAAAAGAAAGTCATTAGAACAGGTGATTAGAGGAAACTTTCCTAGAGTGTCCTTGAAGCTTCTTTGAAGAGAATAATTGCAGATCTTGATATGGAAGTCTCTAGTGAAAAGCCTGGACACCCTACCATCCTCAAGCAAAACCAGCCTTTCAAACAATCCTTGCCTAAATAAATACTAAGAACTTCCAATCATCTTTTCAGTGTTAATCCTAAATAGGTATAAACAAAATAATAACCAGACATTTTAGTAAAGTCTTCAACATAAAATACAGGGACAAACACACCAAGTAACTTTAAAAAAGTAAAGTTAATGAAAGGATGAGAAGAAATAATCAAATATGGTATAGTTAACATTCTTACAAATGCAAATGCTATTCAAGGTCTTTTCTGGTTCCATATAAATTTTAGAATTATTTGTTCCATTTCTTTGAAAAAGATGGATGGTACTTTGATAGGAATTGCATTAAATGTGTAGATTGCTTTAGGTAGCATAGACATTTTCACAATATTTGTTCTTCCAATCCAGGAGCATGGAACATTTTTCCATTTCTTTGTGTCTTCCTCAATTTCTTTCATGAGTACTTTATAGTTTTCTGAATATAGATTCTGTGCCTCTTTGGTTAGGTTTATTCCTAGGTATCTTATGGTTTGAGGTGCAATTGTAAATGGGATTGACTCCTTAATTTCTCTTTCTTCTGTCTTGTTGTTGGTGTAGAGAAATGCAACTGATTTCTGTGCATTGATTTTATATCCTGACACTTTACTGAATTCCTGTACAAGTTCTAGCAGTTTTGGAGTGGAGTCTTTTGGGTTTTCCACATATAGTATCATATCATCTGTGAAGAGTGATAATTTGACTTCTTCTTTGCCGATTTGGATGCCTTTCATTTCCTTTTGTTGTCTGATTGCTGAGGCTAGTACTTCTAGTACTATGTTGAATAGCAGTGGTGATAATGGACATCCCTGCCGTGTTCCTGACCTTAGCAGAAAAGCTTTCAGTTTTTCTCCATTGAGAATGATATTTGCGGTGGGATTTTCACAGATGGCTTTGATAATATTGAGGTATGTGCCCTCTATACCTACACTTTAAAGAGTTTTGATCAGGAGGGGATGCTGTACTTTGTCAAATGCTTTTTCAGCATCTATTGAGAGTATCATATGGTTCTTGTTCTTTCTTTTATTAATGTGTTGTATCACATTGATTGATTTGCAAATGTTGAACCAACCTTGCAGCCCTGGAATAAATCCCACTTGGTCATGGTGAATAATCCCTTTAATGTACTGTTGAATCCTATTGGTTAGTATTTTGGTGAGAATTTTCACATCTGTGTTCATCAAGGATATTGGTCTATAGCTCTCTTTTTTGATGGGATCCTTGTCTGGTTTGGGGATCAAGGTGATGCCAGCCTCATAAAATGAGTTTGGAAGTATTCCTTCCATTTCTATTTTTTGGAACAGTTTCAGGAGAATAGGAATTAGTTCTTCTTTAAATGTTTGGTAGAATTCCCCGGGGAAGCTGTCTGGCCCTGGGCTTTTGTTTGTTTGGAGATTTTTAATGACTGTTTCAATCTTCTTACTGGTTATGGGTCTGGTCAGGTTTCCTATTTCTTCCTGGTTCAGCTGTGGTAGTTTATATGTCTCTAGGAATGCATCCATTCTTCCAGATTGTCAAATTTGTTTGCGTAGAGTTACTCATAGTATGTTCTTATAATTGTATTTCTTTGATGTTGGTTGTGATCTCTCCTCTTTCATTCATGATTTTATTTATTTGGGTCCTTTCTCTTTTCTTTTTGATAAGTCGGGCCAGGGGTTTACCAATCTTATTAACTCTTTCAAAGAACCAGCTTCTAGTTTCATTGATTTGCTCTATTGTTTTTTTTGGTTTCTATTTCATTGATTTCTGCTCTGATCTTTATGATTTCTCTTCTCCTGCTGGGCTTAGGGTTTCTTTCTTGTTCTTTCTCCAGCTCCTTTAGGTGAAGGGTTAGGTTGTGTACCTGAGACCTTTCTTGTTTCTTGAGAAAGGCTTGTACCGCTATATATTTTCATCTCAAGACTGCCTTTGCTGTGTCCCACAGATTTTGAACTGTTGTGTTTTCATTATCATTTGTTTCCATGAATTTTTTCAATTCTTCTTTAATTTCCTGGTTGATCCATTCATTCTTTAAAAGGATGCTGTTTAGTCTCCATGTATTTGGGTTCTTTCCAAATTGCCTCTTGTGATTGAGTTCTAGCTTCAGAACATTGTGGTCTGAAAATATGCAGGGAATGATCCCAATCTTTTGATACTGGTTGAGACCTGATTTAAGACCCAGGATGTGATCTAAAATGGAGAATGTTCCATGTGCACTGGAGAAGAATATGTATTCTGTTGCTTCGGGATAGAATGTTCTGAATATATCTGAGATGTCCATCTGGTCCAGTCTGTCATTTAAGGCCTTTATTTCCTTGCTGATCTTTTGCTTGGATGGTCTGTCCATTTCAGTGAGGGGAGTGTTAAAGTCCCCTAGTATTATTGTATTACTGTTGCTGTGTTTCTTTGATTTTGTTATTAATTGGTTTATATAGTTGGCTGCTCCCATGTTAGGGGCATATATATTTAAAATTGTTAGATCTTCTTGTTGGACAGATCCTTTGAGTATGATATAGTGTCCTTCCTCATCTCTTATTATAGTCTTTGGCTTAAAATCTAATTGATCTGATATAAGGATTGCCACCCCAGCTTTCTTCTGATGTCCATTAGTATGATACATTGTTTTCCACCCTACTTTAAATCTGGAGGTGTCTTCGGGTCTAAAATGAGTTTCTGGTAGGCAACATATAGATAGTTTTTGTTTTCTTATCCATTCTGATACCCTGTGTCTTTTGATTGGGGCATTTAGCCCATTAACATTCAGGCTAACTACTGAGACATATAAATTTAGTGCCATTGTATTGCCTGTAAGGTGACTGTTACTATATATTGTCTCTGTTCCTTTCTGATCTACTACTTTTAGGCTCTCTCTTTGCTTAGAGGACCCCTTTCAATATTTCCTATAGAGCTGGTTTGGTGTTTGCAAATTCTTTCAGTTTTTGTTTGTCCTGGAAGCTTTTTATCTCTCCTTCTATTTTCAATGATAGCCTAGCTGGATATAGTATTCTTGGCTGCATGTTTTTCTTGTTTAGTGCTGTGACTATATCATGCCAACTCTTTCTGGCCTGCCAGGTCTCTGTGGATAAGTCAGCTGCCAATCTAATATTTTTACCATTGTATGTTACAGACTTCTTTTCCCAGGCTGCTTTCAGGATTTTCTCTTTGTCGCTAAGACTTGTAAATTTTACTATTAGGTGACGGGGTGTGGACCTATTCTTGTTGATTTTGAGGGGGGTTCTCTGAACCTCCTGGATTTTGATGCTTGTTCTTTTTGTCATATTAGGGAAATTCTCTCCAATAACTCTCTCCAATATACCTTCTGCTCCTCTCTCTCTTTCTTCTTCTTCTTCTGGAATCCCAATTATTCTAATGTTGTTTCATCTTATGGTGTCACTTATCTCTCGAATTCTCCCCTTGTGGTCCAGTAGCTGTTTGTCCCTCTTATTCTCTGTCATTTGGTCTTCTATATCACTAATTTTTTCTTCTGCCCCATTTATCCTAGCAGTAAGAGCCTCCATTTTTTATTGCACCTCATTAATAGCTTTTTTCATTTCAACTTGACTAGATTTTAGTTCTTTTATTTCTCCAGAAAATGCTTTTATACCTCCCAAGAGGGTTTCTCTAATATCTTCTATGCCTTTTTTGAGTCCGGCTAGAACCTTGAGAATCGTCATTCTGAACTCTAGATCTGACACATTACCAATGTCTGTATTGATTAGGTCCCTTGCCTTCGGTACTGCCTCTTGTTCTTTTTATTTGTGGTGAATTTTTCTCTCTTGTCATTTTGTCCAGATAAGAGTATATGAAGAAGTAAGTAAAATACTAAAAGGGTGGCAAAGACCCCAGGAAAATACACTTTAACCAAATCATTTGAGATCCCAAATCCCATTTTCCTTTCAGAAAGTGGTTGATTTTCTGTTTCTAGAGTTGCTGTTCTTCTTCTCTTCGATCTCCCGTTGGATTTGTAGATATCTGCAATCTTTAGATAAGCTATCTAGCTGATCTCCTGCTACCTGCTGTAGTCTCAGCCTGCTACTTCTCTGCCATCTTGAGTCCTCCCCTAATTCACTAGTTTTAAGATGGGAGTTTGCTCACATTTCTGTGGATCAACAATTTGGCCTGGTCTCTACTTTCATATGCAGCTGCAATCATCTGGCTGCTTAAGCAGGGCTGGATAGTATAAGATGGCCTTCTTCACATCTGGCAATTAGCTCTGGGCTAACAGCTAGGCATATGAGAGCAGTCCAGCTCTGGTTTCTTTACATGTATTACAAAGTTCCGAGCAGCAAGAAAGGGGAAATCCTAGGGCACAAGCATTTATCAAATATCTTATATTCTACTGGCCAAGGCAACACTCATGGCCAAGCTAAGAATCATGTGGGAAAGACTACATAAGGTTATAGAGTAGGGGGAAATATAACTCACAGGGGACATTACTATAACAATATTATCAGATTTGACCAAATAGGATTACTTAGAACTTCGGATCTAGACTAAGTAACTTTAAGCAAAAAGAACTTTGAAGGATATTCCTTATGATGTGGCTTGGCTTTCAAAAATACCCTAATCTTAGCATTTATAATTATTTTCAACTGTATACTTACTGTGTCTCTTGTTCTAGGTTATGAACTCTATGAAGACAAAGAGCATACTCCACCCCTTTTCTTTAAATTTCCATTTCTGTTAGTTCAGGAAGTAGTTAAGCACCTAGCTGTTGCTTTTTAAATAAAGTAATGGAGTACCAAACCTATACACAGAAATAGGCAGGTTCTAAGTCTGTGAAAGCACCAGAGACAGGTAGAAAGCAGGAAGAAGACACTTATTTAGCTACTTTAGCACATGGGCTGATGTTAGGAGGCCATTTGTGGATCTCACACATGCAGAGGTTTACCAAAGCTGTGTTCAATATGAATATAACAAAACAAAATTGCAACCTCTGATCCTAGTTAGCATTTTGCTCTCGATTCTATTGAGAAGCATCTAAAACTGTATAAATGTCCCTTTATCCACAAACATTTCATTTGAAGAACAGTTCTCAAATTCTTCAGTCTGGGACCACTTTACACTTGTAAAAATTATTGAGCACCCCAAAGAGCTTTTGTTTATGTGGGTTTTATCTATCATTTCTCATGTTCTGTATTTCAACTGAGACTTTTAAAATCGGTAATTATTTTAAAAATAACAAAAACAAACTCATTACATGTAACATAATAGCATATGTTTATAAAAACTAAAAACTGTTTTCCAAAACAAAATACTTTAGTCAGAAGAGTCGCGTTGTTTAACATTTTTGCGATTCTCTTTACTACCTGTCATAGTATAAGAGAACTGGATTCTCCTTCTTTGTTCATGTTGTTGCACTATTATGCACCACATAGCCTCTGGAAAATCCCACTGTGTGTTTATTAAAGAAAAGGAAGGAAGGCAAATAACAGCTTAGTATTATTATGAAAACACTTTGACTTTGTCAGTTCTCTGAAAGGGTCCTGGGTATTTGTCAGGCATTTGACAAGTGAAAGTAGTAAAAATGTTTTCCCCTAAAGTGGGTCATCTTCAAGGTAATACAACTGCAAGACACTATTTATACAACTGACCTCTTGGGATTTCTGAGTCCCAAACATAATACCATTCTGTAAGGTTTGTTCATATTAATAAATTCATTACTTAGTGAAATAAATTGGGCTATCGGACAGGTTCATCACATACAATGCGAGCTGTTTTTCTGCTCTTTGAACAACTAGGTAAACTCAACGATTGCATTCTCTCCCTTCAACTCTCCTAAAAATGGAAAACAACTCTCTAGGCAGTTCTCTTCTCTTTAGGCACAATAATAATCTTATATTAATCATGAAATAATAACTAAAACTGGAGTGTTTCATGTTTCAGGAAATGCTTAGTGTGCTTCATTGCACTATTTTATGTAATCTACAAACTAGCTTCTGGGGTAGGTACTATTCTCATTAACATTTTACAGATGAGAAAACTAAAATCTACCAAGATTAAGCAATGTGCACAAGGTCATACAACTAGTAAGAAATAAATCTCCAGCTTTTAACTACTGTTCCATATAGCTTTCTTATTCATGGCAATAGTAATGTTTTCTCCTGGTTTTCATTTTCCACAATTTTCACTATAGCTTTAAATGACTTCTTAGGTCTGGTCTAGGAAACTAACCTTGTTCTCAGAATCTTGCCAGTGTAAAAGTGTGTGCCCACTTCTATAACCTTCAAGGAATGAGACATTTGGACCACAACACATTCCTGCACTGACGGCTCTGCTTCATTCCAAATAATTTCTTCTAGATCACTCCTCAAACAATACCATCTTCACTCCTGTCATTTCTCTGGTCATCCTTGCCTCTCCTATTTGAATTGTTCAGCACCACTGAAGGCAGATTGAAACCAGCCTGACAGTAATGGTGAAGAATCTTCCAATAGCCTGATTGCCAACATTATCAAGGATCTGGGACAATCTTGTGGCATATGTCAGACCTTCACTCTTCTTTTCAGAAATCCTGTCAGCAACAACTTTCTACAGACCCCTGTGACTTAGAAAATAGTCACTCTATAAACTGTGTAGAAATGAATAGCAGATGTGTGCTGGCAGCCCTGGGAAATTCAAAAGTGTCAGTTTAATATCCTGGGTGTTGCTGGCTGAACCTGAAAAGTCAATTCAGGTTATAAAAATTTCAGTAGATTGCCACAAACCCCTGAATGTTCTCTTCAGTTCAAGTAGAGCAAAGGTAATGGGCCACAGGAGAAAAGCAGGGGAAAAAATAATGGATCCCATCTCACTAATTGAGAGCTGGCTCTTGAAAAGGATAATGATACTAAAGTCTCTATTTCCTCCATAACCCCTTATTTTAATACATGAGCCATCATACACTCCAGCATTATCACATGCAAGTCAGACTGAAATCACAGAAATGTTCTTTTCTTCTAGTATAGCCTTATTTATACCAGATAAAGCACACAATTTTTGCCTCTTGGGTTATAACTCTATTGCCAAGCATTTTAATAATCAGTTACCCATTTACAAATAGGATTATCACTGATTCAACTTTTGAGAAAATTATAATGGCAATTTAATTTTTAAAATGGAACAATGTGCTTTCTTTTCTCCCAGAAACTTTTCTTTTCTTTAATCCTTAGGGCATTATACATTGTATTTTTATCAGTTGAACCACTTACTCTGTTAATGTGATTCCAGAGAAAACATCCATTTATTACCAAAAGACATAACCACATTATTTTGGCATGAATGCCCCTAAAAGAACCTAGCTTTCATGAAGTATACAGGAAAACGAGAATAGCCAAAGTCATTCTCAGTTAATTATGATTAATTAAATGTACTGTCACTAAACTGGTATTACAGTATTCTAATATAATGCAGTGTTTCAACTGATACCTACACTTAAAAAGTACTTAAAACTGGTTTGTTTATTACAAAGTCATTTAATAAGCATCTATTCTGTAGCAGTGTGCCAGATGTTGAAGCTATGAAGACTGATGGGTGTTGGTCCTTTCTCTCCAAGAGTTCACAGCCATATGTAATATACCTATATGTAAAGAAATTAAATATAATACAAAGTGATATGTTTTATAAGAACAGACTGTACATATCATATGTGAGGCCACTGATAAGAATCTAAACCATGCATGGAAAGATTAGAGGGAATATCCAAATTTTTAAAAAATGTTCTTCTGAATCTGAATTAAGTTCTTTTATCAACTGTTTTATTATTTTAAAAAGTCTAAAATATTATCAATATTACTTAACAATCATAGATACGTTAGCAATCAAAGCAGCCTACCCACTTGCAGAATCTGTCCTAATAATAATATTGCTCTTATTGTCACAAACACTCTTGAAGAGGTAAGAAATATCTCCATTTTACAGATGGTAAAGGACAATGCAATGAGAGTAAGTAATTGCCAAACACAGACATGTAGTAAATGCTCTACCTGGGATGGAAATTGATTCCTGAGCCTAAGATTTCCCTGCTTTGCCAGCTAACTGGCCAGCTAACTAACCTGCCCAAGAAAGCCACCATAAATGTGTTCTATGTACATTCTCAAACATGCATTTCAATGATTTAATTAGGAACTACAGCAATTATACGCATACATTTAAAGCCTTACATCACTGACTTCAAAATGCTTGTTTCCTGGTATGTTCCTGCCACATTTTCTATATGTACATTTCATTCTGACATAGTCTGAAATTAATTCATCTTCCAGGCAAGAAAAAGACTAGAATAAGCAGTACTTGACTGTAAATGTAAATCTGTTAGTCAAGAAATGCATTACAGTGGGAAAATGAATGTTATCATTTGCATACAGGTGAACAGCTAAGATCATATGTGTCCAGAGAGGCAATGGGGCACAGGAGTTAAGGATTTAAGACATGGAATCATACTTTCTGTGCTCAGTCTTCACCTCTATTACATAACTCTTGTGTAATCTGGAGCAATCTTAACTTCTTTGTGTCTTACTTTTATCATCTATAAAAGAATAATAATAATGATGCCTACCTCAAAATGTTATTATGAGGATAAAATGAGTTAATACTTCCTAAAGCTTAGAACAGTGCTTGGATCAAAGTAGTGTTCCATAAATGTGTGCTATTATACTAAACATAAAGTACATTTTTATTACTGCAGTATTATTATGTAGTCTAATGCTATCTTGTTCAGAAAGAATATGTAATGTAAATTCAGCCTTTAAAATAGTTACGTACACTTTGAATTAATTTTCTAGAAGTACTGCCAATTCTATTTGGCATTCTATTTGAAAAAAAAAAAAAAGAACCTATTTTAGTCAGGATGGCCCTCACAGACTACTGCCTTCCATAATAAAGAGTAATAAATGGCTAAACTCTATCTACTGTCAATCTGGAAAAATTCTAAAATTCTGCACTTTGGATGTGCTGGGCTGGACCCAGCTTTTTAGTGAATCATTTCTAAGGTTCCTGCTGCAATTTCAGGAAAAACATCGAGAAAATTCTGAAATGTGATTTATCTATACCCAGTTAATAAAGGTTCTTATTTTAGTCTTAGAAGGGAGGAGAAAAGAGGGGTGTATGCAGTATGGCAAGATGATTTTGTTTTACATCTCCGCGTATTTCTTCACCAAATGTGTAAAGAGCATGATTTTCAAGGCCTTCTGCTTTTCTGTTCTTGTCAATGTCACTTCTGTCAATGTCCTCAAAGAAGTAATTAACCTTATACTGATAAGCAATTTTGTCCCAAGAGCATGCTTTACTAGTCCTCTTATAGCTATTATGCCCTGAACAAGAATTGTATCCACCTCCATGTTCCCTTCAATACCTGTCAAGGCTCTGCAAATATTATTAGGTAATAACTTCTCATTAGCATTTCCTTCGACTTTATGCTAGTAATTTTAATTTTGCCATGATGCCAGCACATAAAGTCAAGATATCACTTGCCAGGTCCTAAGTTCCTTATAAGTCTAATAGATAATATTTCTGCATTTTCTCAATGTCTCTAGCAACTCCCAATATAACCTGTATAGAGGGTTTTAGCCCTACAAGTATAGTGAATGGGATACTATTTTAAGGCCCAGCAGCAAGCCTAAGCCCCTGGGAGTGTGACATTTCCTCCCAACCCTCTCTTAGATCACCATAACACCAATTATCAGGGACAGGAAACATATTTTAGGGCAAAGTGGTGAGAGCATTAGGCAATTATTTAGCACATGTGCCAAACAGAAACTTGACCTCCAAAGGTGGCTTCTATAATTGTTGTTTTCTGTCCATTTCTACCAGCTGGTTTAACTACTCTGTTAGTAAGTGAGTTACTGGGTTCGTGACATTTGCAGTCCCTCCAACTGTACAGCTGAGATTCAGACTATTTTAATAATAATCCTGTCTTTTTATTCCTTTAGGGAGTAAAAGAACAAAAATGGAGTTTTAAAGAAAAAGAACATAAATTTTCTTTTTGTCTTCACTACCTATGCTTTGCACGTTCTTGGAAAATTATTCAATCTCTCTGAGTTTAAAGTTTCTCATCTGTAAAATTTAAATAATAATAATAATAGCTAACTTGCTGGGCTGGTATGAAAATAGAATGGATAATGCATATAGAAAATTATTTGTAAATATTAAAAATTTCCTCCATCCTGAAAAGGGAAGAATTCTGGTATTGTCCTGAACTGTCTGTGGGAACATTTGAACAGACATGAGTGATGAACCAAACTAAGCAATTTAAAGTAGTAGGCCTGGGATGTAATCACCCAGACCTGGAAGAAGAGGAATGTCACTGTGTGCTTATTTCTTCTACTCTACTCACCTCAGGAGAAAAGGAACTGCCTGCAAAAATTGTAAGGAAAAACAAAAAGTATTATTAGAAATGATGTCGCAAAATAACATCTAACAGCAAGAGTAAATTACTTATTACTGAATGACAAAAAGGAAGAAGAATTTATAAGTGGGTATATGTAAGGTAGTATGCCATTTGTTAAACATACAGATGGATCAGATAAAAATATGGAAGCATTAATAGTTGTCAGCTCTAGGTAGTGGGATTATGACTAATTTTTATTCTTCCTTAAATTTCTTCCATTAACATATTTCCTCCCATTAATTAGCATGTATTACTTTTGTATTAAGATACAACATGTAATCTTAAAAATAGTTTATAAAATCTTAACACTATGGGGGCATCTGGGTGGCTCAGTGGGTTAGGCCTCTGCCTTTGGCTCAGGTCATGATCTTGGGGTCCTGGGATCGGGCCCCGCATTGGGCTCTCTACTCTGCTCTCTGCCTGCCTCTCTGCCTACTTGTGATCTCTGTCAAATAAATAAATAAGATCTTTAAAAAAAAATCTTAACACTGTGTTTTTCCACGTCACTTTAAGTCCTAAAACCGAACTGTTTTCAACCCAGGTTTGCCATCTGCATTTTTTTCCCCAGACATTTTACAAACATTCATGTGTCAAAATGACACATTTTCCTCTTTCACATCTCCTCCCAATCCCCAAGTATTTACATTTCTGTCCTTTCTCTATGATCAATAAACCATCATATAAAACGCTTCTCCCCTCCCCTCTCCCTACATCATCTCATTTTCCTGTGCATATCCAAAACCACTTTTCTAAGTCTTTAAACCAACCTTTCTTCATCCCCATTCTCCACAACCTGGACACACACATTATCCCAATTTCAAACCCTTTAAGAACATGTCCATTTTACTTCCTTATCTCCCTCTGTCTTTCTCAAAATATGCAAGTGTGAGGAAAAATTTTTTTTCAAACTTTAATTTAAACTCCAATTAGTTAACATACAGTGTAACACTAGTTTCAGGTGTAGAATTTAGTGATTCATTACCCACATACAACACCCACTGCTAATCACAAGTGTCCCCATCACCAATTTCACCCATCTTCCCACCCATTTTCTCTCTGGTAACCATCAGCTTGTTCTATAGAGTTAAGAGTCTATTTCTTGGTCTGCCTCTCTCTTTTTTTCCCTCCTATGATCATTTATTTTGTTTCTTAAATTCCACAGGAGTGAAGTCATATGGTATTTTTCTTCTCTGACGTATTTTACTTAGCATAATACTCTGTAATTCCATCCATGTCATTGTAAAAAGCAAGATTTCATTCCACCACAAAAATTACTAGAACTGATACACGAATTCGGTAAGTTGCAGGATACAAAATCAATGTACAGAAATTAGTTGCATTTCTGTGCATTAATAATTAAGCAGCAGAAAGAAAAATCAAGGGATAAATCCCATTTACAATTATACCCAAACCATAAGATACCTAGGAATAAACTAACCAAAGAGGTAAAAGTTCTGTACTCTGAAAATTATAAAACACTGATGAAAGAAATTGAAGGTGACCAAAGAAATGGAAAAAAATGCCATGTTAATGGATTGGAAGAACAAATATTGTTAAAATATCTATTTTGCCCAAAACAATCTACACATTTAATGCAATCCCTATCAAAACACCACCAGCATTTTTCAAAAGCTAGAACAAACAATAAGAAAATTTGTATGGAACCATAAAAAGACCCCAAATAGCTGAAGCAATCTTGAAAAAGAAAAGCAAAACTGGAAGCAACATAATCTGAGACATTAAGATCTATTACAAAGCTGTACTAATCAAGACAGTATGGTACAGGGACAAAAATAGACACATAGATCAATGGAACAGAATAAAAAACCCACAAAAGAAACCCACAACTATATATATATATACATACATATGTGTGTGTGTGTATATGCAATTAATCTTCAATAAAGGAAGAAAAAATGTTTTTAGAAGACATACAGATGTCCAAGAGACACATGAAAAGATGCTCAACATCACTCATCAGGGAAATGCAAATCAAAACCACAAAGAGATATTACCTTACACTTGTCAGAATGGCCATAATAAAAAAAAGAAAAAAAAGTTTTGTTAACAAGTGTTCATGAGGACATGGAGAAAAAGGACTATTGATAGGAAAATAAATTGGTATAGCCACTGTAGAAAAGTATGAAGATTGCTCAAAAACTGAAAATAAAAGTCCTGTATGATCCAGTAATTCTCCTGTTGGGTATTTACCCAAAGAAAAAAAAGACACTAATTTGAAAAGATATATGTGTCTCTATATTTATTGTAGCATCAATTATAATAGCTAACATACGGAAGCAATCCAAGTGCCCATCCATATGTAAATGGATAAAAAAGATGTGGAATTGTGTACACACACACACACACACACACACACACATATATATATACACACTGGAATACTACTCTGCCATAAAAAAAAAATGAGATCTTGCCATCTGCAACAACATAGATGACCTAAAGGTATAATGCTAAATGAAATAAGTCAGTCAGAGAAGGACAAATGCCATATGATTTCACTCGTGTATGGAATTTAAGAAACAAATGAATAAACAAAAGACAAGCAAAAAAACAAACTCAAATACAGAGAGGTAGTTGCCAGAGGAGAGGTGAGATGGGTGGGGGGAAGGGTGATAGTACACCTATCTTGATGAGCACTGAGTAATATACAGAATTGTTGAATCATTTTATTCTATATCTGAAACTAACAGAATACTGTATGTTAATTACACTTCACTAAAAATAAAAAATGTAATTTTTAATTTTTTTGACATATTTGTAACCTGTTTTGACATATTTGTAACCTGTTTTATCTTCTGCCATTCTAGTGATCTGACCATTAGCTAAAAATTTTCTATCTGTGTTCATCCTTATTTTCTTCTAACAGTAAAAGAAATGTATTTGGCTCCTTGTTTTCTTTTTTCTATGCCCTTGTATTATTCAAGTTTAATGTCTCAATACCAGACCTCTACACAGTTTCAAAATTTATCTGTCCCTAGTCTCTCTTTTTCCACTAAAGTAATGTAACACAAACTTAATTTGACCACAAAATTTCTCTTACACAAGAATTTGCATTTTGTTGCTATTGCCATATTAAATACTCCCTCTACTACCTTTCAACCCCAGAACCATTTCACATCATACTGTGGGGCAATGAAGAACACTTTTTAATGTTTCTGCAGTTAGTATTTTTAGAGCTTGCTGAACTAAAACTTACCTGGGCAAAAGACAAAGCTAAATTAGAACTGAACTGATCATGAAACTCCGAGAGATTTACCTTCTAGGAGCTGTCTACATTTCAAGGGGGAATAAAACCCTAAACAAACCCTGGGTTGAAATGTTAGAGAAATGTCAGAGATAATAGTTTTTTCTTCTCACGAGAAACATAAATTTATATTCCAAAGGATTAAAAACTCAAGCTCCTCCTTAAGGACAATTTCTTCACACTAGGGAACAAAGATTTCTCCTCATCTCCCAAGAGAGTATGGGGGACAACTGTTCCTTTTCTTTATAAGCCCCAGTTCTTAATTTTAGGTTTCCTTGCCTAGAGTACAGTTCCCAGAGCATGCAGGATGACATCTGGCCCTCATCCCACTATTCTCAGAAATTTAGGCATAGAGGACAGGCCCAGTTAAGGAATAAATAATCTTACTCTGCCCCAGAAATAACATATCTACTTGTAGGACAATACAGATAAATACGGATACCGAACACTAATCACATACCAAGTCCATCTAACCAAACTCATTCCTCTGTTCCTCCCTGGCTAACTCTCTAGTTCCTTAAAATGTGTTAAAAAGCCATACTGAACAGAATTTGTTCCCATATCCTGTGTCATAGCAAATGCTTATTCTCCATCTGTATGCCTCCTTTCCTCTTTTTAAACAACTCCAGTTCCTCTTTGCCATTAAAAATTTGAGAGAAGTTTACCCTGAGTAAAATCCTTCATGCTGCTCAGTTTATTGGGCCATATACTTCAGAGTGTAATACTAGTCTAGTAACTACACAATATACAATGTCAGATTAACTCAATTTCAGGGCAGACAGTCTTAATCCTATTTTAAATATAAAGAACCAAAATCTCAGAAAAGTGAGGAAAACTGTCCACAGTCATAGAGTTAGTAAGGGAAAACACCATGATTCAGATCCACAGGTGCTTAATACAAGGCTTGGCCACATGAGCTTCTTTGACCAACAAAATGTCACTAGAGGTGTCACAAGCCACCTCTCAGCAGAAGTGTCAAGGCACTTTGAATGTCTCCTTCCGCCAAAAGCCCAGAAATTCCCAGATGGGGCTTTCTCATCAAACATTAACCCTAGTGAAAAAGATGCAGATAAAAGGTGCAGTCAAAAAAACATGATATGCAAGTACGATAAATGAGAAATAAATATGTGTGAAAGCTACTGAAATTTCTACAGTCTTTGTTACTATAAATTATTTTAGTACAAGCTAACCAAACACAGAAATTGTTACAAGAAATAGAACACAGTCAAAACAGTACCCTAAAATATGTAGTACCAGATAGTGGGGAAAGAGACTTCTTTTTGGAGAAAGAACATAATCTATGTCATGCAGGAGTTAAGTATCTGGTAAAACTATCCACTCCACTAAGCTGAAAGGGACATCTTGTGACTTCAAAAAAGGGAGTAGGAAAAGTAATACTACTAGCATGAACTGGTTGCTCTTGGCTGTTTTTGGCAAGGTGCTATAAGAAGGAAATCAACACAGGAAAAACAAACAAACAAAAAAGGCCAATTTGCAAGAGAATTGGAGTTGGGGGAACCAGAAGAAAGTGTAGAAATTTCAGGCCTTGCAGAAGTAAGATACAAGTTGCCTTTTACTTTGTTACTGAAAACAAAGGCTGGTTAAAACTCAGTTTTGTTTTAAAGACCAAATTAGAGCCTTTGTGTAAAAAAGGAAAAAAGTAAAGCTATGACAGTGAACAGATTTCTTCTGTTTTACAAAATGGTTCAGGAAAAAATACTAAAGGTATGGCTGTGCCATAAAGATATCTACTGTAGGCAGAATGTTTCCGAAATATGACTATTTCCCTTTTAGTCCCCCAATATATGTTACCTTAGAGAGCAATGTGATTAAGCTAAGGATTTCAAGACGAGATTATTTGAATGGAATGATACATAATCACAAAGGTCTTTGTAAGTAAAAGGAGACAAGAGAAGGATATTTGATGAGGGAAGCAGAGAAATGCAAATGCTAGCCTTGGAAGATGAAAGGAGCCATAAGCCAAAGAATGCAAAGAGCCTCTAGAAGCTGGAAAATTCAAGAAAACAGGTTTTCCCCCTAGAGTCTCCAAGAAAAACCCTATAATCCTGCCAATACCTTGATATTAGCCCAGTGATACCCATTTCGGACTTTTGACCTCTAGACCCGTACAATGATAAATCTGTATTAAGAATATTGTTAAACTTGGAACACTGAAAAAATAAAGTTAAAAAAAAAATATTTTTAACCCTAATTTTTATATTTATTCATTACGGTAGCAACAGAAAACTAATATGATAGCCATAACTAAGTAGAGAAAGATGGGCATGTTGCAAAAGGAACTGTTGGTATAGCTGCTGATCAATACTGATTTTATCAATCAAAGTAATAAAAAGCTGACTCAGTTCTTAGAATAACTGCAACATCAAAAGAGTCATGAATCTAGACTAAGAGAGACTATGACTATTTGAGAATTGAAACGTCCCTTTGATTTCAGTGAGCAGGAAGCAGATTGAGAGAGCTGATCTGTCCTCAAGCATAGCATACTCTCCAATTACTTCTCTACTATGACAAAAAAACATAAATGGAAATGGAGGCACCTCCAAGAGAATGGAGATGAGAGCTTCAACAGTCATGCAGAGCAACAGACTAAAGCCCAAATGAGAACCATTCCCACATTCATGTTAGGGGTCCTCGCCACACATGCCAACATGACTTCAGAATTGATATGGGCAGTGACATCTTGTGCCTTCCACTCTTTTCTTTTTCAGATAGGGATATCTGTTGTGATTATCCAGTTCTTATTCTACTGAATATGTAGGAGAATATGGGGAGTGAAGGAGTGATTTTTTGTTTGTATGTTTTCTAATAAACCACCAGCTCAAGAAAGACGACACCAGGAGCTGATGTGGAGACTAACATATAATCTCAGGCTTTGACCCTAATAGGATGGAACTTTAAGGTTGTCTCTATTAGAGAAGAACTCTAACATTTTATATATTTTAGGTGCAGAAGAGAGATGAGTGAATTTTTGTGACCAAGTACTAGACTAAGACAGAGCTTATTATAGTTTTCAGATATTTTATGCCCCTCCTTATGAAACAATTGTACTGCCCTGTCCTGATGATGTCAGGTTTGATTACATGACATGCTTGGATAGTAAAATGAATCCAAGTAAGATATGCCACTCCTGAGGAGAGCTTTAAGAGACACTGGAAATCTAGCAACACTCTTCTTTCTCTCCGCCACAAGCCCCACAACAGTCCACAGATGGGCTCCTCTGTCAGCATCCTTCCCCGAGTAAAGACACTGTGAAACTGGGCCACAGGTGATGAATGACCATGATTAAGATGAAACTTGAGCAAGCAATGAAGCTCTGTTGTGTAAACTACTGTAATCGTGACTATAAGGCTGGATGTTTCTGTTGTGTAACAGTCTTACCTGATGTGGTAGGAGTCAAGAAAAATGGTGACCACTGTTGCTAATAGAATAACCCCACACTATTAGATGGATTTGATTACTTCAGGTCAATAAAAGGTTCTGACCACAGAATAATGCAGAAATTATTCCATTTCATGCGTGGCTTAGAATGTATGTGATGGGTGCTGAGGTGTATATTTAAGAACAGCTACAAGAAAAAGAATCCCACATGGTATTAGATGAACCCAGAAGAGAAAGCAGTAATTCACTTTGGGGAAAAAAAAAATTTTTTTTTTTATTAACAAAGGATGAGATATAATCTGTGGTCCAATCTGGTGAAATGTTAGTCACACAATTCTTCCATAACAAATGGTAGATTTCCAATACGACACAGAGAAGAAAATAAATGAGGCTTTGACATCACAGTCATGTATTTAATGATCATATTGTGTAAACATCTAATATCTGTGAACCAACATGACTTGCTAGCATAGCGCCATCACAAAGCCAACGGATATGCATCACCACACATTTCTAAAGCACAACCACAAAGCTAAGCTTTACAACCCATGTGCAGAGCAGAAGTCTGAACTTGTAATAAGCAAGATCCACATACGTAAATGTCAAAACAAGGGCAGTGAATATCTGGCCCAAAGAAGCAGGTCTCTGGATTATATCACAAGGAATGCTTGTTCCTGAAACATTTGAGCAAAAGTAAGATTATTACTACATGAATAGTAAATGTGTCTTAAAAAAGAAAATATTTCCTAAAGTTCTCACAAAATACAATCACGGAAGCCAGGAAGGCAGATTCATCACCCCGCCCCCTGGCTTGTTCATGTCCAGGGAGAAAGGAGCTGATAAGAATCTGAAATTGTGCTGCTGCTGGTGCAGATGTGGCTGCTGCTGCCACTGCTGGGACTACAGCTGTTGTTTTAGGTCCAGATCCTACTCCTCTACGACTTTTGCATTGAGTTGCCGCCCACTGTCTGGGGGTTTTTGTTGTGCTTAAACAAGAGCTATTCTTTGAAGAGACTGAATAAGAAACAAAGTAGCAATGACTTCCAGACTTCCGAGGCTATGCTCCCCAAACTCAAGAACATGCCTTGAGCACTTTGCACAGTGGTTTTGAATATGTAAAATGATTTCAATATTGCTCCTACAACATACCTGAGGGGGTGGTAGGTGTTGAAGCTTGCCTCCAAATGCTCACCTACATGGAAGAAACAGACAATGAGGAATATAAAAGCTGCCAAGAATAGGAAGCACTAAAGGAAACGGCTTTATTCATGATGTATAAACTTAATTAGAACTTTCTTTCCAACTTAATATTAGTAAGAATACTATGCTCAACCTATAATAGGCAACAAGATTCCCAAATACTATATCCAATTTATTTTACCCATTTTACTACTATGATATGCTGCATAGATAGAAAATATTTTATAGCATTGTGACATGAAAAATTCTAATTATTTTAGGAGGTAAAATAAGAGTCACAAACTCAAATGCAGGAATAAGACAGAGAGACCCTCAGAGTTGGGGAGACAATACAAAGCTCCACCAAGTTGTCCCTTTTAGAAAAGTAAGCCTAGTGTAGTCATCTGATTTTTCAAGAGAAGCCAGAAATCCAGAATATTATGTGAAATTGCTTTTTTTTTAAACGCTGCCCACCAATTCAAAAAAGTAATAGTAACTTAAACCCTGTGAGTAGCAACAATCTGTGGGCCCAACAAAACACATCTGCTGGACAAAGTGGTCCAAAGACCCACGTTTCCAGTCTGGGAATGAAAGGGTTTTTTCAACCTGAAACTAAATTTTGGATTAAATGAAAAACATACGTTTTGTCGTCAAGTCCCATGACTATAAAGATTCCTCTTTTACAAACAACATGTTTCTAATGGGTTAATATTTTCAGGTTATTCTTAAATTTCAACTAGTAACTCAATGTTATTTTACAGAACTGTTTTGCTGAGAGCATAATGTGGTAGGAAGTACACGTAACTGGGATTTAAGATAAGAGAAATTCTAGGCCTTGGCTCCACTATGTTGCTCTTCAAAATAAACAGGTAGGGTTTGACTCTCCAAGACAAAGTGAAAGATACAAGTGACTAATTCTCTTTAATTTGACTAATTCTCTATGTTTACTGGGTAACTGCTCCTTGGAGGTTTGTTTGTGTGAGTAAGCTTGCATGGCGTAGGCAGGGCATGGGATTGAGGACAACAGATCAATCCAGAGTCAGTAATTTCCTAGGGTCCTATCAAACTCATAAGGAAACTACAAACCTCATTGTGATTAGGATACAGTTGAGTAAATGGGGAAAATACCTTAAAAAATAAGATTGAAGGCAGCTCTCTGTAAATGTCTGAATAGTTTACAGGACATGAAGATTTAAGCCTACTTATGTAGTCCCAAGGAATAGAGAAGCCAAGGACAGACTTCACAGGAAAGTGGAGAGATCCAAAGGTAGATTTGGGTAGTCAGCTTCAATTCCATTTTTATATGCTGCCATGGAAAGTACAGGTCATTATTCACAGATTCCAAATCTGTGAATCCACCTACTTGCTAAAATTTATTTGTAATCCCAAGGTCAATGCTCCCAGTGCTTCCACAGTCATGGTCATTCACAGGTGTGCGATGCACTGAGTATGAAGAATTTGAGTCATCTGCCTCACATGGTCCTAGCTGCAGTGGAACAAGGAACCTGCTGCTCTTCTGTCTCAGCTCTCTTACTATAAGCAAGTATTCTTTTCTCAGTCTCCTTAGTGTCACATATTTCATATTTGCATGCTTTCTGTTGGTGATCTGATTGTTTAAAATGGTTCCTAAAGCTAGCACTGAAGTGCTGTCTCGTGTTCCTATGCACAAAGAGGCTGTGATGTGGCTTATGGAGGAAACACATACACTAAGTAAGCTTCTTCAGGACATGGGTTAGAGTGTTTTTGGCTATGATTTTAATGTTAGTGAATCAACAATACATATTAAATAAGGTACCTTGATGTATTTATTTATTTGTTTATTTTTACAAGATTTTATTTATATATCTGTCAGAGAGAAAGAGCGCACAAGAAGGGGAAGTGGCAGGCAGAAGGGAGAAGCCATCCCAAGACCCTGGGATCATGACGTGAACTGAAAGCAGACACTTTAACCAACTAAGCTACCCAGAAATCCCAATAAGGTACCTTTAAGCAGAAACACACATAAAAGAAATCTATGCACTGAGTGTTTGACAAAAATGTGACCAGAGGCTGGCAGGAACCTAACCTTGTATTGCCCTAAAGGACAATGACTCAGTATGCACTAACTTAGTGTTCAAATAACTTTATAAAACATAACTACCACAAATAATAATAACTGTTAAAAGGCTATTTTATTACCTCTTAAGAAAAATGCTGTGGAAAGATTTCATGTATCAGATCAAAGGATGACAAAGAAGCCACATGGTGCCCTTTCCAGTCTCACATTCTAGTATTCAGTGAAGAACTGGTCCAGGCCTCAGCTGGGCACTTAGATTAAATAACTTTCCCCCTTATGCACCCCCCCCAATTCCATCATTCTACAATCAGTCAGGGATCTGAATGAGTCTCAGATTCCACTTTTATGCAATATGAAAGTTGGAAAAAATAGCACCTTAGATTTCTTCCTAGCTCTAAAGTTTTATTATCCAAGGAAAAGATTTTTCTAACATTCTTCTGGAAAAATACACATTTTGTCATTAAGTATCTTGACCATAAAGATTTCTCTTTTGACATCAAATCCTATTCCCTATTTGTTTTACCCTATATTTGGTATTTCATTTACAGAAATTTTCACCTGCAGAAACTTTCTATTTCTTACCTGTGATCTTCTTTTTTAAGTTGGTTACTGTCCTCAATTCATTGGTACAGGAAAATACTCTTGGAATTTTCCTACATATCAGACATTCCACACTTCTAAGGAAAGGCCTGAATCTCTTTGCCTTCCCCAGCCTACCTTTGCTCATTCTGAAGAACTAGATCCAGAATATTGTGATGGAAAATGTGTCATGCACGTTGGTCTCTAACCAAATGGATAATAAGCTTATAAGAAACCTACAGAGCATCTCTCTCAAAGTGAAGACAACCTTGGAGTAACAAGTCTTACTTTCCTATAACCCTATTTTTAGAACAAGCCTCCTAACCTTCTGCGTAGTTCCCTAGAAAACACTCAGAATCATATGTAGGACGATTGAGACTAGTTTCAAATCAGTCCATAGCTGGGGTGGCAGCACTAGACCATGAATATGCCTGAACTGGGTAAGAACACAGTCCATTAAGTGACAACATCTGGACTGCAGCCAACTTATCCATTTTCTCTATTCCCAAGAGGGGCAAAACACACACATAACAATAACAACAACAAAAAAACCCCTCTGAAATTGTATGACTATCTGCATAATTCAATGTTACACATCTCATACAAAAAGGAAATGGGCTTGTATGTGTGAGTGCTTCTAAAGAAGACAAAGAAATACACAATGAAGAAGGATGCCAAACTGAGTGAAAAGAGAAAAAAAAAAAGAGAGAGGGAATGTCGTATCACAAGTAAAATAGGATAGAAGAATAGAGTAATCCAAATAAAGCAACTCAACTTGCTGCAGCTATGTTTGTCTTCCCATTAAGCTCTGAGTATCTTGGTGATAATGATATAATTAAGTATCTCTGAGTATCTTAATGACAACTTTATCATTTGAGACAGTATGATTTAATCATATGTGAGTTCATAAACATTGCTTAGAATATAGGTGTCTGTTAATAAATGTTGCGTTTAATGGAATTGAAGGCTTTTATTATATTGGTTACTCATACCACTACTTTTCAAAAAATTATGATACTCTAAAAGGAAGCAAGAGGGTCTCTTAGAGCATGTGAGTGGCCTATTGTTAATCCAGAATGTCTTGCCAGCCTGGGGAGAATGGAAGGGAGAAAAACAAAGGTCAAAAATATTAATGGGGCGCCTGCGTGGCTCAGTGGGTTAAAGCCTCTGCTTTCGGCTCAGGTCATGATCCCAAGGTCCTGGGATCGAGCCCCAAATCGGGCTCTCTGCTCAGCAGGGAGCCTGCTTTCCTTCCTCTCTCTCTACCTGCCTCTCTGCCTACTTGTGATCTCTGCCTGTCAAATAAATAAATTAAAAAAAAAAATACTAGTGAAAATGTAAATAGAAATATTTCATCTTTTCTTCACTAAAATAAATTTATTGATTTATCCTTAAACGTGCCCAAGTATATTTGCCGTCGCTAAGAATTTGAACAGATTCTTGAGAACCCAGGTAAGTTTAATAGCTTTTTAAGCTAGCCTAAAATCTAAGATTGACAACTATGATTATTTTGTCATGAAATCATAAATGACAGGAAACCTTTATATGCTGCTCATGGACACCAGTAAAATCCCCTACCTCATCTCAAACTCAGTTGTTTTAGGTCATTAACAAAATTACAATGAAATCCTTCTCAAATTAGTCTATTAATTTTATAAACAAAATTGAAAAGAGGATGATTATATTGCTGTTCACATCACAGATTCACCTCATTATATTCAACACAAAAACTTTTCAAATAACTACTGTACACTAGGTGAGGGAATAGAAAGATTGGTAATAAGAATTCCTGCTCTCAGAGAGATTACAGTTTTGATAGAAATGCAAAAAATTAAGTAGTGTGGATAACACAAGTCTCATAAATACTATGTCAGAAGCAAGCCTGGCACAGTGGGATAGGGAGGGATGGGTGATTACACGTAGGGAAGCATAACCTAGATTGGAGCAGCCAGATGAAGAGTGACCAGAAATGCTTCCCTGACTGCTAAGCTGACTATATTAAGACTCATTTATTTCAATTCTGTAAATCTGAAAATGTCTTAAATGAAACAGGCTGTATTTTTATGTACTAGGCATCATAGCAAAGTTATAAGACATTCTTTTAGTACCCCTTGGCTAAACCAAATTTGACCTTTAATGATCCAGGTAAAGCTTTTATCCAGAGATAGTATTTCAAAAATCAAAGTCCACTCTTGTAATATATAATCGATCTTCAATTGAGACTGACATCAGACTCATACTCACTGGAAAAGCTGATGATATCCCTTTCATCAACACTGCTGGCCTTTTCTCTTCTAAAAAGTGTTCCAGTGGACTACATTCAAGGACAAGTAAGTAATTTGCAAGCTACACAAAAGAAGCATACTTAGGGAAATAATTAAAATACCAGGTAAATAATTTCAGAAACTATCACAAGAGTTTCTATTACCTGATATTTGTAATCTTGAGTGTGATCTTACGTTGATGATCCAGAAAAAGATGCCTCCAACTAATCTATTTATAGATGTCGATGGCCACCAGGTACAATGTTTTTATTTCTTTTTTTATGTTAATATGTAACACAATTTTATTTTAAAAATTTGTAACATTTGTTTTACAGTTATTTGAGGAAAGAAATATTACAGGTATATTTCAAGACAACTGGGTACTTCTTAAAATAAATATGTCTGTATCTAACCATTCCTGGAGTAAATAATATTATTAAATAGTTTATTTTTTATTTTTTATAAACATATATTTTTACCCCCAGGGGTACAGGTCTGTGAATCACCAGGTTTACACACTTCACAGCACTCACCAAAGCACATACCCTCCCCAGTGTACAATGTTTTCTATTATCATTCTTTATCCATAATTGGTAATGATGTTAGGCAAAGGGGTTTTTGCCAAGACTGTTTAGGCCAAAATGTATTATTCACATTTATACTGACAACATGGTTGATGTTACCAAGATTTATTATGAATATCTCTACCAGACCTTACATATAACACTATGACTCTTATAATGGAAATAGATTAAGGTCACAGAAATTAGTTTCCAATGCAGAGGTGATCCTTAAACAGTGAAGTTTTGACACAAATCAAATTAGACCTGAAGGCTAATCTAGACAAGGATTGCTCAACTCTATCTTCAGATATTCTGATTCAGTAGATCCAGGGTGAGGTCTGAGTACTTACATTTCTAAATTCCTAGGTGAGGCTAATTCTCCTAGTCTGGAGACTACATTCTGAGATCAGCTGCTCTAAAATAACACAACTATTGAAAATTGTTAACTATTTACAAATGTAATCTCTGGAGAATATAGATGGCCAAACAGTAAAAGTAAATTAGTAAACCTATTAGGACATCATTAAAATATTATGAGAGGCATTCACAGAAAAAAGCAAAGAAAGACATAGAAAATTCATCTAAATCATAACAGGGAAGGATGTCAAAAAACATTCCTAAAGGCAGGTATTTTGAAAGAATCACTATGTAGGAGAGGAAGACTATTTTAGGCATAGAAAACATTATGTGAGAAGAATCAGAGACCCCTGAGTTCGGATTTACTTTCACTTATTCTAAGTGTATCCACCATCAAGTTTTTTATTCTTCAATAAAATGGGTCTAAAAATAACATTTTTGTTATATGGATCTCTTTTGTGATTACAAGAGATAATATATGTAAATGCAAGGCTCAAAGACAGATTCTGAGTACATGCTACTCTGATTATGATGACATGATTAGTGTTTGTCTGTTTTCTGCAAAACAATAAAATATTGTTGATATTTGCCAGATGCTAAATGTAGATCCTATGACTGATGTGTAGGGCAGTAAGAGAGTTACAGGATCTCTTTCATATGGAGCTTCCTATGTGTTAAAGCCAGATAGTTTACAAGTGACCATGAAAGTTATAAAAGTCCACTGAAGAATTTTAAATTGGGAAGCTGCAAGATCAGATGTACATTTTAGAAGGATCATTTCTATAGATGTATGATATGTGAATTCATGAATAGTAGACCATAAGCAAGAAGACTAGTTTGGGAAGCCACTGAATAATCCAACCCAAACTAAGGCAATGGCAATGATGAACGTAAAGGGTGAAAAGTAGATTCAAAAGATACTTGCAATATACCTAGAGAGTAAGATGGCAGTTAGGTAAGACAGAATGATCAAAGACCATTTTCAAATTCCCTGTAAAACTGAAAAAAGAAACAAAAAGAAAATTCAGGGTTTTGATCAAAAGTACACTTTATTTATACTTAATGGGTCACACTAATTCTGTCAATTATCAAAGACACAACATAAAGGCAGAGGGCTAAAAAAAAAAAAACGATCAAGCAAATAGAAGTCATTATAAGTTCAGGAATTGCATAGAAATACCGACATTTCTTGTCTTAAAAAATAAATCTTTGTAATTATATTTCAGATTGCCAGGAACAAAACGAAATGTTTCATGTATCACTGTCAATGAACACTGAGTTACAGTACTTACAAGAATAACTTCACGAAACAAAATGTCAGATCAGACCTACCCTCTCCTTATCTGTTTTGTCCTTTCCCCACCAGCCTCCATCCACACCATCACAAAGGGAGTCCTTGACTTCTGTATCTCTAGTGTTCCAACAGTTTGGCCTATTCCTATTTACAAGGATCACTGAGTACCGCAAAAGCTCTAGATGACATGTTGCAAGGTTACTTAATCTTTTGGGGATATGGGGCACTTTCAATGAATTGATAAAAACTACTGTTAGACTTTCTCCCCAGAGAGGGTTGGGGTACAAAATTTGTACTGGAATTCCAACTTCCTAGTGATTTAAGCTCCTAAAGGTGTATAAATCCCCATATGTGGAATTACTACTACAGAGAAGGAATGTATATTCATTACAGGATGGACACATGCCACAGGATAAAACAATACAAAAAAAGAAAGACTTTTGTTATGTAGCTATATCAAAATCTTCTAGGGCAAAGTTATATAAGGTCCTAACAATGAATATAAGGGAAATGAATTAGGAAATAAACTTTTCTAAGTGTGTTTAACAACAAAATAAATTATACACTGATATCAAGCAAGAGACCAAGGAAATACCTTGTAATAGTACCAAGGGCAAAGTTAAGTAATGTGAATCACAGAAAACAGATATTAGCCTATGAAGGTTTAATTCTTCCTGTTTTTAGAAAAGATGCTACAAATAAAAGAGTCATAATCACAACCCTCCATAAAGATTACATTCTGAAGACTTTAATCATTAAGGTCTCATTTCAAATTATGTCTGGGGTAGAAAGAGTATTTTAGAAAAGGAATTATCATTAGAAGTGATTCCTCTAGGATGAAGTAGAATTACATTTGCTTCATATAACTAGAAACATTTCTATCCAAGTCAAGCATCACTGAAAGAACAGAGATAAGTGCGAAGGAAAATGTTAATATTTATTTAACTGTGAAACCACCATCTGTCTCTTTCCCATCCCCACCCCTACCCCAGAACACATACCAGAAGATGACCCAAAAGTTGCTCCTCTAATATATGTTTCTTTCCATCATTCTCAGCACTGCCACAGGCCTCTGCATTTTTTTTTTTTTTTTGGTCCCTCATACATTCTTTTCACTAGATCACCATTTTTTTTTTGAGGGGTTCTATTGGTGTAATAAGTGTAGACAGGAATGAATGAGGTAGGTCATATTTCCCTTTATTTTTGTCACTTTACTCTTTATAACATACACACAAGTTCTTAAGTGCATATCAGATTTTAGTGAAGCACTAGGCATAGATGTATGTTCTCTGGCAAACGTTACTGTCCTATAGTCAAAGAGAACATCTATGAAGTAAACATATTTATGAAGATTTTATCTCCATGAATATTCCCATTTCTAGTGTGTTTATTCTCACACACACTCAACCTACTTGATATGTAAAGTCATTCTTCCTTTTAATCTCTGTCCTCTTTGAGGAAACTTCCCCATAAAACACAGTTGTTGATTTCATTGCAACATCTCACCTCCCAAGGCCTCAAAGAACTGCTATAGTGACAGCAAGAGAAGGGCCAAGGTGGTTTAGGTGATCAGGTTCTACAGAACAGGCAGAATGTGAATATCAGTTCAGCCCACTTGACATCTCTTCAGCAGTGTGGGCTCAGACATCTATCAGTTTTTCCAGTTGTAAAAAGCAGGTAACTTATATTAATCACCATACCCGCACAAAATACACACATGCACACACATACAACACACAAAAATACCTAAAATAAAGTTGATTATTCCTCAGAGATACATAAGGAAAAAGATAATATGAGCAGATATTTCTTCAAAGTATAAAAATTCCAAACTATTAACTGTGCTCTTTAATTACACAATATCTTATAATTCAAAATTTTCATATTTCACAGAAGGAAATATTGAACACTCTACTCCATTCTACATAAATTCCAACTGTTAGACTTACATTCTCCAAATACAATGGAAGATAATCTATATAACCAAAATAAAAACCCCCAAATTCTAATTACCATAATTCAATTTTCAAGAAAACTATATAGTCATATTATCATTGTTTAAAGGAAAAGTATTGCTGTCAATTTCCAGTTTCTAAACACTAGTCATGAAAAACTAACTCATCCCACATAAACATAAAGATATTCATTCCTATATTAAAGAGTTAATTGCTTAGCTTCCTGAATACTTTTATTTTAAAACCATGAGCATAACAGTATATACTAACATACATTATTAATTCAACAATAGAGTCCTAAAATCTTTACCAGAAGCAAGACATGTAGTCTCTGGTATAGTTAGATTCTCACTCATAGGGGCGCCTGGGTGGTTCAGTCTGTTAAGTGTCTCCCTCTCTCAAATAAATTTAAAAATCCTTAAAAAAAATATTCTCATTTATTGTTAGTTATGCCTTTGAACTCCACCATGTTGTCAGATCAGTTACATGGGGAGATTGCTGAATGATTTGCCAAGTGAATAACGAGCAAAATGTTCAAAGGGCCAAAGGTAAATTAAATGCTAACACAAAACAGGCACTTGAAAGGGATTTGTCAATTTGATCCCAGACATAAGTAAAAGAAAAGCAGTTGATTGGGAAAAGGTGGGAAAAGAAAAAGTGGCAAAAGGTGGGAAAAGAAAAAGTGGCTTCTATCATTTGTAAACAAGAAATTCCACAACAGAAGAGTGTTACTGGACCTCAATAAATCTGAATTACTGTACTTAACACTGGTATGGGAATACCAGACAACATTTTTAAAGAATGGAAATTATGTCTTTCCAGAACTGGAAAGACATAATTAGGTGTCACTCTCCTGAGAGGTTTTGATAATGTATGATATTCTCAGTTCTTCCAAATGGAAAGCGGGCTGTTGTATTAAGGTATGAGACAGAGCTCTATTATTTTTACACCAACTGCAAAAAGTCTTGCTTAATTGTCCTAAAATCACTAAAGTATCCATGGCTATCCTTTATCCAAATCTTTGGAGACTTATTGAATAGATATGTGTCTACATTACCCAAACCGCAACTACTTGGGCTACCTGTCCTGGGACTTTCCTAGTTCCAACGCATCCTTCAAGGGAAATACAACAGGACTGCTGTAGCTATATGCACTGTAGTTTTAAAGAGGGGTAATAGAATGATTTGTTTCCTAATGTTGTTGATGATGTCCAAAGTTGTGTTGACATTTTGGGTCTAAAGTTCATCAGAAGTTGAAAGAGATTAATCTAACCAGATATTAAAATATGTTATAAAGTTACACCAATTTAAATTTAAAAGTTGCAGTTTTGGGGCACCTGGGTGGCTCAGTTGGTTAGGTGTCTGCCTTTGGCTCAGGTCATGATCCCAGCTGGGGTCATGGGATCGAGCCCCACATCAGGTTCCCTGCTCAGTGGGGAGTTTGCTTCTCCCTCTCCCTCTCCCCCTACCCCTGCTCATGCTCTCTTTCTCTCACTTACTCTCTCAAATAAATCTTTTTAAAAAATTTAACAAAAAATAAAAGTTGTAGCTTCATTATATTAGTATGAAATACCATAGCTCAAAACTACTATACCTTATCATACATAAGACCATGATAAAAATAAAGCATCAAAAATTATCAAAGAGAGACTTCTGCTTTCAGAAAGATCAAGTTGACATACTTTTACCTATTCCCCCCACTAAATAAAACTGAAAAACTTGGACATTATATATAGAACTGCATGATAGGACTGAAAGTTTAGGAGAAGATGGAAGTCCAGCTAGGGTCATTATGACCTAAGAAACAACACAGGTGAATCCCCTCCATTTCTTTTTCATTTCACATGTCTCACATTTGGAGATGAAGAAGCTAGCAACTCAGAAGCACAAATTGATGAAAATAAAAAAGGCACAACAAAAGCCTACTCTATCTAGCCAAAGGATTGGAAAAGAGGAACCCCAATAAGACAGAAAATATTTAGACACTAAAGGAACTTCTACCCCAAATACAAAAGAAAAAAATATGGCCCCATCCCTACTAGTGCCAACCAAGAGTGAGTGGGGAGCCTCAAGTTTCACACTTACCTAGCTTTAAAGAAGCACTACATCGGACTCTTCCAGGATGGTGACAGAGAAGGCTGGATAGGAGCCACATATTCATCTTATCAGACAGTAACAAGCTTCCCCTCCAGCCATAAGGATAGCTTACAGCTCTCTGCTGAGGTGGTGTCAGAGAAGAGTAGTGGAGAGTCAACTTTCCAGCAATAAAGCAATAAAGAGGCCATGCACCTTATGGTGTCAGTGGAAATCAGTAGGGAACATTAATGAGGCACACTTACTACTTCATTCAAAAAAGTCACAAAGGGCAGATACCTGGGTGGCTCAGTGTGTTAAGTGTCCAGCTCTTGATTTCCACTCAGGTCATGATCTCAAGATTGTGAGATGGAGCCCCACATGACTCTCTGTGCTGTGTGTGGAGGTGAAGATTCTCTCTCACCCTTTCTGCCCTTCCCCCACTAAAAACCCTCAAAATATAAGTATATGACTTCTAGTGAAGACTGTTGGTATTCCTCTGGAATTTGCAGAACAGGTGGAAAATTGATAGGCTCAGATTTTGGAGAGGGAGAAATCCAGATAGCAGTATGATCAGAGAGGAGAACAACTTTTATTTGAGCAAGGTGGTCATGTGGTTAGCAGTAGAAGATAAATAATTAGGTCCTCACTCAATGGGGATTCTTGAGGATTCTTTCTCTCCTCTCTTTGTCTCTCCCCCACTAAAATAAATAAATAAATCTTTAAAGAAAAACAAAGAAGTCATAAAGGAAATAAATAATTTATATTAAGTTAATGAAAATGGAAATAAAATATACCAAAATTTGTATAATTTGTATGACACAGCTAAACCAGTGTTGAGAGGAAAAGTTATATAATTAAATGCTTACAACAGAGAAATGGAAAAGTCTCAAATTAACAATGTAAGCTCCCACAGGAGGCAAAAAGAAAAGAAAAAAGGCAAACCCAAAGCAAGAAAAAAGGAAACTGAAATTTAAAACAGAAGGAAAATAGAAAAAAAATTTAAGGAAACAAAGAGTCCTTTGAAAACATAATCAACATTGACAAAATTCTAGAAAGAACAAAAAAAAAGAAAAGATATATTATCAGTACTAGGATTGGAACAGGGATTATCACTTCATAACCTATAGACATCAGAAGGATAATAAAGTAATTCTATATACATCAATATGAGAACTTAAAGGAAATGGATCAATTTTTCAAAAAATGAGAAACTACCACAACTCACATAGTATGAAATAGATAATTTGAATAACCCTATAACTATTAAGGAAATTGAACTCATTATTTTAAAACTCCCAAAAGAGAAATCTCCTAGCACAGATTATTTCACTGGTTAATTCAACCAAATATTTAAATAAAAATTAACACCAGTTCTATACAAATTCTTCCAAAAAATAGATGAGGAAAAAACACTTCTCAATTCAGTTAGTGAAACTAGTATTACTCTCATATAAAACTAGAAAAGTCAGTACAAAGTAAGAAAACTACAGACCATTATTCCTCATGACTACTACAAACAAAAAAATTTTTTAAATTTTTTTTTAAGATTTTATTTATTTATTTGACAGAGAGAGATCACAAGCAGGCAGACAGGCAGGCAGAGAGAGAGAGAGAGGGAAGCAGGCTCCCTGCTGAGCAGAGAGCCCGATGCGGGACTCGATCTCAGGACCTTGAGATCATGACCTGAGCCAAAGGCAGCGGCTTAACCCACTGAGCCACCCAGGCGACCCACAAACAAAAATTCTTAACAATAGTATTAGTAAATAGAATCTAGCAAAATGTAAAAAGAATCAGACATCATGACCAAATGGGGTTCATTTTAGGGATCCAAGGGCAGGTCAACCTATAAAAATCAGTGTCAACCACCTAAAGAAGAAAAAATCACATGATTTTATCAATTGATGTGTAAAAAACCATTTGACAGAATTATAATTTTAACATTAAAATTCTGAGAGAAAAAAAAGTAATAGAAGAGAACTTCCTCAACTTGATGATGAGAATCTAGAAAAAACCTACTGCTAATATCTGTAATGGTGAAAGACTAAAGCAATTTCCCCTAAGATCAAGAAAAGGGCAAGGAAGAATGTTTTCACTGTTCTTATTCAATACCGTGCTAGAGGTTCTAGGTAGTAAAATAAGGCATGCAAAAGAAATGAAAGTCATAAAGATTGGAAAGGAAGAAATAAAATGGTCCCTATTTATAGATGGCATGATTGTCTACAAAGAAAATCCTGAGGAATTTACAAAAACCTCCCAGAATTCATAAGTAGCAGGATACAAGATAGGTGTTTAAAAAAAAAAAAAAAAAAAAAAAGGAAGGAAGGAAGGAAAGGAAAGGACAGGACTGGACAAGACACACAAACACAAGTTTATTTCTACATACTAGAAATAAAAGAGGAGATGTTCACTATAGATCCTAAAGCTAGAGAAAGAAAGAAAGAAGGAGAAACTCAAGCCAGAAAAGGTGGTATGCAAGCTGATCCTTTAGCAAGATGGCTTCAAAGAAAAAGCATATTATCTGGAAGGGTATGAGAAAAAAGAAACCAAGCACAGAGAACATGTGCACATATCCTGGTAGATAAGTTTCTTAAAGTTCCACCAGGTTTTTGTGGCCTGTGTCCACTGCTCATATCCTCACCACTGTCCCTAACCTCATGTAGGATGTAGGTACAGTAGAAATATGGTATTTAGGGAACCCTCTTGAACTTCTGGGATTAAGTGTATTTTTCTGGTGGAATTTCATGGATGTGTCAAGGACAGTATCTGAAAGCTAGTGGCTGTGAATCTCCCGAACTGTTGGTGGGAATGCAAACTGGTGCACTGTGTAAACAGTATGGAGTTAAAAGTCAATGTTATATATGGAGTCAAAAAGTTAAAAATAGAACTGCTCTACAATCCAGCAACTGCACTACTCTGTATTTACCCAAAGAATACAAAAATACTCATTTGAAGGGATACATGCAACCTAATATTTATAGCAGCATTATCAACAATAGCAAAATTATGGAAAGAGCCCAACTGTCCAGTGATAGATGAATGGATAAGAACATGTGGTACATATATAATATGGAAAATGATTCAGCCATTAAAAGATGAAATCTTGCTATTTGCAATGACATGGATGGAGCCAGGGTGTATTATGCTAAGCAAAATAAGTCTGAGGAAACAAATACATATGATTCCACTCATATGTGTAATTTAAGAAACAAAAGAAATGAGTGAAGTGGGGGCAGGGGAGAAAGACAAACCAAGAAAAAGACTCTTAAGTCTAGAGAACAAACTAATGATTACCAAGGGGATGTAGTAGGGGGATGTGTGAAATAGGTGATGGGGATTGAGGAGAGCACTTATGATGAGCACTGGGTATTGTATTTAAGTGTTGAATCAACTAAATTGTACAATTGAAACTAATATTACACTATATGTTGACTAACTGGAATTTAAATAAAAACTTTTATAAAATTAAAGATAAATAAATAAAATTTCAAAGTACCTGTAAAAAAAAAAAAAAGAACTATTACTTAATGAATGCTTGTCTAATGAGGGGCCTCAGGTTAAGAATCTTATTTATAGGGACACCTGGGTGGCTCAGTCATTTAAGTGTCTCATTTAAGTGGCTCAGGTCATGATCTCAGGGTCCTGGGACCACGCGAGCCCCTGCCCAGGCTCCCTGCTCAGTGTGGAGTCTGCATTTCCCTCCCCCTCTGTCTCCACCTCACTTGTGCTCTCCCTCTAATAAATAAATAAAATCCTTAATTTTTTTTTAATTTTTAAAAAGAATCTTATTTATATCACAATTAATCATCACTTTTGCTAAGTATGCATTTCAATTTCCAGTTATACACATTAATAAATCTATGGTCAGTCAAATACATTTTCCAAGGTCAAGAAGTTACTAAGTAGAGAGAAATGTTTGGAGCTTTTGTCTATTTGAATTCCAAACTCTGCAGTCTTACCTGATCTCTGTTCCATACCTGCCTACTAACAGAGACAAGAGGGGATAAGAGTTAACCACAATTCAGCATCTGGGACAAAATATAAAAACTTAGCATTTTTTTTATCCTTAAATATTATAACCTGTGTTTTCAAATTGGGATGAACAAAAACTTTGTCTGAATTTCAAGAAATTCATAGGCCATGTGTGTTCACAAAGCTAAGGGATCACCCAATTACCCAACCAGAGAAAGAAATGAATGTGAGGAATAGGGAGAAATAATTACAAATTCCTAAGGCTTTTTCTAACCCCACCCCAGAGATCTAAAGTGATCAATTTAACATCAGTCGGGGAGATATTCTTCAACCTGTCAAGGGCCTCTGAGGTTCAGGGTCTTAATTCTGTCAATTAAAGCACCTGCTAACACTCTGGGTATAGTAGGAGGATGCAGTATTATAAAGTGAGACTAGGGGCGCCTGGGTGGCTCAGTGGGTTAAAGCCTCTGCCTTTGGCTCAAGTCATGATCTCAGGGTCCTGGGATCAAGCCCCGCACCAGGCTCTCTGCGCATCAGGGAGCCTGCTTCCCTTCCTCTCTCTCTACCTGCCTCTCTGCCTACCTGTGATCTCTGTCAAATAAATTTAAAAAAAAAAAAAAGGAAAGAAAGAAAGAAAGTGAGACTATGAGATTGTTAGAGGATGCTTTTTCTCTTTGTATAGCTCATGTCTGGACAGAAAAGTATAACACACTGAAAGCCAAATGAGATCCTTTGGGGCTGACCAAATGAGCTCAATAACTCATCATAATCCCCAAAGACAATTATTTTGTCTTTTCAGTCTATAACCTAAAGGGAGTGCTTCAGTAGAAATGTGAATAATTCTAAATAAAGCGATCAGAGAGCATATCCCTATAGTGCCAAAGGGAATTATTCTAAAGCATTTGTTAGAAATACCCAGATAACAGTAACAGTTGGTGCCAAAGCATTCTGGTTTTGTAGGAAAGGGCTTTAACTCACAACAGAATTTAGATTAATCATAATGCTAATTGTTAATATAAAAAAAGCTTAGGTATCCCACACAGAAAGACTGGAGAATACAGCCTTTGTACTGTTTCAATTTGAAAACTATATTTATACAACAATCCTACCAAAGGGTTCACCACTCATAATGCTTTGTTTTAGTAGTGAATTATAGGAGCCTAGCAGATGTTCACTATGATCACAGTAATATCAATTTTCAAGTTTCTACAAATCAAATATGTTTTAAGATTAAAAGCTACATGGGGCTCTAAATATTCTAAATCTTACCAAAAGATATTGATTCCTAACAAGTCACTTCTCTTTCCAAAAAGATCACACTTAAAGAAAGAGCTTCTTCCTAAACTTACTTTTAGAGGAAAGGATGGGAAAAAAGATAAGCAGAAAGACACGCAGCAGTATACCACAGAGAGGCACTTAGTTCAGCCTTATTGCCCACCCACCCTGCCCCACCAAATGCCAAAGAAATCCATAAGAGCTGCAGTGTCAGTGAAAAGCAGATATTTTAAGGTGGTGTTTGATAAATAAAACACAAATTGTAATAAATGCTCAGAGTAATGCCATATTTATCAAGGCCTGGTTACGACTACTGCCAGGGAAATAGGACCATAAGGAAAACCATACCATACTCATAGTCCACATACAAGACTGGCAGGGGATCCGGAGTAGGAAAGTCACACTCTGAGCAGTCAAATGTCATAACCCCTAGAGGTATCATTTACACTGTAGTCATTACACATGGTAACTCTTGGATTTGGGCAAGGCACATCCTGCACAGCTGGGACCCTGGATGCATGATACCAGAAAACTAAAGCTGTAACAAACACAGCTTTTAAGACCAAGGGTGCTCTATTGGAGAAATAACTTGAGCCAGATAACCCAAGTCATGTGGGGAAAACAAAAAGCACTCACTGTTTTCATTTTAATGTTTAATGTTTTCAGTTTAAAAACATTAAACTTTCCACAACCATCAAGAGTATTTAACTTAAAACTGCGGTTCCACCAGCTATTATGGCTAAAGTCTGTCCAGTTGGATTTCTACTGACCTCTCACTTCTGCTTCATCTCTCACTTATGCCATAGCCACCATCACCTGATACCGTGTTCGTCCTAGTCTAACAACTGCTGCTGTCAGCCTGAGAACCCAGCCCACATCAGATCCTCCACAGAAGAACCAGAGACAAGCAGTAGTGGGAGGTAGAGAAAGGAGACCAAAATAAATATTAAATGCAATGTTTAGAGATGGTTGAGATAAAAAGTAAAAATGGCCTTTATGTGTGTTATCTGAATGATAGGTGCCAATTTTTTTATTTTTTTTTAAGTATTTATATTTAAGATTACCACGTGTTTTCTAATGCACAAGTACAAATTTGAGCAGGAAATAATACTATATGGTGAGAAAGCTTCAAAAAACAAAAAAAGTACATCAAATGCCAGGAGAATTCTTACCGATGACACAAAATAGGGTATTTCTGAGTGCCCAAAGCAAGGGCATTAGAAGTACAAAGAATAGTCTAAGATAAAGCTGTAGCAAACATTTAAATGAAACACACCAAAAATTTTTTGAGCCTGATTTTTTTCCTCATCACTGATTTTTGTCTTTACAAGCCTCAAACGCAACTTCTCCCCTAAAAATTTCCCACCTAGTTTATTCCTTGAACTTTTACTCATCTTGAAGTGGTTTTCAGAACCTGCCTCTATGATCATCTACTACTGTATGTCTTGGTGCACAGAACACCTCTGCTCAGACTGGTCTTCCAATTGCAGATCTGACGGGCCCAGAGATCCTAAAACTGACTATTAGTCTCATGTGTTTTTTCTTCCTCATGGTGTTTCCCAGACAATGGCACCTGATTCCTTAAATAATTGGTGTACCCATTCCAATGGGAGGCTCCTTTCTCTCAAGACCATTTTAAGACAAACTGTTCACCCTTAACTGCTGTCCAAAGCAACAAGGACAAGATGGGGAGTTTCCTTGTTTCCTAAAGTTCCCTGAAGTTAGAGCAGCAAAAACACTGAAAGGATTTGAAAAGCATTAAAATACATTTCTCTCTTTCTTACTCAGTTCAAATGGACTGAAAGAAAGAGAACATTTATTTCCATGACTACTTCAGGTAAAGCCTCAAATCCTCTGGTTTCTCTAAAGTTTTTGCTTTTGTATGAGAAATCGCACTGTCTTTCATCAATAAACCCATAAGGGCTTTAGAGCTCTGCAGTCCTTGTAAGCAATCCCAGAATGATTTAATGTTATTTTCTGGTTTTTTTTCTTCACATCAACAGCAATTCAGAATGGATTATAATGAATCCATTTTTGTTTCTAGGTTTCCAATTGCTTCACAAAATATGCTTCTAAAAGAAATCAAGACTATTTCAATGCTACAAAATTGCTTCTATACTTCCCTATAGACCTGGAAAAAATCTTAAGGGTCCCTACCAGACAATTTTCTCGTCACAAGTGAAACCACAGTGAAACCATCCTGGAAAAATAAAGGTTTAATCTTCTTATTAAGGTCCACAAAAGTGGAGATGCCACGATCCCCTTCAGTTACCCCAAATGTTGACAGTCCTTAGTGTTGATAAAAGCATTCTCATCTGTAGAGTCTCATGTTCTACTTAAGCCTGTTCCATTTACTTCTCAATTCTGAAGAGATGTTTCAGATAGATAGTCACATTTTTTTAGAGAGAGTGCATGCGTGTGCCATGCATATGCCATGCACATGGGAATGAGTTAGGGAGAGGAAGAGGGAGAAAGAGAGAATCTAAGCAGGCTCCATGCCCAGTGTAGAGCCTGAAGCAGGGCTCAATCTCATGACCCTGAAATCATGACCTGAGTCAAAATCAAGAGTCTGAACCTCAACTGACTGAAACTACCCAAGTGCACTCGAATGGATGGATATTCCCTTTTTAATTTGATTCAGTAATCATTTATGTGATCAACTCTTCTATTCAGGCACTTTACTGAGCACCAAAGATATAGAAATAAAGGATATAATCCCAATCCTCAAGAAATTTGAAATCTAGTAAGAAAGACACATGCAGTCATTACTGTAATGTTTATTACAACAGATACTGGGTAATATTCAAAACATTTACTGTTAGAACATGGGCACCAACCCATAAAAATGGAGACCTTACAAACAGAGGATGGTTCTAGAGGACCCTCTCACAATTCTACAATCACAGCATCACAGAGACATACAAGAAATGTAGGAAAAAGGGGATGATGGCCTGGGAACAGAGGGAGTGAGTCAGCAGGCCAAGGCATTGGCTAATTTACTACTGAAACAAATGTTTTTGTATTTTACAACTACCGTGGTCATTCTGGGACAGAGAATACAAAGATTAACTTCAGAAAAAGGAACCAATCTTAGAGGTGACCATGCATAAGGACCATTAGACCACTATCCTAATCCATGAAAGATCACTGATGATTTCCTGTGATAGTCCTTAGCACTGTTCACATAATATTCTAGTTTTCCTTCTTTCCAGTACCTAATAGGATTGCACTTTCCTTCTCTTCTGAGGCAAAACATAACCGTGTGATTTGCTTGGGCCGGGAAAATGTAAACAGAAGTGATATAAAAGTGTTAGAAGACTGGGACGCCTGGGTGGCTCAGTTGGTTAAGCAGCTGCCTTCGGCTCAGGTCATGATCCCAGTGTCCTGGGATCGAGTCCCACATCGGGCTCCTTGCTCCGCAGGGAGCCTGCTTCTCCCTCTGCCTCTGCCTGCCATTCTGTCTGCCTGTGCTCGCTCTCTCCCGCCCTCTCTCTCTGATAAATAAATAAAATCTTAAAAAAAAAAAAGTGTTAGAAGACTTTAAGAGGCAGTAAAGGATTTGATTAGAGCCCCATCCTGCCAACATACCCACTCAATGAACAGACAGCATGAACTAAAAATGTAATGCTCTAAGCTCCTGAAATTCAGGGCTGTTTGTGAGTGACATATACTTAATGTATCCTGACTAATGCAATAACTAAGTTTAATTTTATAGAGCAAGTCAAATTTAGCCAGAAGGAAAAGAAGAAATGATAATTCTAAGCAGAGGGATAGTAGGAACAAAGTGAAAGTGGATCAACATGATGACAAAGGATAATTCAAAGACAAGGCAGAAGTTTGTCATAAAATAGCATATATGGAAAATGGCTAACAGAAACGTGAAAAAATGTTCATCATCACTACCCATCAGGGAGATTCAAATCAAAACCACATTGAGATACCACCTTATACCAGTTAGAATGGCCAAAATAAAGAAGACAGTAAACATGTGTTGGAGAGGATGTGGAGAAAGGGGAACCCTCTTACACTTTGGTGGGAATGCAAGTTGGTGCAGCCACTTTGGAAAACAGTGTGTAGATTCCTTAAGAAATTAAAAGCAGAGCTTCCCTATGACCCTACAATTTAATGACTGGGTATTTACCCCAAAGATCCAGATGTAGTGAAAAGAAGGGCCACCTGTACCCCAATGTTCATAGCAGCAATGGCCACAGTCGCCAAACTGTGGAAAGAACCAAGACGCCCTTCAATGGACAAATGGATAAAGAAGATATGGTCCATATATACTATGGAGTATTATGCCTCCATCAGAAAGGATGAATACCCAACTTTTGTATCAACATGGATAGGACTGGAAGAGATTATGCCGACTGAAATAAATCAAGCAGAGAGTCAATTATCATATGGTTTCACTTAATTGTGGAGCATAAGGAATAACATGGAGGATGTGGGGAGATGGAGAGGAGAAGTGAGTTGGGGGAAATTGGAGGGGGAGAAAACCATAAGAGACTGAGGACTCTAAGAAACAAACTGAGGTTTTTGGAGGGGAGGGTGGGTGAGAGGTTGGGTGAGCCCAGTGGAGTATTATGGGAGGGCACATACTGCATGGAGCACTGGGTGTGGTGGGTAAACAATGAATTCTGAAACACTGAAAAGAAATTAAAAAGGAAATTTAAAAAAATTTTTTAAATAGCTTATATAGGATTCCAAGGAATGTACACTTAACTTTATAGGCAGGATTGAGGAGCTAACAACCAAAGAGCCTTAACATTCCCCTCAGTGTAGCTAAACTTTAGAGAGATTTCTTCTTGACTCTAGGCCCCTGACCTCTCTTTTCTTAGAGCATTTATTTTAGAAAACTTGCAAACTTGTAAATTATTTCTTTGCTCCTTTGAGATATAAATTTCTCCCAGCCTCTGGTCAGTTTCAAACCAAGAATGCCTATCAAGGGCCTAAGAGACATCTCTTTGAAATGTAATCATAAAGAAAGATACTGCTCCTAATCCCTAGTCTCTGTGGGAGTGTAGGAGTCTAACTTGATGGGCACCAATTAGCAAACACAGATGACCTAATTACATTGACCACCTCCTGCTCATGTCCTCCAGGAATTTTCCACTAGCTTACCTCACTGCTTATAAACTCTCCTCCCTTTTGTTTTGTCAGAATTGAATTCAATCTCTCCTCACATTGCAATAGTCTTGAATAAAGTCCTCCTTGTTTGTTTAACATGGCCAGTGTAATTTTTCTCTGACAGTAAAAACAAAATTAAGGAGGTCATTTGTAGCAATCCACATGAGAACCAATGAATTAACATAAACCTGGTAACTAGATATGAAGACAGAAAGAAAAAGAAAGCATCTGAAATCATTCCACGTATCTTGGAAGATGCTGCCCCCTGACATGGAGAATAGAATGGATGCTACAAAGGCAGATTTACTATGAAGTCAATGAATTTTCTCACTTCTTTGGTCCCTTCCAAAGCCTGGAGACCTAGCAAAATGTTCATATAATCATGTTTTTTTAAGCTTTGTAAAAATAAGATATTTTAACTGTCATCCGTAAAAATAGTTTCCAGTTTCTTTCCACTAAAACTTCCCTTATGTAGCATTTTTCTTGTATTATTTTACAGATATGAGCACTTATGAGACCCTATTTAAGAAAATGCTGAAGTAGGAATATGTCAGTATTTGCAACTTGGAAATAAATTTTGGAACATTTTACTAAGTAAAGATAAACAAAACTCCTGATTTGGGTTTATATAAAGAGTATCTACTCTTTCATGTTTAATTTTTTTCATCTTTAATTTTTTAATTTAAGTAAAAACTAATGGAATGAAAGCGACAGCTATTAATGAAATCAATAATGTATATTATCATGACATTGAAAAGTAAATTCTAACAAAAAAAACAAAGGATCATATATCCACGATGAATTATCCAATTCATTAATAGGAAGAGAAAATGTAAACAGAAGTTATAAATAGGCATTAACTGATAAATTAATGAAAAGAAGTGAATTATTAACACATTGGAAAAGGATTTAATTTCTGACTGATTTAATACGACATATTGCTATTGACAAAGTAATATAAAACTCATTATTCAACATTACAAATATTCCACAAAACTCATGATTCAATATTATAGATATTCCACAATGCAGATACTGACAGTAAATCAACTAATGCTGATCACCAATTCAAGAGTGTATTAAATTAATTACCACATAAGAAAACTTGAAATGCTCTGAGATCTTAAAATTTACATAAGAGTGAAGTTGAGATTTTCAAAATTCATCAACAGCTTTAAAAATTTACCTGACATTCCCAATGCCAATTAAAACCAATCAGAACTTTTAAAGTGTTTAATACTAAAACAATATTCACCAATGAAAAATGAAAGACTTGTTTATCTCTCTAATCTATTGTAAATGATGTAACAAAATCACTGTTATAAAAGAAATACTCAGGGAGAGTCAAGATGGCAAAGAAGTAACAGGCTGAGACGACATCAGGTAGCAGGAGATCAGCTAGATAGCTTATGAAACTATTCCGAACCTACAAATTCAACAGGAGATGGAAGAGAAGAGCAGCAGTAATTCTAGAAATAGAACATTGACCACTTTCTGAAAGGTAGAACTGGTGGAGAAGTGAATCCAAAGCGACAGGAAGCCCCTCCCACGGGGGGCAGAGGCTAACTGTCGCCAAGCGGCGGAACAACAGAGCACAAAATCAGAACTTTTAAAAGTCTGCTCTACTGAGGGACATCGCCCCATAGGCTAAGCCCCCATGGGGACATCATGGCCTCAGGTCCCACAGGGTCACAGAAGGATTGGGGCTGAGTGTTGCAGAGCTCACAGGTATTAGAGCGGGGAAGCTGGCGACAGAGACGGAGCCAAGGAGTCAACTCACAACTTGGGGTCACCTCCTTGTGATCCATGGCACAGGCCACTGTTCTGTGAGCAGAGACCGCACAGGATCTGGGGAAACCCCCTGGAAGAGCTCAGGGATCTGTGGAGTTCGGGGACTCCAGGCGGGGCTGTGTGCCACAGACAGAGAAGCTTGTTTATAGGCTGGGTGAGCTCAGAGCGCAGTTGGAGACCAGGGAGAGGGGAGTGATTGAGCACTTTTTTCTCTGAGGGCGCACTGAGGAGTGGGGGACCAAGCTCTCGGCTCCTCCGGGCCAGAGACTAGGAGGCTGCCATTTTCATTCCCGTCCTCCAGAACTCTATGGAAAGCATTTAGGGAACAAAAGCTCTGGAAAGAGAACCCAAGCAGATTACTTAGCCTGGCCCCTGGTAAGGGTGTTGAAATTCCACCAGGGGCAAACACACTTGAGAATCACTACAACAGGCTCCTCCCCCAGAAGAGCAATAAGAAATCCAGCCAAGACCAAGTTCACTTACCAAGGAGAACAGCAGAATTTCAGAGGAGGAAAAAGCAAAGCATGGAATTCGTGGCTTTCTCCCCATGATTCTTTAGTCTTGCAAAGTTAATTTTTTTTATTTTTATTTTTTTCTTGTGCTAAATATTTTTTTTAAAGATTTTATTTATTTATTTGACAGACAGCGATCACAAGTAGGCAGAGAGACAGGCAGAGAGAGAGAGAGGGAAGCAGGCTCCCCGCCGAGCAGAGAGCCCGATGCGGGGCTCGATCCCAGGACCCTGAGATCATGACCTGAGCCGAAGGCAGCGGCTTAACCCACTGAGCCACCCAGGCGCCCCAATATTTTTTTAACTTTTACCCTTTCCTCTTTTAATGTTTTTTAACTAGTTTATATTAATGATACTTTCATTAAAAAATATATTTTTGAACCTTCATTTCTATAGTCATATTTTATACTTCATTGTATCTAACTTTATTTTTTGTATACACATAGGGTTTTTTCTTCTAAAAAAATTTGGGATACAACTTCTTCTAATAGATCAAAATACACCCTAAATCTAACACAGGGATTTGTTCTAGTCACCAGCCTGAGCAAATTTTCTCCACTTCCTATTTCTTTATTCTCCCAACCAAATTATCTTATCAACTCCTTTTTTAAAAATTAAAAAAAAACATTTTCATCTTTATACTCATATTCCATCCCTTCATTGTGTTTATACTTACATGTTTTTTGTTCTTTAAAATTTTGGGAGGTAGTTTCTTCTAAGAGAGCAAAATACTCCCAAAATTAAGTGGGTGATCCTGCTCTAATCACCAGTCTAATATATATATTATTTCTTTATTTGATTTCTTTTTTTATTTTTTTTTTCTGAATTTCTTTTTACCAGCTTTCTTCCCCCCTACAATTTGGTGTCTATTCTGATTTGGTTAAAGCACATTTTCCTGGTGTCTTTGCCACCCTTTTAGTGTTTTATTCACTCCTTCATATATTCTTATCTGGATAAAATGATAAAGTGTAAAAACTCACCACAAAAAAATAAATAAATAAAAAAGAACAAGAGGGGGGCGCCTGGGTGGCTCAGTGGTTTAAGCGGCTGCCTTCGGCTCGGGTCATGACCTCAGGGTCCTGGGATCGGGTCCCGCATCGGACTCTCTGCTCGGTGGAGAGCCTGCTTCCCTCTCTCTCTCTCTGCCTGCCTCTCCATCTACTTGTGATTTCTCTCTGTCAAATAAATAAAGAAAATCTTTAAAAAAAAAAAAGAGAACAAGAGGCAGTACTGAACACTAGGGACCTAATCAAAATGGACATTGGTAATATGTCAGATTTAGAGTTCAGAATGACGATTCTCAAGGTGCTAGCTAGGCTTGAAAAAGGCATGGAGGATATTAGAGAAATCCTGTCTGGAGAAATAAAAGAAATAAAATCTAACCAAGTTGAAATCAAGAAAGCTATTAATGAGGTGCAATAAAAAATGGAGGCTCTTACTGCTAGGATAAATGAGGCAGAAGAGAGAATTAGTGATATAGAAGACCAAATGACAGACAATAAAGATGCAGAGCAAAAGAGAGACAAACAACTACTGGACCATGAGAGGGAGAATTCAAGAGATAAGTGATACCATAAGACGAAACAACATTAGAATAATTGGGATTCCAGAAGAAGAAGAAAGAGAGAAGGGAGCAGAAGGTATATTGGAGAGAATTATAGAGAATTTCCCTAATATGGCAAAGGGAACAAGCATCAAAATCCAGGAGGTGCAGAAAATCCCCCTCAAAATCAATAAGCATAGGTCTACACCCTGTCATCTAATAGTAAAATTTACAAGTCTTAGCGACAAAGAGAAAATCCTGAAAGCAGCCCGGGACAAGAAGTCTGTAACATATAATGGTAAAAATATTAGAATGGCAGCAGACTTATCCACAGAAACCTGGAAGGCCAGAAAGAACTGGCATGATATAGTCACGGCACTAAATGAGAAAAACATGCAGCCAAGAATATTATATCCAGCTAGGCTATCATTGAAAATAGAAGGAGAGATAAAAATCTTCCAGGACAAACAAAAACAAAAGATATGTAAACACCAAACCAGCAATACAGGAAATATTGAAAAGGGTCCTCTAAGCAAAGACAGAGCCTAAAAGTAGTAGACAGAAAGGAACAGAGACAATATACAGTAATAATCACCTAACAGGCAATACAATGACACTAAATTCATATCTCTCAATAGTTACCCTGAATGTTAATGGGCTAAATGCCCTAATCAAAAGACACAGGGTATCAGAATGCATTAAAAAAAAAATCAATATGCTGTCTACAAGAAACTCACTATAGACCCAAAGACACCTCCAGATTTAAAGTGAGGGGGTGGAAAACAATTTACCATACTAATGGACATCAAAAGAAAGTTGGGGTGGCAATCCTTATATCATATCAATTAGATTTTAAGCTGAAGACTATAATAGATGAGGAAGGACACTATATCATACTCAAAAGGCCTGTCCAACAAGAAGATCTAACAATTTTAAATATCTATGCCCCTAACATGGGAGTAGCCATTTATATAAACCAATTAATAACAAAATCAAAGAAACATATTGATGATAATACAATAATAGTAGGGGACTTTAACACTCCCCTCACTGAAATGGACAGATCATCCAAGCAAAAGATCAACAAGGAAATAAAGGTCTTAAATGACACATTGGACCAGATGGACATCTCAGATATATTCAGAACATTCCATCCCAAAGCAACAGAATACACATTCTCCTCTAGTACACATGGAAAATTCTCCAGAATAGATCACATCCTGGGTCATATATCAGGTCTCAACTGGTATCAAAAGATTAGGATCATTCCCTGCATATTTTCAGACCACAATGCTCTGAAACTGGAACTCAATCACAAGAGGAAAGTTGGGAAAAAACCCAAATACATGGAGATTAAAGAACATCCTTCTAAAGAATGAATGGGTCAACCACGAAATTAAAGAAGAACTGAAAAAATTCATGGAAACAAATGAAAATGAAAACACAACTGTTCAAAATCTGTGGGACACAGCAAAGGCAGTCCTGAGAGGATAATATATAGTGATACCAGCTTTCTGAAGAAACAAGAAAGGTCTCAAGTACACAACCTAACCCTACACCTAAAAGAGCTGGAGAAAGATCAGCAAAGAAAGCCTAAACCCACCAGGAGAAGAGAAATAATAAAGATCAGAGCAGAAATCAATGAAATAAAAACCAAAAAAATAGAACAAATCAACGAAACTAGGAGCTGGTTCTCAGAAAGAATTAATAAACTCCTGGCCAGACTTACCAAAAAGCAAAGAGAAATGACCCAAATAATAAAAATCATGAATGAAAGAGGAGAAATCACAACCAACACCAAAGAAATACAAACAATTATAAGAATATCCTATGAGCAACTATACACCAGCAAATTTGATAATATGGAAGAAATGGATGCATTCCTAGAGACATATAAACTACCACAACTGAACCAGGAAGAAATAGAAAACCTGAACAGACCCATAACCAGTAAGGAGATTGAAACATTCATCAAAAATCTCCAAACAAACAAAAGTCCAGGGCCAGACAGCTTTACAGGGGAATTCTACCAAACATTAAAAAAAAAAAAAAAAAACCTAATTCTTATTCTCCTGAAACTGTTCCAAAAAATAGGAAATCTTCCAAACTCATTTTATGAGGCCAGCATCACCTTGATCCCAAAGCCAGACAAGGAACCCATCAAAAAAAAGAATTACAGGGGCACCTGGGTGGCTCAGTGGGTTGAGCCTCTGCCTTCGGCTCAGGTCATGATGTCAGGGTCCTGGGATCAAGTCCCACATCGGGCTCTCTGTTCAGTAGGAAGCCTGCTTCTTCCTCTCTCTCTCTCTCTCTCTCTCTCTCTCTGCCTACTTGTGATCTCTCTCTGTGTCAAATAAATAAATAAAAATTAAAAACAATAGAGAGAGAATTACAGACCAATATCTTTGATGAACAAAGATGCGAAAATTCTCACCAAAATACTAGCCAACAGGTTCCAGCAGTACTTTAAAAGGATTATTCACCATGGCCAAGTGGGATTTATTCCAGGGCTGCAAGGTTGGTTCAACATTTGCAAATCAATCATGTGATACAATACATTAATAAAAGGAAGAACAAGAACCATATGATACTCTCAATAGATGCTGAAAAAGCATTTGACAAAGTACAGCACCCTTTCTTGATCAAAACTCTTCAAAGTAGGGATAGAGTGCACATACCTCAATATCATCAAAGCCATCTATGAAAAACCCATAGCAAATATCATTCTCATTGGAGAAAAATGGAGAGCTTTTCTGCTAAGGTCAGGAACACGACAGGAATGTCCATTATCACCACTGCTATTCAACATAGTACTAGAAGTCCTAGCCTCAGCAATCAGACAACAAAAAGAAATTAAAGGCATCCAAGTCGGCAAAGAAGTCAAACTCTCACTCTTTGCAGATGATATGATACTATATATGGAAAACCCAAAAGACTCCACTCCAAATCTGCTAGAACTTGTATAAGAATTCAGTAAAGTATCTGGATATAAAATCAATGAACAGAAATCAGTTGCATTTCTTTATACCAACAAGACAGAAGAAAGAGAAATTAAGGAGTCAATCCCATTTACAATTGCACCCAAAACCATAAGATATCTAGGAATAAACCTAACCAAAGAGGCAAAGAATCTATACTCAGAAAACTATAAAGTACTCATGAAAGAAATTGAGGAAGACACAAAGAAATGGAAAAATGTTCCATGTTCCTGTATTGGAAGAACAAATATTGTCAAAATTTCTATGCTACCTAAAACAATCTACACACTTAATTCAATCCCTACCAAAACACCATCAATTTTTTCACATAAATGGAACAAATAATCCTAAAATTTATATGGAACCAGAAAAGACCTTGAATAGCCAAAGGACTATTGAAAAAGAAAGCCATAGTTGGTGGCATCATAATTCCGGACTTCAAGCTCTATTACAGAGCTGTCATCATCAAGACAGTATGGTACTGGCACAAGAACAGACACATAGATCAGTGGAACAGAATAGATAGCCCAGAAATAGACCCTCAACTCTATAGTCAATTAATCATCAACAAAGCAGGAAAGAATGTCCAATGGAAAAAAGACAGCCTCTTCAACAAATGGTGTTGGGAAAATTGGACAGCCACATGCAGAAAAATGAAACTGTATCAATTCCTTACACCACACATGAAAATAGACTCAAAATGGATGAAAGACCTCAATGTGAGACAGGAATACATCAATATCCTTGAGGAGAACACAGGGAGCAACATCTTCAACCTCAGTCGCAGCAAGGTCTTCCTAGGAACATCATCGCCAAAGGCAAGTTCCCTTGGGAACAAAGGGCAAAAATGAACTATTGGGACTTCATCAAGATCAAAAGCTTTTGCACAGCAAAGGAAACAGTCAACAAAACTAAAAGACAACTGACAGAATGGGAGAAGATATATGGAAACGGCATATCAGATAAAGTGCTAGTATCCAAAATTTATAAAGAGCTTATCAAATTCAACACCCAAAGAACAAATAATCCAATCAAGAAATGGGCAGAGGACATGAACAGACATTTCTGGAAAGAAGACATCCAGATGGCCAACAGACACATGAAAAAGTGCTCCACATCACTCAGCATCAGGGAAATATAAATCAAAACCACAATGAGGTATCACCTCACACCAGTCAGAATGGCTAAAATTAACAAGTCAGGAAATGACAGATGCTGGCAAAGATGGGGAGAAAGAGGAACCCTCCTACACTGTTGGTGGGGATGCTAGCTAGTGCAACTACTCTGGAAAACAGCATGGAGGCTCCTCAAAAAGTTGAAAATAGTGCTACTCTAAAACCCAGCAGTCATACTACTGGGTATTTACCCTAAAGATACAAATGTAGTGATCTGAAGGGGCATGTGCACCCGAATGTTTATAGCAGCAATGTCCACAATAGCCAAACTATGGAAAGAACCTAGATGTCCATCAACAGATGAATGGATAAAGAAGAGGTGAGATATATATACAATGGAATACTATGCAGCCATCAAAAGAAATGAAATCTTGCCATTTGCTATGACGTGGATGAATCTAGAGGGTATCATGCTTAGTGAAATAAGTCAAGTGGAGAAAGACAACTATCATATGATCTCCCTGATATTAGGAAGTGGAGATGCAACACTGGGGGGGTGGGGGTAGGAAAAGTATAAATGAAACCAGATGGGATCGGGAGGGAGACAAACCAAAAGAGACTCTTAATCTCACAAAACCAGCTGCATTTATTTTTCTTAAAGAGGGTTCCCAACAACTGTATAAGCTTAAGCCTCACAAAACCTGGATCTGACCTTAAAGACCAGATTTATAGTTATGTTGGTTAATTTTATGTATCAACTTGACTAAGCCATGGTATGCCCAGATATTTGGCTAAACATTATTCTTGATATTTCTGTGAAGGTGCTTTTGGATGAGAATAACATCTAAATTGATGGACTGAGTAATGCAGGTTGTCCTTCAGAATGCGGAGAGGCCTCATCCAATCAGGTAAAGGACTGAAAGAATAGCTTGATCTCTCCCCCCTCAATTAAAAGAGAATTCTCTTGCTTTTCAGGTTCTGAGGTGGATGAGCAGCTTTCTTGGATCTACCACAGGCTGCTAGCCTCCAGACTCAAGCTAGGACATCGCCACTGCAAATTTTGAGCTTGTCAGCTTCCATAATCACAAGAGCCAATTCCTTATATGTATTATACATACTATCTGTATCTATATCTATAGATTGATCTATCTATAGATATAGATAAATCAATATCTATCTATATATCTATATATCTATATATCTATATATCTCCTTGGTTCTGTTTCTCTGGAGAACTCTAATACAGTAGGTTGAGCAGGATGAAATCAATTTCAGGCATGCTGAATTTGTGATCTCTTTGAGATATTTTACATATTGAAAATATGCCTTAGATTATAGAGTGCATTTTTTTCAGTCTAAAAATATCATACACGATAGGTGAAAATTCCAAAGAATTTTTCTCCTAACCATTCTTTACTTTTTCTAAACTTGGAATGGGCATAATGCTTTAAAACCACAGCATTTATCTTGGGGTTAGGGGAAGTCATAAACCCCTCTGATTATCTGAAGGAAAACTTATCCCCCATTAGAATGCAAACTCCATCATGGAAGGACCAGTATCTTGACCAAGGCTCTATTTCCAGTGTCTAGGAGAGTATTTTGCATATAATAGATATTCAGTAAATATTTTGCTTACCAAGCAGTTGTTGGTAAATTCTAACTCACACACATTTCCTGCAGTAAACTCAGTAATAGCATCTCAAATACATCCATGTACTAATCTCAAGAATCTGTGAATGTGTTACTTTAGATGGCAAAAGGCATTCTGCAAGCATAATTAAGAATCTTGAGATGAGAAATGTACCCTGAATAATCTGAGTTGGCTCAATGTAATCATTACAATCCTTAGAAGAGGAAGCATAGAGAGAGAGATCTGAAGATGCTATACTTCATACTCTGAGGACAGACGGTACCAACGAGCCAAGAGAAGCAGTGGGGCTCTCAAATTTGGCAAAGACAAGGAGACAGACTTTCTCAAGCACCTCCAGAAGGAAAGCAGCCCTGCCAATGCCTGTTAGACTTCTGACCTCCAGAAATGAAAAATAATAAATTTTTGTCATTTTAAGTCACTAGACTTAATGTGTTACAATGTGTTACAGCTTCAGTGGAAAATTAATATACCTCTCCTCCAAAATCTGCCCATCTTATTGCCACTGGCTAGGTCTGGTTTCCATCATCTCTCCCCTGGCCTACTTCAACACTCTACTAACTGTTCCCTCTGCCTCCAATTTCTCCCACTCAGGGCAATCCTAAGGTTCTCACAGGATATATATGATTATAGCATGGCTTTGTTCTCAAATCCTTAGTATGTCAAGTTTGACTCTCAACAGTCTGTCCTCCATTACATACCCAGCTTTATTCCTAATAATTCAGCCAATAAGTTCCATATATCTTCCTAAAATGCCTCACTCTTGCACGTTTCTTAAATGTTACCAAACCTTTTCTCCAGTTAAATTTCTACTCATTATTTGTTATTCATCACTCAAGTATATATTCTCCTAAAGAAGCTTTTCCTAAATACCAAGTGTTAGCAAAATGTAGAAAAACTGGACCTTCATGCATTCCTGGTGGGAATGAAAACTGGTGCAGTCACTTCGGGAAACAATTCACCAGTTTTTTAAAAACTTAAACATAAATTTATCATATGACCCAGCATTTCCACTATAGGTATCTACTCAAGAAAAATGAAAATGCACACAGAAACATGTACTCAAATGTTCATAACAGCATTATTTATAGTAATCCCAAGATGGAAATATCCAAATGTTTATCAACTGACAAATGGATTTCTAAAAAGTAGTACATCCACACATTTGAATACAATTCTGTAATTAAAAGGAAAAAAAAAGGTTGATACATATTTCCATATGGATGATCTTCAAAAACATGCTGAGTAGTAGTCCAATATAAAAGACTATATATTGTATGATTGTGTTTATATAAAATATCTAGAAAAGGCAAATTAATAGAGCTAGAGAAAGATGAGCAGTTTCCTAGGATTGAGGTGGGAGTCAATATTAATTGCAAATGGGGACAGGGAATATTTTGTGGCGAAAGAAATATTCTAAAACCGGATTGTAGTGATAATCACATAATGACAAATTTACTAAAATCACTGAAATTACATTATCATTGGGTAAATTATTTTTATATAAATTATACCTCCATAAAAATATTTTTCAAAAATAAAAAAACACACAATAAATATTTTGGAACCACAGAATACATAAATTCTCTAAAAGAAACCTGCACTGATACACTCACACATCAAATACAAATTGGCACACAATGTCTACATTCCATGAAGTCTTTTCTGTGTTTTTTTTAAAACTGATTCTTTTTATTTTTAGTTGTATTTATATGAGAATATATATGTATGTGTATATATAATATATATATATATATATATATATATATACATATATATATATATTATTATGTTATGTTAGTGACCATACAGTACATCATTAGTTTTTGATGTAGTGTTCCATGGTTCATTGTTTGTGCATAACACCCAGTGCTGTGGTCTTAATTAAGGATTTACCATTGAAAAGTTCCAACCAGTGATAAATTCAAGGTGAACATTACTTCACAATTTTTATATTTTTCTATTTGTAGATTTTGACATTATACTTAAGAGACTTAGAAAAAAAAAAGAAAACAGAGAATCAGAGGGATGAAGAGAAATAAAATTGGCAACCGAGCTCTGGAAAACAATGCACTACTGTCCACAGTCTGTCCACAGTCTAGTCTGGTGAGCAGTCCAATGATACCAGATTGCACACGATATTTTCTCCAAAGAGAAATGCACATTTAAACGTATCTTTTTGACTTCTCCTTTTCTGCCAATAAGTATAATATAATGGATTTTTGGTTCATAAATTGGTTCCTAAAATATTTCACAGAAAACTGAGGGAGCAAAAAGTGTAATAAATGTCAGAATTTGATATGTCCATAAAAGTTCTTTAAAGTCCAGTTTATCAGAGGCCATGAGTATAATTTTTAGCAGTGCCATAAAATATAGTAAAGACCATAGGGTTTACGTTCAGTAAAACTGCAAAGATCCTAACCTATTGTTACTTAATAGGGGCTAGAAAAAGAATAGCCATAACAGTACTTCACTGAATTCAGATAGCAGGAAACTCAGTTCTGAAGATCAACTTGAAAGAAGGTGACTGGAGTCCAAAGTATCATAATGTGGAAATAATAGAAAGCTGGCTAAAAATCAAGGTCATCTGAGAGCCTTCAAAACAGCAAGAAACAAGTAACATTTTAACATACTTAATAAAACATTTTAATCACATGAAACTCTAATAATGTAAATATAATTTTAATTTGAGGAAAACATAACTCTGAGATGTGAAGTAATTAGTAAGTGACATTACTATGTCTCATGTGTATGGCTTTAGACCACAGTTTTTAAGCTCCAACTATTTCAGTGATAGGATAGTGAGAGTGGCTAATGGAAAAGAAAACCAGCTCAGCAGCACGAAGCAGTGTGCTTCAAATGGCAGAGTGGTTGCGAGAATCCCTGATGTCTGTGACCTAAAATCAGAGAACAAGTTGCCATTCTCACCATTAAGACCATTTGTTCACATTTAGTTCCCATGGAGAAAGCAAAATAAATGTGAGGATGATAGGGATGGGACTGACCTTAATACTCTTTGTCTATTTTAATCTGAACAAATCAGTTCCCCCTTGCCAGCAGGTATTCTCTGGCTGCAGAAACTGAGTAATGGTGTGGTCGGCCTGCTATTCACATATATTGTGAACCAGGTGAGCAGCAATAACTTATTCAGGGATATAGAGACTTTATTTTTCTCTGCCATAAACAAAGAATATTTCAAGAAAGCTGTGTACTTCAGTGAAATATGCAGGATGTTTTGACATTTAGGAATCACAGTTTTTCTCCACAGGAATATAGATAATATTTTCTCAAGTGTTCTGGCAGTTACATAATCTTAGTATTTATTTCTAAAATATTCATTAGTAATGAAACATATTGTTACTCAAATGCTTTTACTGGTTGGTGTGGGCTTTTAAAAAACAAGTTTGAGTATAGTTTATTTCTCTCTTCTGGTCTCTCCAGAAAAATGTTGCTTCTCTTCTTAAGTAGCAATTCCATATTTTTTACTCTATGCATGGTTATAAACCATTACTCCAAATTATATTTTACAGTATATTGAATAGAATATTGGTCATATAACAATAAAGCTCATAGTCCATATTCCATTTTCCAAAGTTTATCCCTAGAAGTCCATAAGGATTTCTTTTTGGCCTTGTCTAGTTTTCTATTTACATCTGCCCACCGCCAGATGTTATTACTTGACATGGCATTGTATATCATTGCCATGTAGGTGGCATAAAGATTTATGTCCTATTCATGAATAGTTGACAAATTCTATTTTCATTTCACAATGGATGAATGCAAATCACTTGGCCTTAATGTTTCAAAAACAAAGTTATTACTGTTTGGCATTCTTTTTGGCTTGAAAAATGTTTGGCTTTTTGTACACAGACACACACAAACACACCATATACATTTTCTTTTCCTTTTTAGGCTGATTGTATATTCTGAAGTCTGACTGCCTCTATAAAGCCTTGGGCTTCAATTCTCTTGCCTTAAGATCAGCATATTAGGAAAATAAGCATGGCTTTATTTTTCATTTGCATTGCTTATCTTCAATGTGTGATTTTTTTTTTCCAGAGCACTAAGTTACCAGGGCTTCTGATTGAGGCACTTGCTATCTTGCATATTGATTTGTAACTGACTCTCTCATTTGTCTTCACAATTCCATCTTTCATAGATTGCAGTCATTCCCAAACACATCAGATTATATCATTTCAGAGATCAGATACTTACTTCTTTTCAGCCTTAGGCTTCTCCGTACATGAACTACTCTGCTGTGTGTAATCTATTTACTTTTGCACTTAAAATATATTTTAGACCTTACTTTACATATTGCATGGAATTGGCAATGTACTTCTACAGAATAGCATGATTTTACAGTGTTAGCATAGGCTTTAACATCTAAAGGGATCAAGGGCTGGGGCTATCAGGATCCTCTCTTGCTCTATTATCCCACTACTACCCACAGCAAGTGCTTAAAAATGCTCTTTGACTGATACGGACAGGGTGGTTTCTGGATGATATGGAAAATAAGTATCTTCACGAGACACTAAGAATGACTGAAAGTACAGGAATCCAGGGATAATATATCTCAGATTTGGCCTAAAAAATCCATTATTTTATGTTTTAATTCTGAATCTCAATTGTAAATGTAATAAAATGCCAACATTATTCTAAGCAAGTGGAAGGATTCAATCTTGATTTTTAAAAATTACAGTTTTGCTTCTATCAATAAAACCACAGTACAAGTGCTAGACAAAAATATTGGGGAGAACTTATAATTTGACCAAACCAATTTCCATGACCAGCTCCCTCAAACTAAAGTATTGGTGTAGAAAGAAAGAAGAGAGATTAGAAAATAATTAAGTTCAGTTTGAGATGTTATGCCCAGAGAGTTCACAACCTCAGGCCAACTCACACACGAGGTGGAACCACTGAGCTTTCTTTAATGTCTAGAATCTGAAAGTAGTGAGGATCTACTTCCCAGATATCTTGCTTCCAAGGTCAAACCCAGGGATGGTGTGTGTTTCCTGCAGAAGACACTCAAGCCTGCACAGTATGGCAGAGAAGCAGAGTAGAAATGGTAGCATGGCTGGTGGTATAAGAATTTGAGAGAAAGAGACAATCTCTTGAGATACCTATGGCACCATGCAGAGTGGGATAAGACAGTATTTAAAAGTGTCCTAAGACTCCCCAAAGGGGTATGAGACCTTGCTCTAAGACATAACTCTCAGGTCAAGAGATTTCACAGACTAAGCAGTGGATAATATGGTATGAAGGAAGACACCATATGTAATAACATTGTGGAACAGGACCACACAGAATGAAGAGCATCCTACTATAGGACTTAGATCAAGACCTAAAAGGAGACACTTTTGGGGCACCTAGGTGAGTCAGTTGAGCAACCAACTGATGGATTTCAGCCTAGGTCATGATCTTAGGGTCATGGGATCAAGCCCTGCATCGGGCTATCCCTCAGTGGGAGTCTGTTGGGATTTTCTTTCCCTCTCCCTTTCTCTCTTTCTCTCTCTTTGCCCCTCTCCCCCACACTTGCTCTCACTCTCTCTCTCAAATAAATACATCTTTAAAAAAAAAGAGAGAGAGATACTTTCTTCCCAAAATGATAAATTTGTACAATTTCTCCCTCTCCACTTTAAGTTTATATTTAAATGATTAAAGTATTTATTCCATTAATTTTCCTGAAAGTGACAGAATGAAGTTTTCCTAATTGTAGTGAATGTGCTGTCACATGTTGTTAAGAACACCAATTCTGGAACCAGATCTACTGGGTTCAAATCTTAGCTTTGCCTAGGATTTGTAACATTAAGCAAGTAGCATTATCTCTCTGTGTCTCTGTTTCTTCATATATAAACTGGGAAAAATAATGGTGATTTCCTTATACTACTTACTTATACTATTATAAAATGAATTGACATATATACATAATGTACATAGAAAAGTACCAATGATAAGTGATTATATATATGTATATAAAATATATATTATTATTCCTAACAATGGAAAGGATACTAAAAAGACAAATTAATTTTAAACAGTAACCTTTCACCACATTGTGCCATGCTAAATATATAAATGCTATATAAATATATTACTATTAGAGAATTTTAGAGAAGAAATAGAATTACAGATCAGGAAGAAAGATATTTAGAAAGATCAAATAATTTTTCCATGGCCCTATAGCTAACAAATCTCAAGACCATGGTTCAAACTCAGGTCATCACTTATTCAACGTGTCAGGTACTAGTCTACATTGTGAAGTAAAGTGGTATGCTGGGCACATATACATCTACCTCACAGAGCTTACGATATGCCAGAAAACACACCTGGAAAGAGTGTAGTATATTAAGATAGGAGAAATACATGGTGCTGCATGCCTAGGAGCCAAGCAAGGCTTTCAAAGTGATTTGAAGCCAAAATCTAAATGAAGAGTGGCATTTAGACAGATGAAGAAATGAGGTTAGAATACTTAAGGACAATGATGAACTATGTAAGAGGCCCCAGAGTTTAGAAATAATGCAACTTGTTCAAGGAACGGATATAAATTTAGTATATTTCAGCAAACAATGCAGAAAGACAAAATGCATGGAAGCGGTAGACAAGATGAGATACTTAAGCAGCCAGTCTTATATATAAACTATGGTAAGAAACCTGGAGTGAAAGACAACGAAAACTATCAAAATTTTTAAGCAGAAGGTAGATTTCCCTGTTGGAGAATCCTTCTAAAAGCTGTAGGGGAAAAAAAAAAAAAACAAAAAAACAAAAAAAAAAAACCCTGGAGAGGGCAAGATAAGAGTCAGGGAGACCAGTTACAAGACTGGCATATCCACAAGAGAAAACTAGGCCTTCCGTCATAACAGTCCTTATTCTTTGGAGCGACGTTACTATAAGAAAACAGTAAAGATAAAGCAAGGAAAATAAACTATTCTTTCTCTCCTTAAGTCTTCTGCAACTTGTTTAATATCTATCAGATTGTTAGTGAAAAGCGACCTTAAGGAGTGAGAAGTGACCTTAAGGAAACCAATCTTTGGGATGTATAGAACGGCAACATGTCTTGCTTGTGTTCTATTAAACAGCAGAGTTAGAACTAAATATCAGATCTATGCTGCCAACCCAGAGCCCTTCATCGCACCATCCTGAAGTAAATCCCTTAGAATGAAGGCAAGGCCACAGCAGTCGCTAAGAATCTGAGAGTTCCAGAATCCTGAGCAATTTTTTCCTGAAAAGAAGACTTCTAACAGACCCCATGTCCCAGCAACCTGGGCCAGAGGCTGTGCTTCTGTCAGCTGAAAAGACGGTGAACTGGAGATGTGTGCATTGAGTTTTAGATTATGGTTTTCTTCCACTCATAAGGAAATTTGCAACCAGAATAAGTTAAGATTCAAACTCAATGAATAATGTAGTTCAGTTCAGTATGGAAAATAGTCTAATAGTATAGTTATAGAAAACTGTAATAAGTAGCCAACTGCTTTCAACAGTCTGTTAGATTGTCCCAGTGCATAGGGGGGAAAATCATATTAAACTGAAATCTTCCTGCCTATAATTTCTCCTCACTGGTCTAATTTTCCCCAAGCTGCCTCAAATGCATCTTACAAATAAATAGGGAGGAAATAATAAAGTTCTGTCCTCTGGAGCCTCTGAAAACCAGTCTTGGCTTATCTTCCAGTTGAATAAAAAATATTTGGGGTCAAGCCTGAGCTTTGCAAATGAGCTCAATTAACCCAGATTCACTTTGGGAGGAAATTTTTTAATCAGAATAATCCAGTTATCTAATAGAGTCTATTCTTAAGAAACGGATAGCAGGGAGATTAAGTGCCCCAGACTTTCAGAAAATACATTGAGACAAAGACTAGAATCACAAAGCAATGACAACCAACCCAGTGTCTGTTCCATTGCAATGCCTGGTTCTCTGAAGTCTTATGGAATTGGGAACTCTAATAGGCAGGTCTGTTGTACCACTGGTCTAACGTGCTCAGGACAGTATCAGCATGATGGTGACACAGTGACACAAACAAGTTTAATATATTCTGGACTTGCATTAGACTTAAGGCTTGGGATTCACACACACCCACCTCTCTTACTGAGTCTCCAGTTCCTGCTCATCACTGCAGCAAGCAAGCCTCGGATAGGCCTAGGTGCCAAGGGAATAGGTCCAAATCTAAGGATTTAACTTGCTCCCTCCTCTACAAACCATGCAGGTTTGAGTTTCCTCTTAGGAGGATGTCAAAATCTAAAATAATCCCCAACACCTGTCATATAAACAGGAAGAGACTTATTATCTTTAACCAAAGCACTATTTATTATTACAGAAATACTAAATGCATCAGCAGAGATGGGTCTCAGCTTGTGGTGGTTGGGACTGTAAATATATTTAATTTTCAATCCAAAAAACAAATTATTTATTCACAGTCATCACTGGTTCAGCATTTAATTCTCAGCACGCAGGAAGATAAAGGATTTCAGAAACTGGTGCTATAATGGTGAGATTAAAAAAATGATCTATAATCCCTGATCCCAACAGATCCAAGAGTTCACCTGATCAATTTTATAGTTTTTATAGAAAGAAAATGGTGACACTCGAAATGACTCTGGGCTATTTATTCATTGGTTAGTCTAAGCATATGCTATAATTGTTCCTCTGACCCAGCTCAAATGAGAGATCATTGAGAGAGGCAGCTACTGGCTGGATTTAGTCTGGAACAGGCTGTTATCACCATAATTTGTACAGAATCACAATTAGGCATAGGAAACAAGAAGCTAAGAAGTTAACCTGAAAGCAGAAGTGCCTTGGGGAAATAGGGCATCTCTGTTCTATGTATTTTGCTGATATATTTCCCTGGGATCTCTCCGGATTGAGAACCAGAGCCATTTTCCTAATTATTAAATCTGAGAATTAGCCTAGGCATTCTAAATAGCCCATGCTAATCTGTGTGGGGGTGGTGCATATGCACACATGCACACACTAAGCATCAGAAATAGGATATGCCTCATTTCTGGGGAAAAGAACATCAAGTTCTTTGTCAGACCACCCCAGGCAATACCTAGTTGAGTCTACATTGATTAGGTTTAGTTGACAGCTCCTTATGGAACACTAGCACCCACAGTCCTCTTTCCAAAAAAATAGTAGAAGGGATTATTATTTCTAATTCTTCATTCCTTCCTTCCTAGAGAATAACAGTCTCTTTGCCACATGCCTTCCATTAGAGTAAGCCAATGTGACTTGGCCATGCAATTTGCTTCAGCCAATGAAACAGTAAATGTAATATGAGAGAAGCTTTGAACTTGCTTGGAAAATCTGATTTTGTTTCTAGCATATCTGCTATCCTGGTGGAAAAAGCACGCACCTTGTAGTTACTCATCCCAGATGGAGTCATGCAGAGAAGAACTAAAGTCAAACTATAACACAGAGCCAAACCAGGAGCCCAACCAACCCGCAGATTCACGATCCAATAAATAAATAAATAAACGTCTACTGTTGCAAACTGCTAACAGCTTTTAAGCTTTTTAAAGGTTATTCATTACATGGTTTCATTGCTACAATAGCTGACTAATATAAAAGATATTCCAGAGTTCAAATTAACAGTACTGATAAAGCACAGTAGGATATCCAAGCTGAACAGGAATATATGTCCACACAAGCAAGTGAATGAAATATAAATTATCTTCGTATCATCTAACTAAACTACCCTAGAGCTCAAATAGTCCATTAAATTGTTTACCTCTTTTTCTTTTACATATTTTTCTCAAGGATAAATAGGTTAAAATGTAAAGGAAATCCAAAATAAGAAAAAAAAAGGCTACAAATAAACGTTGGTTGTAAACACTAGACTCTAATCTGTTATAAAACCTTCTACTGAAAATTAAACTATTTTTAAAACTAGTCAATCTTTCCTGATTTCTCCAAGAAAATTTTTTGATGTAAATATTACCATTTACTACAGAAAATATATTTTAATTACTTCTATAATAATTGTGATGGTTAAAATTTTAATGGAGTCATAAAGATAGAAAGTATCCCTTACCTTTGATAAGTTACTAACAACTTTTTCATGTCAAGAAAATCTAATAAGTTACCGAGTGGACACCTCTAAAATGACCAATTTAATCATTTTAGACAATTCAGTAATCAACAGGAAGTTCTCTACAATAAATTCAATGGTAGAAAACAGTACTGAATTTCAAGGCAATTTGAAATGGCTAGATCATAGTTTGATCACAACCTCTTGGGGCTAGGGAAAAAAAAAAAAAAAAAAGAAGGAATCCTCTGTCTCCATCATGGACCAGGCCTTTCAAGGACAGGGACCGAGGACCCACCTCCCTTTTCCTAAGACAATGCATATGAGCTTTCCCAATAGTTTACCAATGAGGACCAAACCAAGTCTTGGCAGACTGGTAAGTATCACCTAACTTTGAAGATCATGAGTGCCCACCTACTCAGACAACTTCCTAAGCATCAATTCCCAAACTCTTCTGGAGTATAGCAACCTATGTTCATCCTCACTCTCTGATTTCTCTGATCTCTTTCTTGTCTCAAGGAAATCTGCCCATTCCCCCAAAACACTCCTTTCTCTAGCTTGTTTTAAAATGCCATGGCCTTCTAATTTTTTTCTTCTTTTACAGTAGACTCTTAACAGTCGATTAGATCCAGTGTAGGAATTGAAGCCAAGGATAATCCTTTCAGTACCACAAACAGAGGAAAAATACAAAGCTTAAGGATTATATTAAAATAGTCTGACTCATGTAAAAAAGCCAAAGACTCCACAAAAAATTTATAGAACTCATACAATAATTCAACAAGCTCAGAGTATATAAAAGCAAAGTGCAGAAATCTGCTGCATTCCTGCAAACCAATAACAAAGTAGCAGAAAAAGAAATCAAGGAATCAATCCCACTTGCAATTATACTAAAAACAATAAGATACCTAGAAATAAATCTAACTAAAGAAGTAAAAGATCTATACTCTAAAAACTATAGAAAACTTATGAAGAAAAGATTGAAGAGGACACAAAGAAATGGAAAAGCATTCTATGTTCATGGATTGGAAGAAGAAACATTGTTAAAATGTCTATACTATCCAAAGCAACCTACATATTTAAAGTAATCCCTATCAAAATACTACCATTGTTTTTCATGAAGCTAGAACAAACCATCCTAAAATTTGTATGGAACTATAAAATACCCTGAATACACAAAGCAATTCTGAAAAAGAAAAACAAAATGGGAGGCATCACGATTCTGGATTTCAACCTATATTACAAAACTGAGTCATCAAGACGGTATGGTACTGGCACAAAAACAGACACACAGATCAATGAAATAGAATAGAGAGCCCAGAAATAGACCCTCAACTATAAAGTCAACTAGTCTTTGACAAAGCAGGAAAGAATATTCAATGGAAAAAAGACACTCTCTTCAACAAACAGTGTTGGAAAAACTGGACAGCAACATGTAAAAGAATGAAACTGGACCACTTTCTTACACCATATACAAAAATAAATTCAAAATGGATGAAAGACCCTAATGTGAGACAGGAAGCCACCACCAAAATCCTAGAGGAGAACACAGGCAGAAACTTCTTTCACCCCAGCCATAGCAACTGTTTACTAGACACATGACCAGAGGCAAGGGAAACAAAAGCAAAAATGAACTATTGGGACTTAATCAAGATAAAAAGCTTCTGCACAGCAACAGAAATAATCAACAAAACTAAAGGACAGCCTATAGAATGGGAGAAGGTATTTGCAAACAACATATCTGATAAAGGGTTAGTATTCAAAATCTACAAAGAACTTATCAAACTCAACACCCAAAAAATAACCCAATTAAGAAAGGGGCAGAAGACAAGAACAGATACATTTCCAACAAAGACATCCAGATGACACATGAAAAGATACTCATCATCAGGAAAATACAATTCATTTGATGAGATACCATCTCACAATAGTCAGGATGGCTAAAATTAATGAAATGGCAGGCGTTGGCAAGGATGTGGAGAAAGGGGAACCCTCTTGCACTGTTGGTGGGAATGCAAACTGGAACAGCCACTCTAGAGAATAGTATGGAGGTTCCTCAAAATGTTAAAAATAGAACTACCCTATGATCCAGCAACTGTACTGCTAGGTATTTACCCAAAGGATAAAAAATACAGATATGAAGTGATACATGCACCCTGACAGTTATAGTAGCATTATCAACAATAGCTAAATTATGTAGTGAACCCAAATGTCCATCGACTGATGAATGGCTAAAAATGATGTAGCATATATACCCAATGGACGATTTAGTCAACCATCAAAAAGAATGAAATCTTGCCTTTTGAAACAACATGGATAGAGCTAGAGTGTGTTATTAAAAGTGAAATAAGTCAGTAAGAGAAAGACAAATACCCTATGATGGCACTCATACGTGGAATTTAAGAGAGAAAATGGATGACCATATGTGAAGGAGAAAAGAAAAAACAAAAAAGGAGAGAGGGAAACAAGCCATAAGATACTCCTAACCAGAGAGAACAAACTTACAACTGATGGAGGGAGGAAAGTGGGGAACAGACTACATTGGTGATGGGTAATTAAGGAGAGCATTTGTGATGATGAGCACTGGGTGTTGTATGTAAGTAATGAGTCACTGAATTCTACTCCAGAAACGAATATATTGCACTGTATGATAACTACTTCAAACTTAAATTTAAAAGTAGATAAAATAAATGACTTAATATTTGTAAAGCACTTACTAATAAATAAATATTTTTAAAAAAATAAAACAAAACAAAATAGTCTTGACTCTCCATATTCTGTCAAAGATATTTTAGGCCATTTAAACTATATGACAAATTTAAATCATAGGTATTTTCATACTTATTTTGCCATCAAAGAAATGGAGATTCAAAGAGGCTCAATAACTTGTCCAAATTCACACAACTAGTAAATTATGATGTTAGAATTTCAAGCAAATTTTTTTTATAAAGTCCCATACAAATGAGTCTCTCATTTTATATGTAAAGAAGATGAAACTGGAAGGAAAAAGTCAATAGTTCATTTAGGTACACAGACGCTAAAACAATTTGTTACCAAAAGAACAATAATGTGGTGTATACTTTAAAGTTGTTAAGAGAGTAAATCTTTCTTAATTTGCTCTTGCCTCAAGGACACCTAAGGATTTGATCCTTGATTGAATATTCCTTGTTGAAAAGACCTCCAAAAATGGGACTTCCCTCATCTGAGATGGCCTGCCCTAACCCACTCTCGTCTCATAACCACATGCTTTCCAAGTGAGAAGTGCCTAGGACATTTGTAAGCTGTATCTTGAAAATGAAAGGCCTCTACTATGTTGCTGCTACACATGTTGCATTATTGCCTATTCTGTCTCCTTTCCTAAAGCTAAGAAAATGTGGTGGTGGGTAAAGCCAATAGTACCCTGAGCGTCTGATTGTCAGTATGAAGATAATATAATGCTACTGGTTGAATGTACTAGATTTTTACAGAGGCTAGCTTATTGCAGAATCTTGCTAAATACATAGCCTCATAGCTCCTAATTCAATGTGTTCTCTACTACTACATTACTATAATAATTTCAAATGACTTCAAAGTAGCAAAAGTATGTATTTTTTATGAGGTGAGATTATATGTATATCCAATTTTTATTCAGCTTTCAAGGACTCTGTCAACTCACAATTTTTTCATAAAGATTTGTAATCTTTTCATAAAGTATTCTGTAATGGATACACCATTGCCTTCTTCCTGATCTCCCACATCATGTGTCTTCTACAGGAGGTATTTAGACACTTAATCATTATTTGTCTTGTGTTGTTCTCTGTGCTTCTCCTCCTACCCCCACCCATTATTAGATAGCAACATCTTCAAAGGCTTATACTTCTTTAATCACTTTGAGAAGTTCCTAGCCCAGTATTCGACATTTACTAAGTTCTCTATAGAAGTTCTCTCCCGCTGAGCAGAGAGCCCAATGTGGGGCTCGATCCCAGGACCCTGGGATCATGACCTGAGCTGAAGGCAGAGGCTTTAACCACTGAGTCACTGAGACGCCCCTCAGTGGGGTCTTCTTGAATGAAGGAAGGACAGTTGAGATTTTAAAATTTGTAATATGATATGTTCAAACAGCCATAATATTTTAAAAAGCAGTTTAAACCCAAATGACACAGCATGTCTAATTAAATTGAATTCTTACCAGGTTGAAACATTTAACCCTGAGACCTCCATTAAACAAATTATCAGATATATAAGGGAGCTCAAAAATAAGGCCCTTATCATCATCAGCCAATTTGCAAAGCACATTAACTTGGCTAAACCCAGTCTTATGTTAAAGATAGGAAATCTAAAAAAAAAAGAAAAAAAAATCAGAAATCTACTTTTCTCCAGAAATACTGTGTAATTTCTTCCCTGTTTCAATAGGGTCAAAATCAACAAATTTATTTCTGTTTAACATCTTAACAACACACAGCATCTTTGTATAACAAACTTTCTTTACTGGCAATCAGCATCCCTAATATCAACACATCTCTGAAGTAGGTTTTGGGTGGGGGGGTAAAATTTTATTTATTTATTTGAGAGAGAGAGAACAGGAGCAGAGGGGAGGAGGAGAGGTAGAGGTAGAAGCAGACTCCCCAGTGAGCAGGAAGCCTGATGTGGGGCTCAATCCCATGACGCTGGGATCATGACCTGAGCCCAAGGCAGACCCTTAACTGACTGAGGCACCTAGGCACCCCTCAAGTTGGTGTTTTTTAAAGCAACAACTTCTGCAAGGATAACTCTAGGAACACTGATTTCCCATAATATGTTCTGAAATAAGAGGATTCCTTTTCCTTTTAAATAGAATGGTAGTATTTTTTTTTCTAAATAAGCTATTATTATTTATTGCTAGAATGTTCACAATTAAATTTTCTAAGAAAAACTTTAATCTCATTTCTTGAAAATGATATATAATATCAAATGATTGTTTGTTTGTTTTTTAAATTTATCTAAGTATCCTTTATTAATGCCAAGTAGCTTAGCTAATTTTTCTGGTCATTCTTTAAAATTATCTATAGTCAGTCTTTAAATCCATATTTTTATTTATTTTTTTTATTTTATTTTTTTTAATTTTTTATTTTTTATAAACATATATTTTTATCCCCAGGGGTACAGGTCTGTGAATCACCAGGTTAACACATTTCACAGCACTCACCAAAGCACATACCCTCCCCAATGTCCATAATCCCACCCCCTTCTCCCAAACCCCCTCCCCCCAGCAACCCTCAGTTTGTTTTGTGAGATTAAGAGTCACTTATGGTTTGTCTCCCTCCCAATCCCATCTTGTTTCATTGATCTTCTCCTACCCACTTAAGCCCCCATGTTGCATCACCACTTCCTCATATCAGGGAGATCATATGATAGTTGTCTTTCTCTGATTGACTTATTTCGCTAAGCATCATACGCTCTAGTTCCATCCATGTTGTCGCAAATGGCAAGATTTCATTTCTTTTGATGGCTGCATAGTATTCCATTGTGTATATATACCACATCTTCTTGATCCATTCATCTGTTGATGGACATCTAGGTTCTTTCCATAGTTTGGCTATTGTGGACATTGCTGCTATAAACATTCGGGTGCACGTGACCCTTTGGATCACTACGTTTGTATCTTTAGGGTAAATACCCAATAGTGCAATTGCTGGGTCATAGGGCAGTTCTATTTTCAACATTTTGAGGAACCTCCATGCTGTTTTCCAGAGTGGTTGCACCAGCTTGCATTCCCACCAACAGTGTAGGAGGGTTCCCCTTTCTCCGCATCCTCGCCAGCATCTGTCATTTCCTGACTTGTTGATTTTAGCCATTCGGACTGGTGTGAGGTGATATCTCATTGTGGTTTTGATTTGTATTTCCCTGATGCCGAGTGATATGGAGCACTTTTTCATGTGTCTGTTGGCCATCTGGATGTCTTCTTTGCAGAAATGTCTGTTCATGTCCTCTGCCCATTTCTTGATTGGATTATTTGTTCTTTGGGTGTTGAGTTTGCTAAGTTCTTTATAGATTCTGGACACTAGTCCTTTATCTGATATGTCGTTTGCAAATATCTTCTCCCATTCTGTCAGTTGTCTTTTGATTTTGTTAACTGTTTCCTTTGCTGTGCAAAAGCTTTTGATCTTGATGAAATCCCAATAGTTCATTTTTGCCCTTGCTTCCCTTGCCTTTGGCGTTGTTCCTAGGAAGATGTTGCTGTGGCAGAGGTCGAAGAGGTTGCTGCTCGTGTTCTCCTCAAGGATTTTGATGGATTCCTTTCGCACATTGAGGTCCTTCATCCATTTTGAGTCTATTTTTGTGTGTGGTGTAAGGAAATGGTCCAATTTCATTTTTCTGCATGTGGCTGTCCAATTTTCCCAGCACCATTTATTGAAGAGGCTGTCTTTTTTCCATTGGACATTCTTTCCTGCTTTGTCGAAGATGAGTTGAGCATAGATTTGAGGGTCTATCTCTGGGCTCTCTATTCTGTTCCATTGATCTATGTGTCTGTTTTTGTGCCAGTACCATGCTGTCTTGATGATGACAGCTTTGTAATAGAGCTTGAAGTCCAGAATTGTGATGCCACCAACGTTGGCTTTCTTTTTCAATATCCCTTTGGCTATTCGAGGTCTTTTCTGGTTCCATATAAATTTTAGCATTATTTGTTCCATTTCTTTGAGAAAGATGGATGGTACTTTGATAGGAATTGCATTAAATGTGTAGATTGCTTTAGGTAGCATAGACATTTTCACAATATTTATTCTTCCAATCCAGGAGCATGGAACATTTTTGCATTTCTTTGTGTCTTCCTCAATTTCTTTCATGAGTACTTTATAGTTTTCTGAGTATAGATTCTGCGTCTCTTTGGTTAGGTTTATTCCTAGGTATCTTCATTAAGCTATTAATGAGGTGCAATCAAAAATGGAGGCTCTCACTGCTAGGATAAATGAGGCAGAAGAAAGAATTAGTGATATAGAAGACAAAATGACAGGGAATAAAGAAGCTGAGCAAAAGAGGGACAAACAGCTACTGGACCACGAGGGGAGAATTCGAGAGATAAGTGACACCATAAGACGAAACAACATTAGAATAATTGGGATTCCAGAAGAAGAAGAAAGAGAGAGGGGAGCAGAAGGTATACTGGAGAGAATTATTGGGGAGAATTTCCCCAATATGGCAAAGGGAACGAGCATCAAAATTCAGGAGGTTCAGAGAATGCCCCTCAAAATCAATAAGAATAGGCCCACACCCCGTCACCTAATAGTAAAATTTACAAGTCTCAGTGACAAAGAGAAAATCCTGAAAGCAGCCCGGGAAAAGAAGTCTGTAACATACAATGGTAAAAATATTAGATTGGCAGCTGACTTATCCACAGAGACCTGGCAGGCCAGAAAGAGCTGGCATGATATTTTCAGAGCACTAAACGAGAAAAACATGCAGCCCAGAATACTATATCCAGCTAGGCTATCATTGAAAATAGAAGGAGAGATTAAAAGCTTCCAGGACAAACAAAAACTGAAGGAATTTGCAAATACCAAACCAGCTCTACAGGAAATATTGAAAGGGGTCCTCTAAGAAAGAGAGAGCCTACAAGTGGTAGATCAGAAAGGAACAGAGACCATATACAGTAACAGTCACCTTACAGACAATACAATGGCACTAAATTCATATCTCTCAATACTTACCCTGAATGTGAATGGGCTAAATGCCCCTGTCAAAAGACACAGGGTATCAGAATGGATAAAAAAACAAAACCCATCTATATGTTGCCTCCAAGAAACTCATTTTAAGCCCGAAGACACCTCCAGATTTAAAGTGAGGGGGTGGAAAAGAATTTACCATGCTAATGGACATCAGAAGAAAGCAGGAGTGGCAATCCTGATATCAGATCAATTAGATTTTAAGCCAAAGACTATAATAAGAGATGAGGAAGGACACTATATCATACTCAAAGGGTCTGTCCAACAAGAAGATTTAACAATTTTAAATATCTATGCCCCCAACGTGGGAGCAGCCAACTATATAAACCAATTAATAACAAAATCAAAGAAACACATCAACAATAATACAATAATAGTAGGGGACTTTACACTCCCCTCACTGAAATGGACAGGTCATCCAAGCAAAAGATCAGCAAGGAAATAAAGGCCTTAAACGACACACTGGACCAGATGGACATCACAGATATATTCAGAATATTTCATCCCAAAGCAACAGAATACACATTCTTCTCTAGTGCACATGGAACATTCTCCAGAATAGATCACATCCTCGGTCCTAAATCAGGACTCAACCGGTATCAAAAGATTGGGATCATTCCCTGCATATTTTCAGGCCACAATGCTCTAAAGCTAGAACTCAACCACAAAAGGAAGTTTGGAAAGAACCCAAATACATGGAGACTAAACAGTATCCTTCTAAAGAATGAATGGGTCAACCGGGAAATTAAAGAAGAATTGAAAAAAATCATGGAAACAAATGATAATAAAAATACAACGGTTCAAAATCTGTGGGACACAACAAAGGCAGTCCTGAGAGGAAAATATATAGCGGTACAAGCCTTTCTGAAGAAACAAGAAAGGTCTCAGGTACACAACCTAACCCTACACCTAAAGGAGCTGGAGAAAGAACAAGAAAGAAACCCTAAGCCCAGCAGGAGAAGAGAAATCATAAAGATCAGAGCAGAAATCAATGAAATAGAAACCAAAAAAACAATAGAACAAATGAACGAAACTAGGAGCTGGTTCTTTGAAAGAATTAATAAAATTGATAAACCCCTGGCCCGACTTATCAAAAAGAAAAGAGAAAGGACCCAAATAAATAAAATCATGAATGAAAGAGGAGAGATCACAACTAACACCAAAGAAATACAACCTATTATAAGAATATACTATGAGCAAGTCTACGCCAATAAATTTGACAATCTGGAAGAAATGGATGCATTCCTAGAAACATATAAACTACCACAACTGAACCAGGAAGAAATAGAAAGCCTGAACAGACCCATAACCAGTAAGGAGATTGAAACAGTCATTAAAAATCTCCAAACAAACAATAGCCCAGGGCCAGACTGCTTTCCGGGGGAATTCTACCAAACATTTAAAGAATTAATTCCTATTCTCCTGAAACTGTTCCAAAAAATAGAAATGGAAGGAAAACTTCCAAACTCATTTTATGAGGCCAGCATCACCTTGATCCCCAAACCAGACAAGGATCCCATCAAAAAAGAGAGCTATAGACCAATATCCTTGATGAATACAGATGCGAAAATACTCAACAAAATACTAGCCAATAGGATTCAACAGTACATTAAAAGGATTATTCACCACGACCAAGTGAGATTTATTCCAGGGCTGCAAGGCTGGTTCAACATCCGCAAATCAGTCAATGTGATACAACACATCAATAAAAGAAAGAACAAGAACCATATGATACTCTCAATAGATGCTGAAAAAGCATTTGACAAAGTACAGCATCCCTTCCTGATCAAAACTCTTCAAAGTGTAGGGATAGAGGGCACATACCTCAATATCATCAAAGCCATCTATGAAAAACCCACCGCAAATATCATTCTCAATGGAGAAAAACTGAAAGCTTTTCCGCTAAGGTCAGGAACACGGCAGGGATGTCCATTATCACCACTGCTATTCAACATAGTACTAGAGGTCCTAGCCTCAGCAATCAGACAACAAAAGGAAATTAAAGGCATCCAAATCGGCAAAGAAGAAGTCAAATTATCACTCTTCGCAGATGATATGATACTATATGTGGAAAACCCAAAAGGCTCCACTCCAAAACTGCTAGAACTTATACAGGAATTCAGTAAAGTGTCAGGATATAAAATCAATGCACAGAAATCAGTTGCATTTCTCTACACCAACAGCAAGACAGAAGAAAGAGAAATTAAGGAGTCAATCCCATTTACAATTGCATCTAAATCCATATTTTTAAAAGATTTTATTTATTTGCAGACAGAGATCACAAGAAGGCAGTCAGGCAGAGAGAGTGGGGGAAGCAGGCTCCCGGCTGAGCAGAGAGCTCGATGTGGGGCTTGATCCCAGGACCCTGGGATCATGACCTGAGCTGAAGGCAGAGGCTTTAAGGTGTCCCTTTAAATCCATTTTAACCAAAACAGAAAGTGCCTAAGAAACAGAAATAGCTGAATTTCTTTAAGTGCTCTAATACACAAAGTCACACCGAAACAACAATGTAATTGAACTGCATTATAGGAAATTACTGGAATTGCCTCCATTGGCAATTCTAGAAATGTAGGAAGAGATGAAGCTTACATGGCAGATCTACAACCCAAAGGTTTCTTATGCATAAAATTGAAAAAGATTATTTCCCCTAAAAATGGTACTTATATCAGTACATGAATGAATGAATGGCTCTGAGAAAATTAAACAAATAAATGTGAATAAATACCTTTATTAATGTACAGACATTAAAATCAGAAAATAAAATCATAATTATATAAGTAAAACTTCTAACATACTGAGCAATGTAGAAGAGTGTTTCTTAAAGTATTTCTAAAGACACTTATACCATAATCCTGTGATATGTTTGTAAAAAATTGATAGTGATACCCATAAAGTAGAAGAGAGGAAACTAAACTTTTCAAAGCAGAAAACTACAAAAAGATAGAAATTTTGGTCAACATAATGTTGGGATAAATGATGTTACAGGGGTACCTGGGTCGCTCTGTCAGTTAAGCATCTGCTTTCAGCTCAGGTCATGATCCTAGGAGCCCTCATTGGGCTCCCTACTCAGTGGGGTGTCTGCTTCTCCCTCTGCTCCTCTCTCTGCTCATGTTCTCTCTGCCTCAAGTAAATAAATGAAAATCTTTTTTAATTAAAATAAATAAATAAATGATGTTACATATGCCAATAGCTCCTGAGAACATCATTGTATTATAAATTTATAAAATTGTTACTGGTTATGATAACTAACTTTAGTCAATGTTCTCATTTTTTGGATTCAGTACAGGTCTGTTAATGAAGGCAAGGAACTATATGTTAGATTTATGCCACCCCAAATTTTGTAAAAATAACTTTACACGTTTAAAATATCAAGCTTCTCAACCTATGTGTCTATTGACAGATGAGTGGATAAAGAAGCTGTAACAAGTATATTAAATGGAATATTACTTAGCCACAAAAAAGAATGAAATCTTGTCATTGGTGACAAATGGTTGAACCTAGAGGGTATTAAGTTAAACAAGTCAGACAAAGAAAGACAAATGCCACAAGGTTTCATTTATATGTGGATCCAAAAAACAAGCAAAAAACAAAAACATTCATAAACAGAGCAAACATGGCTGCCAGAGGAGAGTGGGAGTAGGAGTGAGGTGATAGGCAAAATAGGTGAAAAGAATTAAGAGGTACAAACTTCTAGTTATAAAATAAGTAAGGTGGCGAGATGAAAAGTATAGCATAGGGAATATAGTTAACAATATTATAATAACTTGTTATGGTGACAGATGGTAATTAGACTTATGGTGATCATTTCTTAACATACATAAATGTCAAATCACAATGTTGTACACCTGAAACTAATTTAGTATCATGTGTCTACTATAATTTTTAAAAATTTAATAAGCAAATAAGAAAGCAAGCATTTTTAATCTTCTACATATATATAGATACAAAACTCATTATAATACTAGAAAAATCAGATGTTTGTATTAGCATAGATACTGTAAATTAACTTTCAAAATCAAAAATAAATGGGAGGTTGTGATGTCATTATGAAGACATAAAATCCTTAGATCCTGTAATAACAGCACATTCTGTAAATATTAGGTAATTAAAATGGAATAGCTAAATATGAGATATAACATAAGGAATTATGAAAAACTAAATACAGTTAAATAGGGTTACAAAACCATGATTTATAAGCACTGTTCAAGTAAGTTATCAAGGATGATTTTGAATTAAAAAATGAAATACAGATGTACAATTCTAGGAAGTGTGTTTCAGAATAATTTATGCTATGCCTGTTATAAAATAAAATGCAAATCAGGACCTCCACTTACTTTTTACCCTTAAGAATTCTTTTTGTTGTTGTTGTTTAAAATATACCAATCTTTGTCCCAATATTTGCTGTATTTCCCATATCTGCCAGCCCTCAGTGGACCTTAGTATATCACAGAAGTCTGAACTTTAGAAATTTTCCTCTTCAGGGGTGCCTGGGTGGCTCAGTGGGTTAAGCCACTGCCTTCAGCTCAGGTCATGATCTCAGGGTCCTGCTCAGGTCATGATCTCAGGGTCCTGGGATCGAGCCCTGCATCGGACTCTCTGCTCAGCAGGGAGCCTGCTTCCCCTTCTCTCTCTGCCTACTTGTGATCTCTCGCTCTCTGTAAAATAAATAATTTTTTTAAAAAAGAAAGAAAAAAAAAGAAATTTCCCTCTTCAATAAAGTCTATCCAAAAGACAATATTCCTGAAAAAATGCAGCTTTTCAAATCTGTGACCAGATCACAAAATGTCATAGTTGGATACTTCCATTTCTGGCAAAGACAGTGTATCAGTAACTAGATTTATCCTACCACCTAAGAAAAAATCAAGCAAAATACACACAACCATTTTGAAGACACTGGACATAAGGAAATGAAAGACAATGAATGTTCTCAGAAAGACAAAATTTAAATTCAGTGAGTGCTATAACTACCCGAGCTACAGCCTTGAGAGAGTTACCAGGTCACATCACAAAGAGGTTCCTTCAGGTGAAGAAACAGAGCTATGGCTTCATCAAGGTGGCATGAGTATATGGCACAAAGTAGTGGATAAGGGAGCCTTTTGTGGAGTGGACTCTAGATATCTGTATAATCAAGTTGTCAAAAATCAGGATTAGAGTGTTAATAAAAGAGTTCTGAGGGAGGGAAAAATGTTACATACCTAAGAACAAATAAATAAGGATAACAATTAACTGTGGGAACAATGCAAGCAAGAAAACAATGGAGCAATATTCTCAAATCTCTGGGGGAAAAAAAAATCAACTATGAACCTAGAATTCTATATTTAACAAAATAATATGTTTGAAATAAAGGCAAAATAAAGATTCATTTAGTTAGACAGAGGCTAAAACAATCTTGTTTTATTTTTAATATTGTTATTACCAAAATAACAATAATGTAGTATACACTTTAAAGTTGTTAAGAAAGTAAATCTTAAATGTTCCCACCACAAAGAAGAAATGAAATGATAATTATGTGAGGTGGTAGATAAGTTAGCTAATGCTATGGTGGTAATCATTTTGTAATATATAAGTGTATCAAATCAGTAAGTTGTACACCTTAAACTTAATGTCAATTATGCCTCAATAAAACTGGTAAAATATATAAATATCTTTTTTTTCAAAAAATGGCCCAGAAGGGGGTACCTGCATGGCTCAGTGGGTTAAGCCTCTGCCTTCAACTCAGGTCATGATCTCAGAGTCCCGGGATGGAGCCCCACATTGGGCTCTTCACTCAGCAGGGGGCCTGCTTCTCTTCCTCCCCCACTGCCAGCCTCTCTGTCTACTTGTGACAGAGAGTTATTAGTTTAGTTAGCTCAAAATAACTAAAACTCTAGGAGATCTGCCTTCTTTTCTACCAACCACCATGATCTCACCCTGTATTTCCTACTACAGCCTTTTATAACAGAATAACTGCCATCAAAGCGTCCACTGAAACCTAATTTCTCTCTAATATAGGTAGCTATTAAACTTCCTGGCTTTTTTCAAATTTATACCATGGCTGCAATAATTATTCATTCACTCGATAAACGTTTATTATAGATCTAATACATGGGAAACACTCTGATAATATCTTTTAATGTTTACACGGGGCAAAGAATGAAAAAATAAGAACAATGGCAAATATCATAACAGCACTGTACTGCTGAAAATAGTAACACTATAATTGTTTATATAATTGTTACACTTAAGCTCAATGAGATGAGTTTATCCTCTGTTATGTTGTCAGATATGCCACAGTACCTATCACATAGTAAATGCTCAATAAAGTCTGTTGGCTCAGGGTGTGTAGGTGGCTCAGTAGAGTAAGTGGCTGACTCCTGGTTTGGGATCCAGTCATGATCACATCGGTCATGGGATCAAGCCCCCCCTTGCACTCTGCACTCAATGCAGAGTCTTCTTGAAGATTCTCTCCCTCTGCCCACCCCCCATTCATTCTTGCATGCACTCTCTTTCTCTCTCTCTCTCTCAAATTAAATTAAATTAAATTAAATCTGTTGCCTCAGTAATAGTTTGTTAATTGTAACATATATAATTTATCAAGCAATATCAGTGAAGCAAAAAACTGGGTGCTTTAAATACAACAATTATTTTACTCTTTAAAAAAAAAAAAACTCTATGCTTCAACAAAGTACATTTAGAGGTATGTTCCTCACCTCAACATAATAAAGGCCTTATATGAAAAATCCATAGCAAACATCATATTCAATGGTAAAAAACTGAGAGCTTTTCTTCTAAAGTCAGGAAAAAGACAAGCACATCCACTCTCACCACTTTTATTCAACTTGTACTGGAAATCCTGGCCACAGCAATCAAACAAAAAGAAACAAAAGGTATGCAAATTGGTAAGAAAGTAGTAGAACTTTCACTATTTACAGAAGACAGATATTAGATAGAAAAAACCTATAAAAACTCCACCAAAATACAACTAGAACTAGACAAATGAATCGAAGGATACAATAATCAGTGTGCAGAAATCTGTTGCATTTCTATACACTAATTATGAAGCAACAGAAAGAGAAATTAAGAGAATAATCCCATTTACTATTGAATTAAAAATAATAAAATTCACAGGAATAAACTTAACCAAGGAGGTCAAAGACCTATACTCTGAAAACTATAAAGCACTGGTGAAAGAAATGGAAAAAGACACAAAGAAATGGAAAGATATTCCATGCTTGAGTATTTGAACAATAAATATTGTTGGGAGAAGGGGGTGGGATTATGGACATTGGGGAGGGTATGTGCTTTGGTGAGTGCTGTGAAGTGTGTAAACCTGGTGATTCACAGACCTGTACCCCTGGGGATAAAAATATATGTTTATAAAAAATAAAAAATTAAAAAAAAAATGTCCATACTACCCAAATCAATCTACATATTTAATGAAATACCTATCAAAATACCAACAGAATTTTCCACAGAACTAGAACAATCTTAAAGTTTGTATGAAATAGCCAAAGCAATCTTGAAAAAGAAAAAACTGGATGTATCACAATTCCAGATTTCAAATTATATTACAAAGCTGCAGTAAGCAAAACAGTATGATACGGCAACAAAACAGACACATTATCAATGGAACAGAAAAGAAAACCCAGAAATAAACCCATAATTATATAGTCAATTAATCTTTGACAACAGAGGAAAGAATATGCAATTGGAAAAAGTCTCTTCAACACATGGTATTGGGATTACTGGACAGCTACATGCAAAAGAATGAAACTGGACCACTTTCTTATGCCATAAACAAAAATAGACACAAATTGGATTAAAGACCTAAATGTGAGACCTGAAACCATAAAAATCTTTGAGGACAGCACAGGCAGTATTTTCTCTGACACTGGCAATAGCAACATTTTTCTAGGTGTATCTCCTCGGGGAAGGGAAATAAAAGCAAAAGCAAACTTTTGGGAACTACATCGAAATAAAAAGTTTCTGCACAGCGAAGGAAACAATCAAAAAAATCAAAAGACAATGTATGGAGTGGAAGAAGATATTTACAAATGGCATATCCAATAAATAGTTAGTAAAGATCTTATACAACTGAACACCCAAAAAATAAATAATCCAATTTAAAAATGGGCAGAAAACATGACCAGACATTTTCTCCAAAGAATACATGCAGATAGGGAACAAACACATGCAAAGATGTTTGATATCAGTCATCATCAGGGAAACACAAATCCAAAACTACAATGAAATACCACCTCACACCTGTCAGAATGGCTAAAATAAAAAACACAAGAAACAAGAAGTATTGACAAGGATGTGGAGGAAAAAGAACCTTCATGCACTGTTGGTGGGACTGCAAACTTGTGCAGCCACTGCGAAAAACAGTAGGAAGGTCCTTCAAAAAGTTAAAAAATAGAACTACCCTACCCTATGATCCAGCAACCACACTCCTTGGTATTTACCCAAAAAATAATATAAAAACACTAATTCAAAGGCATACATGCACTCCTATGTTTATAGCAGCACTATTTAAGATAACCAAATTATGGAAGCAGCCCAAGTGTCCATCAATAGATGAATGGACAAAGATGATGTGGTACATATACACACATATAAAAATGATGGAGTATTATTCAGTCATAAAAAAGGATGAAATCTTTTTTCTGTATCTGCAAAAACATGGATGGATCTAGAGAGTACAATGCTAAGTGAAGTAAGTCAGAAGAAGATAAATAACAGATGATTTCACTCATATGTGGAATTTAAGAAAAAAACAAGCAAGCAAAGGGCAAAAAAAGTGAGAAAGAGAAAGACAAACTAAGAAACAGAATCTTAACTATAGAGAACAAACTGATGGTTATGGAGAAAAAGGGATGGGAAAAATAGGTGAGGGGTTAAGGTATACTTATCATGATGAGCACTGAATAATGTATAGAATTGCTTAATCACTGTATTATACTCCTTAATGTCACACTGTACGCTAACAACACTGGAATTTAAATAAGGAAGAAAAAAAAAACTATGGCATAGATATTTTCCTATTTTACAAATAAGGACATTAAGACACTGAGACCACATATGCATCAAAGCCCAGTGTCTTTCTAGAACACTATAAATTTTTAAATAAAGTTAAAGAAGTCTTTCGTGTCACTCTTCAGCTTAACCGTACCTGATAACACACTCACCTAAGCAATCAGGGAATTACATTAATTTAACATCATCATCATGATACCATGACAAAACAAGTGAAGACAAGCCATCCAGTCAGATGATAGCAGGAATTCCACAAGCAAATTTTGTGGCCTCTGGCTTCTCTCACACTTGTGTTTGCAATGTGAGTAATTAACGTCAAAGGAAAACAGGCCAGTTATAAGCTTGTCTCTTTACAAGAGAACAAATAATGCACTATACCTAAGCACTTAGACAGACAGCCAGATTTTGAGATGTGTATTATTCACTAAACTAGTGGTGGAAAATGTGTAGGAGGATTTTCTTTAACTTGCTTCCCTGCCAATCCAGAAAGAGAAGAGAGAAAAATTGTATAAAGCGAGATGCTGAAAGATGGTTTGGGTAAAATTCTGTTTTAAAATAAGACAATAAATGGTCACTGTATTTCTGTACTGCTAAGCAGCGTTTAGTCATTTGTGAACCTGCTAGTGGAATGTAATCTTTATACAGAGTGATTATTTACTGAGTCAGATTTACCTATGTTTAGATTTTCTATACTTACTATATAGTAAGTTGCCCACTGAGAGAAACTGTTTAAATAATAAACTGATTTCACTTGCTTTAGAAAACTAACTAAAAGTCCCAATCTATACTCAGAAATATGATGACTGGCTACTGGTGAACATTATTCCAGATATTTCTCTATATATGTATACAGATAAGTGGATATATAAATAGGTCTATAAATAGCAAGAGCACTTTTAGTTAGCGTAGTGTCAGATATGGTATTTAACAAAATAATAAAAATTACTTTTTCTTGATTTCAGTCTTCTTAAGAAACTGAAGTGAGACAAGAATTGCTCAACTTAAGTTAAATAATTTTTATCTATAACAATCAGTATTAGACCCTAAAAGGTGCCTCTAAAGATCATGAAATACAGTGAATCCTCTGTGCTTATTTTATAAATGCTGCCAACTACAAATTTATCTTCAAAAATTAAATTCAAAAATTTACTTATGACAGCCTCATCCCTTCACTCACTCCCTAACCATTCTAAAGCAGATTTCCTTAAGCTAATGTCCAGAGACTCCCTCAGAAGACTAGAAATCAGGAGGGATGCCTGGGTGGCTCAGTTGGTTAGGCATCTGCCTTTGGCTCAGATCATGATCCCAGGTTCCTAGGACTGAGTCTAGCATCCAGCTCCTTGCTCAGCAGGGAGCCTGTTTCTCCCTCTGCCTGCTCTTTGTGTTTGTGCTCTCGCTATAATAAATAAATAAATAAATAAATAAATAAATAAAATCTTTAAAAGAAAAAATAGAAATCAGGAGTTTGTGAATGTGTAAGAAAAAAATCAGATTTTTCAAAACGTTTAACTGAAATTTAGAATTACTCTCAATTATGAACTTAGGTAAAAATCACTACAGTATTAGCATTACTTTTAAGTTTGTCACTAACAGAAATCACTTGAATTTCCATAATACTGTTCTTATAGATTTAACAGTATTTATACTCATCACCACTTCACTAATCAAAGAGCATGTATATTTGTTCGACAAATTTATTTTTTATACAGTTTCACAAGTGTATTTCAATGTAATTGATTTCCCTTATAAACTTAAATGTTTTGTGTTATGCCTTTAAGACATACTGAGAAGATCCACAAGTTTCAACCACCTACAAAGAGGTCTATGGTGTCAAAAAGGTTGAGAATCCTGTTTTGAATGCTTTTGTCATATCCTCGCTCCCGACTCTCTTCATCTGAATTATAGGGAACAAGTTAGGTTCTTTCTTAGTTCTGGTAGAAACTGATTAAGAGAAAAGGCACAAGAGTCACAATCCTCCAACAGACAAATTCAGCACTCATCATTTCCAAGGATATAGCTTCTTTATTCTCAGGAAAATAAAATCACATTCCACAGATGCCAGATCTCATATCACTGGCTTACAGATGGGTTTCCTGCCAGTCAACAAATGCAGTTGCCAGGACTGCTCCTTTGACATTCTGATAAGGTTGAAGTCATGTTTTCAAAAAGCAGCAACATTCTTAAGGCAAACGACTGTTTCATGATGGCCTTCTGACACTGCCCATATACAATGAAGTCATTAAGTCAATCAGATTTGAATCATAGGGTCAATCTAACTTACTTCAGTCAATAATAAGGCCATTTATCTCCTGCCGCTTTTTTACATCTTACAGTGACAGTGGTTCTATTGTGTGGTATTACTACTGTTCCAGATTCTTAAAAGTAGAAGTGATGGATGGAATATATATCAGGTATAAAAGTATATATATATAAATATACATATCTTTTTCTGTGCAAGATAGAAATGGCAGTGTAGGTAGTGTAATAACAGGTAAATGTCCATATTTCTAGTGCTTATGTCAGCCTTACTTGTTTTCAACTGCAAAACTCAGCATGCATTCCTATGTATTGCATAAACATGATCATATTAAAACAGTCAAATTACCACCTATTCCTACTACACGTGGGCATATGAAAAATAGAAAATATGATTTCATATATACCTAACTAGTAATCAAAGACTAGTAGATTACTTCAAGATTTTTTACTGACATAAAAGTGCCCTTGAAATCAGTGGGTGTTTTGTTCAAGGAAAAAATAAAAGGCATAAAAAATAGTGTGCCCTAGTTTGAAAATGAATTTTTCTTCCTCATATTACTAATATTTATCATTGGATTTTGCTTAACAAGTAAAGGCATGCTACTGCCTGTAGTCTTGATAATCTTTGAGAGCCTAAGAATGAAGGGAAGAAAGTTCTAGAAATGGAGTTCAGAGCCTGTCCTCCATACACTGTCTACTAAGTGTACAGGGGTTATATATACATTATTAGCCTATTCATTTGTAAAATGGAAGGTGCCGCCTTCCTCAAAAAGTTTCTGTATTAATTAAAATAATATACAAATAAAGTGCCTGGCAGAAAACAGTTGCCTAATAAATGTTAGTTCTATTATTTCCCCCCCTTTTTAAATGATACTCCAAGTTATTATAAAGCATAGTGTTCAAGGAAATTCTACTCACACACCTTTTATATGAAAGATTACAAAATAAAATGTCTCCAAGTCCTGGAAAAATGTGGAATGGCTCTATGAAATGGTGAGGACTATGATAAACCAGAAAACAGAACCCTGACTAACACCATACAAATTCCAAACACTAAAGATTACCACATGGGTCAAATAAATCACTGTAAATGCAACATTCAGTCTGCTTGGCAATCTAGCTACAATTGATGAAGTGTTTACAGAAAATAAATTTCTTCTCCAAGGGGCTCTTCTTTGGTATGGACAACTCCTAAAGGTTCCTAAATAGATGGCATAACCCAGTGCTGGTCTATTGGTGTTATCATTGTTACCATTATTTTTAATTGTCAAACTCAAGCACAAATGCTAAAGAAAGGTATTCAGGATCCACACAAATGTATAATACACTGAACCTTAAAACAAAGTCCGACTTCTTTGAGTAACAACCATTCCCTTTTGGGACACTGCACTGCATGTGAAAAGGACAAAATAGTAAAAAATGAAGCACAATCAGTACAAAGGATAAGCCTGTACCAACTTGTCCCCTCCCCAGAGGCAAGAATATCTCCCAAGCTGTGCCCTGCACTGCAGGATGAGAATCCAAAGGCGAAGTCCTCCTTAGTGAATATTTCCTTTACGCTCTTTAATTATAGCATGAAAATTTTGTTTGTTGATTCAAACATTCTGTCTAAAAGAATTTTGTATGAGATGGTTTAGGTACTTCCATTCATTTTTGTCTCCTTGCTTTTGAAAGAAATATAAATCATATGCCCAGCCATACATGTCTGTTAATGCCACCTAACTGGGGAGTTCATATATGTGAAAAGGTTAAGTGAACTTGATTCATCTACTACCTGTGACTATTGTGCTGGGAATACTGAGTTGTAATTTAAAATAGAAATTTAAGACACATTCCTCAAATGGACCTGCACTACCACCCTGTACTAGGTGATCTCACTTAAGATGTGTGTGTCCCTACCTATCAGTGTATTTTGGGATCTATCAGTATACTCTGGGATTTGAGTAAAATGGGAACAAAAGGCGGGTAAATATGAACACTCATAACGAATGGAATAGCCCTGGAGTTATTAAAGTGACAAGTTTAAGTTTATGATCAGCTGGGTGTACAGGGGGCAAAGACATTAACAATGGGGGGAAGAGCACAAGAAATGGCAATGACTGATTCAGGCTTATATAAATTCTCTGTTTGGGATCAAAAACTCAATGAGGTTGGTCTAGATCAAAACAGTCAGAGGAGAGGAAGAAGAGTAAAGAAAATAAAATTGTTAAACCAAATGCACACAGCAACCTCCTAAGCAGTTTGAGATATGAGGAAGGTCATCTCTCTGCTTTGAGTTGGAGCCAGGGCCCTAGAAAACCAACTCGTAAGAACTCAGTGGAAACTAAGAACTACCAAAAGAAACCTCATCCCAGGAATCAATAGCAGACATTCCTGGCATCAAGTCTCTTAAGTACTGGCTATGCTCAAAGTCAGGTAAGTGTCAACTTTATGGTTCTGGGTGCTCTATCAGCTTTAGAGGAGGAGTCTCGCCAGCAGATAGAAGGACAGAGATGGTGGTCTGTTATCTCAGATATGAGTCATCAAGTGACAGTTGGATTGTCTTGTAAGGACCTCAATGGTTGAACTTAATCACATATCAAAACAAAAGCCAAGTTACATAAACTATACAAATGCAGCCAGAATTTGGCCTAATAAGCCCAAAGCTTTCTAGGATTCATGCAATCATACTGGTTCCTGGTTTTCAGCTGCTAAACTATTTCCAAAAACTTTACCATTTACTTATACTCAACCATTTTATAGACATCTGCATGTTATCACCCATTCACAGCATGCAGCTATTGCCAAGAAGGAGATGCCATCCAAGGATCACATTCCTTAGTCCTCTTGCCTCAAATGGTGTCATGTGAATGGTTCCTGCCAAGCACACTGATATATGTCACTTCCAACCGTGTGGCTTAGGAAGCAAATATGCCAGCTCCATTGTCCATTCTCCATTTGACACAGGACTATGTGGACCTAAGTGAAAGCTGAGTCACATGATCAAGGAAGCATAGGTCCCTAAATCACCATGAGGAAGGAAGGCCATCAGTCAGTGACATCATCACTGGGCAACTATGGTAACAAAATATGAACTTCTGTGTATACATGCAAATATGAACTTCACTGTGAAAAACCAGTGAAAGTTTTAGCAGCTGCAAGCACTACTCTAATCAATACACTGAAATACATAACATACAATGAATATTAGTAAATGAAAAAAATGGGGCAAAGGGAAGATGTATAAAGCCAAAATTTAATGTTAGCACACAAAAAAGCACCTAAGGTTGGTAGTGTTTTCATCAGATAGAAACAAACCAGATGCAGGAATGAGATTTATCTGATTTTAAGAGCTTCTCACCTGGGTCCTTATAAAAGGAAGCCTATGATATAATGGACAATTGGAGGACTGGTTAAAATACATGCACTGTAAAGCTGGAGGTATTACAATTCCAGATGCCAAAATGTGCTATAAAGCTACAGGACACAAAATAGAATGGGACTGACACAAAAATGGATACACAGATCCAAGGAACAGGATAGAGAGCCCAGAAGTAAACCCACACCTATATGGTCAATTAATCTACAACAAAGGAGGCGATGGGGGAAAGACAGTCTATTCAATATATGGTGCTCGGTAAAATGGACAGCCACATGCAAAAGAATGAAACCGGACCATTCTTTTAAACCAAACCCAAAAATAAACTCAAAATGGATTAAAGACCTAACTAAATATGAGACCTGAAACATAAAACTCCTAAAAGAAAACTAAGCACTAATCTCTTGGACATCACCTTAACACTGTATTTATAGAAACATCTCTTCAAGCAAGAAAATTAAAAGCAAAAATAAATTGTTAGGGGACACCTGGGAGGCTCAGTTGGTTGGGCGGCTGCCTTTGGCTCGGGTCATGATCCCAGCGTCCAGGAATCGAGTCCCACATCGGGCTCCTTGCTCAGCGGGGAGCCTGCTTCTCCCTCTGCCTCTGCCTGTGCTTACTCTCTCTGACAGATAAATAAATAAAATCTTTAAAAAATAAAAAAAAATAATAAAATAAACAGTTAGGACTATACCAAAACAAAGAGATTTTGCACAGCAAAGGAAACCATCAAAAAACAAAAAGGCAATGTACTGAATGGGAGAAGATATTTGCAAATGATAGAAACAGTAAGAGGTTAATATCCAAAACACATAAAAAGCTTACACAATCCAAAACCAGAAAGAATCCCCAGGTAATCTGATTTTAAAATGGGCAGAAGACCTGAATAAAAATGTTTTCAAAGAAGAAATACAAATGTCCAACAAGCATGAAAAAATGCTCAACATAATCATCATCAGGGAAATGCAAATCAAAATCACAATGAGATATCATCTCCCACCTGTCAGAATGGCTACTATTGAAAACACAAGAAATAACAAATGTTGTTGAGGACTTGGAAAAAAGGGAATCCTCGTGCGCTGTCAGAAGGAATATAAATTGGTTCAGCCGCTGTGGACAACAGTATGGAGGTTCCCCCAAAAAATTAAAAATAGAAATACTATTTGATCCACTATTCCCACTAATGGGTATTTACCCAAAGACAACAAAAACACTAATTTGAAAAGATATATGACCCCTATGCTTACTGTGGCATTATTTATAATAGTCAAGATATGGAAACAATCTTAAGTGTCCATCAGTAGATAAATGGATAAATAATATGTAAGATAGATAGATAGATAGATATGGAAAACTACTTAGTCATAAAAATGAATAAAATCTTGCCATTTGCAACATTATGGATGGACCTAGAAAGTGTAAGGCTAAGTGAAATAAGTCAGACAGAGAAAGACCAATACCATATCACTTCATTTATATGTGGAATCTAAACAACAAAACAAATGAACAAACCAACCAACCAACCAGATTCTCAAATATAAATTGGTTGTTGCTGTAAAGGAAGCAGGCAGGAGGATGGGTGAAAGAGCTAAAGGAGATAAGAGGTACAAACTTCTAAATGTAAAATAAGTCATGGAGATTAGAAGTATAGCACAGGGAATATAGTCAATAATACTGTAATAGCTTTTATGGTGATAGATGCTGGTGACACTTAGCATAGTGAGCACCGAGTAATGTACAGAATTGCCAAATCAATATGCTATACACCTGAAACTAATAGAAGTGTATGTCAATGATACTTCAATAATAAAAAAAGGGAAAAAATAAAAGGTTTAAGAACACTTGTTAAAAGATGTTTTATATAATTAATTTAGTAAGTAAGCTTAATAATTAATTAATTTAATTAAGCTCGAGAGTCAGGAGATCCGTTTTCAAATACTGGCTCTGCAACTTGCTGGCTATGTAGAAGCAGGCAAGTTAAGTAGACTTTCAAAGCTTACTTTTTCTGAACTATAAAGTAAAAGTAAAATATTTCATTGGATTATTGTGAAAATGCAATGAGATAATCCACACAAAATGTTTGAAAAAGTCCATTCCACACAGTGCTAAGTGAATGTGCTAAATAAAAAGAAGCCATCATCAATATCGCTGTTTTTTTCTTAAACATAAGGCTGGCTATCAGAAACGATAACGAGTGTCAAATCTCTGAAGTATTAAAATAAAGAAACCTACATCTTAAACTGATACTGCCTGACATCCTGGGAAAGATCAGGAGGTGGGTGTCAATCAGATGTCACAGCTCAGAGCTGTTTTGCAGCTGTCAGAAGCTAAGTCTCTTCCACACTGCCACGTGTATATGGCAGTGTTCCAGACTCCACCTGCCCATGCATAAGTGTCTAATACTCAATTCCTGTCTTACTGAGGATTAACACAGAGCCTGGATAGAACTGACCTGAACCACACAGACATGAAGGCCTGGAAACGAATACAATTAGGAAGACAATGCCTGACATTAAAGGGTCTTCAAAGACAAGAATTTGAAGTCCTTTAAATAATGTAGTTAATCTGCCCACAAAATCAGCAAAACTACATCAAACTGTATTTCTGCAATGGATTAAACAAATGTGTGTGTCTCCCAAAATTTATGTGGAAATCCTAAGCTGCAAAGTAATAGTGTAGGAAGGAAGGCCTCTGGGAGGTGATTCAGTCATGAGGGTAAAGCCATCATAAACGGGATAGGTGCTCCTATAAAAGGTATCCCACAGAGCTCCTTTGCCTTTGCACCATTTGTGACTGCAGTAAAAAAAACCTCCATCTATCAACCAGGAAGTGGGTTCTCATGAGACACCAGATCTGCTCATGTTTTGACCTTAGACTTCCAGCCCCCAGAACTGTGAGGAATAAATTTCTGTTGTTATAAGCCACCCAGTCCATGGTACTTTGCTGTAGCAGTCCAAATTGACTAAGATAATTTCCTAATCTTTTCATCAGGGTTATGACTGAATTGTTCTTTTTTTTTTTTTTTTTTTTTTTTCACAAGGAAAATTAGATAGTGGTCTAATGGCCTCAAAAACGTCCTAGCCATGCACCAGAGATGGAGGAGACATTTATCCCTATGACCCTTGGTACATATCCAAAGAGACGCCCCTAATTAGAATCCCTCCCACCTCTCAGCTTCGAATGATTAGACAACAAAAACTATAAACACAGGCACTCAAAAAGTCCAAGGTCCAAGTCACCTGTCATCCCTCAGGATGTGATTTTCTTCATCATTTAAATGTCTTCCCTTGAAGAACAAATTATGAACGCTAATCTTTTAGTCCGCAGGGAAAAGGCGACAAACAACCAATATCCACTCATCACAATGAGCTTAAATGAAGCATGGATTTAAGCTGCTCTTATGTGTATAACCCATGATCTTTATTAGAGCTTACTTTGCATAATTACCTAAGGGAACTATGATAAGCCCAGAGCTGTTTCTGAGTCTTGATTCGATATGTGTTGCTTTGCCCAAGGAAGTAAATATAAATTGCAGAGTTATGCCAAGCTCCCTAGGTCCCTGAATTATCCACCACAAAGAGAGAATCGTAGCATTCTAGAATCCTTTGGGTATCTGAGAATATACTCTGAGCCAAAGGAGAAATCAACAGACCATTTCTCCACCTCAGAGAAAAATAGGAAGTTGCTGAGGGGGCAGTTAAGATTATGGCAGCAAGTATTTATACAGATTTGCTTCCCCAAGGCTAATCTAGAGAACCGAACAGTGTCCTTAAAAGAGCTGTTACTTAGAAGAACCGTAGCCTGAAAGAGCTATGGAAAAACAAACAAACTAAAAAACAAACAAACAAAACAGATTTCCTTAGAGGATGTGGCCCTGCTACAAACTGACCTCTGGAAAACTCACAAGGGATAAGAGAGGGTTTCAAGAGCTGGGAGACTCACAGGAAACAAAGAAAGGACCTGAAAGAGTAGGGCAGTTTGGGGGCGCCTGGGTGGCTCAGTAGGTTAAGCCACTGCCTTCGGCTAAGGTCGTGATCCCAGGGTCCTGGGATCGAGCCCCGCATCGGGCTCTCTGCTCAGCAGGGAGCCTGCTTCCTCCTCTCTCTCTGCCTGCCTCTCTGCCTGTTTGTGATCTCTCTCTGTCAAATAAATAAATAATTTCTTTAAAAAAAAAAAAAAAAGAGTAGGGCAGTTTGAATAAATGACAAACCCAAAATATCAGAAGCTGGGCCCAAATAAAGACAAACTACAAAGATATAGTGTCCTTCTTTGTCTCTTGTTAACAGTCAAGAAATGCCCACTTGGCACAGCCAGGACCATGAGATTGGGGCTTTCAGGAGTTAAGGCCTTTCTCAGCTGAAAGCCTTGTCTCGTGCCTCTCTCAGATAGGAATGTTAGTTTCTCTTATTTTTGTCCACTGAGGGAGAAAGAAGTTTGTGCCCTGAAGAGACAAAATGCTAAATATTTATTAATAGCTTGAAGGATTTTAAATTCCAGAAATCCTGGCAGGAGCTCAATAATAGGATTGTCAGTAAAGGATGTGTCAGAGAAAATAAGGACTCCTGTCCACAAATATCTCTTACTGATAAGGCAAAATTGCCCCATTGAACCTCAGTTTTAATTTCTAATAGGAAAGTATAATAAATACTTAAGAGGTTTAAAACAGCTGGAAAAAGTCTAGGAGATCATCTAATCCAGTGGATTTAAATTATTTGATGGAACTTCAGGTAACCAACAGAGAAGCATCAATGACCTCATTTTACAATTGAAGGATCTCACTCAGAGAGATTAAGAAATAAACTGGATTTTCCATACATGAGCCAGAGCCATAACTTACGTGACTTGATGTCTGACATTCCGAAATCCACCATGCCATTCTACTTATCAAGTCCTATAAGATTGTTTTTTTCATGTAATGTTTCTCAGAGCTCTTTATTCAGATTTCTGAAATTCTCAGGCTTAAAAGCACGGTTTAGGTGTGTCTGGGTGGCTCAGTCAGTTAAGTGTCCAACTCTTGATATTTGGCTCGGGTCAAGATCTCAGGATCTGAGATGGAACCACGTTTTGTGCTCTGTACTGGGTGTGGACCATGCTTAAGATTCTTTTCCCTCCCTCTGCCTCTCCCCCTCTGTTCACACTCCCCCTCTCTCTCTAAAATAAACAAATAAATAAATTAAAATTAAAAATAAAAAGCATGGTTCAAACTGTACCCACATAACTTCCATGAAGAGGACCAAGGCATATCCTACTACCATAACAGAACCTTTGGGACCACCTCAGCTACATCCAACAAAAAAATAATAACAATAATAATCAGTGAGAAAGTTCCAAGATCCAGATTCCCATAAGAATCTTCTCTAGGTTAACCTTAAGACTATTTCACATTTAGGTAGGACTGGCTATCACACAGGTGATCTGAAGTGATTATTAGGTGTCTCCCTGCTCCTTTATTAAAGTGGAGGATTAACATTTTGGCATTAGAGAATAAGGTCATCTCTTCAAGAGTTCCCTGGAAGGTATAAAACATTAATCCATCAACATGCAATAATGCCTTTTGGTGAAGTAGACCATCTAAGTGCCATGAAGCAAAAGAAAAAAGGGGGGGGGGGGACTGGCACATTTTAACATGAGGAAAATAAAAGTAAGGGTATAGAGAGAGATGCAGTCACTTTATGTATGAAAGAACTGAATGAATGAATGAGAAAGTCAGACTTGAATACAAGTTGGGTAGGAAGACACATAAGCCCCACAAGTGAGAAGTAGACCTGACCTACACACCATGAGGATGCTGGTGCTTAAACCAAGAATCAAAATAAAAGATAAATGACCAGAAAAGGAAGCTAGAGAGCAAAAATCTTCATTAAGGTTCATTCTTACCCAGGGCCAGTCTTGCCTAATTCTACTCCAAAATTTAAATTAATATAGTGATCACCAGAACCAGAACCATAGTGAAATTATTAAAAAGAATGTGAGTTTAAAAATATGTATGTGTATGTGTGTTATCGGATTTGCTTGGCAATATTTCTTTTCTTATATCTTTCCTGTGTTTGCATATATGACATTGTAAATGACTTTGGAAATAATCTTCAATTCCATCTATTCAACTATTTTCATTTCCTCAGGACAGCCTTTTGAAATCCTCACATAATATTCAGATTGATTTGAGGCTGCCTTTATGAAACCTGCTAAGATTTCCGCAAATGTGAATCAATCAGGATGATGTGGCCAATAGTGCCATCATGTTTCTCTGGGTGGCTTCTTCTTATTAACCTCTTCAGTGCAAGACCCAAAATATTTTCTATGAAAAGTGAGCTCAAAGCTTTGTTGTGAACAGGCTCCTCCTGCCAGCTTCCTCATTTTTTTTTTTTTAATCTCATTTGGACACTTTCATACTACTTCTATTTTGTTTCTTTGTAGCTTTGCCTTTTTGTTGTTGTTGTTGTTGTTGTTGTTTACCCATGCAAATTGTTTTTAAGGTATTCTTTGTGTGATGTCTAACAGTATAAAGCAAGACTGAGTTATATAGCATGTTTAAAGCCATTTTGAAGGTTGAAAGCTCTTGCTGGGTTTCTTTATGACTTCGCACCCTCCCCGCACATCATTGTGGTGGTTCATGTTTGGGAGCAACAGCCAGAGTCGAATCCTGTGCTTTCCTACAAAGAAACAATGTTTGCAACTCAGTGGTTGTCTAGTTGGTCTGACCACTGTAATTAGCACATATTATGCAGCACACTACCTTCTCAAAAGCGTATCTCCTAAAATAAGCCTACTCATTATTTAACATTTTTGAATACCAACATTTATTAGCACATTGTCAATGAATTACTTAATTTAAATGCTTTCTCACCATTCATAACCTTGTGATAAGAGATACTGTTCAATATTTTAAAGCCATGATGTCAGATGCTAACTGAAATTCCTGTGTCTACTTAGCCAGTTGAAGAAAAATCTCTCCTTTAAAGAGGGAGAGAAGAATGCAGTGATATAATTTTTCATAGAACAGCACTGTGCTGGCAATATTCTGGAGTGAGGATTTCTAAAAGCTGCCTCATAGGAAGGCTTACTTTAGAAAAGCAAAATTTCACTAACAGGCTCACAAGCCCACAGAGACATAATTACATTTTCTCTCCTTTAACTTATACTTTCTTCAGACTCTCAGGTCGCTACAGCAGAGCAACAGGGAGTTGGTATATCCAAAAATGGGACTCCCACTTGATGTCTTCTGATTTGCTTTTCATTTCCAACAGAAGCACAGTTTAAGCCAGTGAAGCTGATGCCAAGAGTTCTATTTGGGTAAAAATCTGGAACAGCCTATCTTGAGTCTAATTCTTACTTGATCCAGCATTTAAAAGCCTTTACAACCATTCAAAAGCAAAGTGCTTAAAATTCCTGCTTCAGACCTGGTATAGTTTGATTAAAGGCCTCATGAAGAATGTAGGTTAATAACAGATAGGAGTCTCTTTTAGAACTGGGCATAATCCTTCCCACCTACAGAAATGTTGCAGAGCACTATACGTTCCTATCCACCAGCTCACCAAAGGAGTTCTCCTGCTTTCTGGAAACAAAACAGTTCATCAACCCCATTATCCTAGGCAAGGACAAAAATGCCTATCTCAGCAGGATAATAGGATTCAGGTGTCTTTGTGCCAAGCAGACCTCAACAGAAAAGGGGGAATTCATGAACTTCCACTTTTTATAAAGGGAATCTCGGGCTGGGGAGTCATTTAATTTTTAGTTACAGAAGCACATCAAGTTCCAGAAGATTCAGTATGTAAAATGGAAAATACAATTGCTACAAGGATTTAGCCAACTGTGTCTTTTAAACAAATAATGTGGCAGCTAAATTGCACACCAAACATTTAAAGCGATCAAGTACCCTGTGGTGAATAGATGAAAAAGATCTTATCTTTTGTAACCATAGGTAATCTTTGATTTCATAGCAAGACAATCAAAAGTTCCTAAATTACGACTTTTGGCAAATGGAAGAAATCTCCATAATATTTCCTTGATTATTTGAAGTCAGTAAACATAAAACTAAGAGTATAAAGAAAAAAAAATAGGATGCTCTTAATGAACAATTTATGTTATTTAAACCACTCTAAAAGATCAAGCAAAGAAATCTTCTGCCTTCATTAAGTGGTGAAACTATTCAGAATGATATTCAGTGATATTTTGTAGAGAGCTCCTTGCCTATTCAGCTTTAAGCCACGAGCAACAGATACTTTGCCCATGCTCCGAGCTTCAGACTGCAGTAGATTCATTTAACTCATGCTGTAGTGACATAAAACTGGAATTTATGAAAAGTTCAACCTGCCACTTCCCTAGGAATGCTTCCTGATGAACATTCATTAATGACTGATTGACATAAAACTATTAGGAGAAAAAGAAGAGATGTCATGTTGAAATTACATACCCTTTCACGGTATGTATAGTAGGATACTGTACACGGTCCTTTTTATCTATTAAATTATAAAGGAAATGAATATTAATTTCAGTCATTGTGGTAACAAAGTAACAAGGTAATTCTTTATGCTACAGCAAGATAAAATTTATATAAAATTTCATGAAAGAATGAAAAAGCTATAAATATATATTCTTAAATCACTGCCTAAGTAATTAATAATAAAATGAAAGCATTTCACTTTCTAGCAACAGACAGGAATAGCTAGCAACATAATAAAAACTTGCAAAAAAATTCAAATGTCACCACAACAGAATGTAGAAAGAAGTGTTGTTCCTGTGCTATTCTCAACACACCTGCACACACAGATGGTAAATTGCCACCAGGAGCATGGGTTGAAAAAAAGAAGAAAAAGGAAAACCATCTCTTAAAGTATCATTTAAATGTTTTAGAATATAATATACCCCTATATGGGAGGGAAGGGAAGAACAGTTTTCTTTTGTTTGGGGGAGGGAATCAATCTTCTGTTTCCCACTATAAAGGAGGTAATTGCTAATAAGAGAAATTCAAAAATTCAGGAAAGTAAAAAAGAAGGGGGAAATCTCATAGACCTACTATTCAAACACAATTTTTATGTATTCCCTTATTTTGGCAGTGCATAATTTTGGCTTTTTTTTAGATCTGTCTGATCGTATGGACATCAATCAAAATTAAGGAATGTCCAAAAGTGGATGGAAATTGCTGAAGATTATTGTAGCTAAGTGACAAAATAATCTAAAACCAAGAAGAATATTTATATCAAAGGTACAGAAGGTACTATATGTAATATCTATATATGTAGACATTACATATCTATATATATACCCATAATAGGTAACATGATGGGGGGGGGAATATATATACACACACCCACACATACATATACATACATATACACACATACACTTATATATATATGCCCCTAAGAGCTCTGATAATTCCAAATAAACATTCTGAACATATTTTGAACAACACGAGTTTAATTGGAATACACTGTGTATCTTTCCCATGAGATGCTCAGCCTTCAATGGGCACTATTCCCTAGGGAAACCAGCCAGTCCCTTGGTAACAGGTTGCTTTACACTGGATCACTTCCACTATGGAAGAGGCACTGATTTACCCTTAGTGGAATGTGTGCTTGCCTATTCAGTATATGGCTGTACCTTCCTTGCCTATAATGCTTTGCCAGCAACAACAAATATAAACTAAGGGAATATTTCATTACCCTCACTTACTCCACACGCTATTCCTTCTGACAAGGGAACACATTCCTCAGCAAAAGAAGAAAGGAAATAAACTCACATCTGCAGGATTCGTTCGTCTTACCCTGAACATCCAAACAGGTGGCCTGATGGAACAATGGACTGGCCCATTGAAGACTCCGTTACATGGTTAACTGGGTTGTCTTGTGGGCTACAGTCTCCTTCAGGTTGGGTTCCTCAGCCTAAGGATTTAAGCTGACTCGGACAATCTGATCAGCCCTTAGGAAGTCTTGGAATCAGTGCCTGTGGGAGACATGGAAGAAAGCAGAATTGAACAGAGACAGAAGCTGAGGTGCAATACAGGCACAAGAGAAGCCTCAGCTAACTCTGTAGACTACTGAAGATGAAGCTGTCCAGAGCTAGAGCAACAAAACTAAGCCTTTAGACTCCCATGTTAACCAGTCATTCGATGCACTGGGCCCTGGGAAAGGATGAGACTTCTGGAGAGGTAGCCCTCTTCAGCTGAGGCAATCCCAAAAGGGGCTAAAAGCTAAGGACTCTCTGCCAATAATGCCCCAGGAAATGGACAGTTTGTTCTACAAGGGAGAGTCTGGGGAATGCATCACAACATCTACCATATATGCTGTCCTAAAAACGCATGCTCTTAACCAGCAAGCAATATGTGGTTTCCGAGAATTAGGTGGTATAAGTGGCAGTGACTCTTCACTATTATCCTAATAACCTACCTGCAAAGTGTTTGTTTCCCAAGTCCCAAATCTTTGTGCCCTGTTGCTTTTGATGTCTTATTTTCCAAGAAAGGAATACTTCCACTAGGAAACAACATGACTCCTTTTAACTAGAGGCTGAGATGACCACCCAGCCACATTCGATTCTTCATGCCACTTAAAATGAGGTTTCTGATGTTTCCAGGGTAGTTGAACCTGAGTATTAAGGGGGAAATTGTGTTGCTTCTGTACACCAGAGAAAAGGGGATGTATATATGGAATCAGAAAGTGAACGTCCAACGAGTAAACATTAATGGAACACACCAGTAACCCAATACAGAAAGGACTACTAATCCCTTGACCCTTTAGGAATTAAGGTTTTGAGTCACTCTACCAAGTAAAGAAATCTAATCAGCTGAGGTACTGATACATAAAAAAATAACATGGAATGGATACTGAAAGAAAGAAGTCACAAATACCAAGTACAGCCACTTGACCAGCAGTAAAAACAAAGAAAAAAGAGTCTATACATATCTTCTTCCTTTATTTCTGAATGTATCTCTATTTATTAACTGGTTTTCCTCTTTCTATGTCTAATATTATGTGTGTTCATAGTGGTTAGCCTTATAATTTAATTTTTAAGTTACAAAATATCAAATGGGAATTATAACTAACCAAGAAAACAATAAGCATCAGCTAGAGGCATACAGCTTGAATGTAGCCCTGCTATATATAAAACACCTGAAAGAGCTATCTTACTTATCAGAAAGCCATCCTATTGAACGTAATTCTCAAGGAAGTGTTAAAATGTAGATTTCCTATAAGTGTCAGAAACCACGTCTATACTGAGCTCATATAACTTAAAACATTGCCAATTTCTATCCACAGAGACTAAGACACAGGAAACCTACACTATAAATTCTTTTCTCTGTCCCTCTTTCTTAAAGCATTTCTTCCCATTAGCATGAAAAGAGAACAAGTGCTCCTGAAATCCTCACTTTGCTTGGCTCTAGTCCTGCCATACCTTCCTCCTATTCCTCTGTTCATTCAAATTCTCTGCTGGTTCTTCTTCCTCTACCCAGTTCTTAATGGTCCCTGGAAGGTGAGTCTTATTTTTTCAGACTGTCAAGTCTCTCCATCAGCATTCTTAATAGGGCACATGGATTCAATGAACAATCAATTCAAGTGTTTGCAAATTCATATCCAACCCAAGTTAAACCTTTCCTTGAACTCCAGATCTCTATACCCAACTTGCTGCTCAACATCTTCACTTGGAAATCTCCAAGATACTTCAGACACATGTCCAAGACCAAATTCACGGTCTTTTCCCAGAAATCCAGTGTTCAGCTTCATGAACTACACCACTGTAATTCAATTTCTCAAGATAAAAACAGAGATAAAATCTTTACTATCTTCCCCTTACCCCTTATATCCAGTATAACTTGTCCAGTTGATTCCAGATCTTAAATTCCTCTATCTCTGCATTTCCATTGCCACCATCCTATTCCAAAATAACAGGGATAGCATGGCACTCTTGAAGAAAACTTTCTACACTACTACAATACCCTCTAACTAGACTCCATAAGAACTTTCTTTCACTTTCATAGTCTGCTCTTCTCAGCAGCAAGAAATTATCTTTTCAGAATACAAATCTGAATTTTTGGCTTAAAATTCTTAAATGAGTTCCACTGTTCTTAGGCTTAAGTTCAAAATGATTACCATCAACCACAAGGCTTTGCCAGGTCTGGATCCTGCCTGTCACACCCTTCCTTTCCAGGAACCACAGGAACATGAGCCTTCTCTCCAGAGTCTATCCTCTTCTCTACCATAGGTCCTCTGTATACACTGCTTCCCTATTTGCAGTAAGCCTGTGCTCTTGTCTGAAATGAGCCTATACATGTGGGCATGCACACAATCATGTGCACATACATGGACACATGCATACACACCCACGCTCACCTAATTAACCCCTTTTTAGGATAATCCAATTCATAATTAGCTCTTCCTCAGAGGAGCTCCTCAATTAGCTCAAAATCAGCTCATAATTAGCTCCTCAGAGGAGCCAACCTCAATGCCCTAGTCAAGATCAAGATGTTTTACTACCTACTCGGTATATTCTAGGTTCATTCCCTTCATAGCTTTTAAATGAACAATCATTTCTGTGATTATGCTGTTTAACTCTACTTCTCCCACCAGACTGTAAGTTCCACAAGGGCAGGACCATGGCAATTTTGCTCCTTTATCCACAGTTTCTAGCACAGTACTTTACACAGAGATAGTACTTCCTGGAAGTTTGTTGAATAGAAAAAAAATGACAAAGCAGGAAATATCATTCTCAATGGAGAAAAACTGAAAGCTTTTCCACTAAGGTCAGGAACACGGCAGGGATGTCCTTTATCACCACTGCTATTCAACATAGTACTAGAGGTCCTAGCCTCAGCAATCAGACAACAAAAGGAAATTAAAGGCATCCAAATCGGCAAAGAAGAAGTCAAATTATCACTCTTCGCAGATGATATGATACTATATGTGGAAAACCCAAAAGACTCCACTCCAAAACTGCTAGAACTTATACAGGAATTCAGTAAAGTGTCAGGATATAAAATCAATGCACAGAAATCAGTTGCACTTCTCTACACCAACAGCAAGACAGAAGAAAGAGATATTAAGGAGTCAATCCCATTTACAATTGCATCCAAAACCATAAGATATCTAGGAATAAACCTAACCAAAGAGACACAGAATCTATACTCAGAAAACTATAAAGTACTCATGAAAGAAATTGAGGAAGACACAAAGAAATGGAAAAATGTTCCATGCTCCTGGATTGGAAGAATAAATATTGTGAAAATGTCTATGCTACCTAAAGCAATCTACACATTTAATGCAATTCCTATCAAAGTACCATCCATCTTTTTCAAAGAAATGGAACAAATAATGCTAAAATTTATATGGAACCAGAAAAGACCTCGAATAGCCAAAGGGATATTGAAAAAGAAAGCCAACGTTGGTGGCATCACAATTCCGGACTTCAAGCTCTATTACAAAGCTGTCATCATCAAGACAGCATGGTACTGGCACAAAAACAGACACATAGATCAATGGAACAGAATAGAGAGCCCAGAAATAGACCCTCAAATCTATGGTCAACTCATCTTCGACAAAGCAGGAAAGAATGTCCAATGGAAAAAAGACAGCCTCTTCAATAAATGGTGCTGGGAAAATTGGACAGTCACATGCAGAAAAATGAAATTGGACCATTTCCTTACACCACACACAAAAATAGACTCAAAATGGATGAAGGACCTCAATGTGCGAAAAGAATCCATCAAAATCCTTGAGGAGAACACAGGCAGCAACCTCTTCGACCTCTGCCGCAGCAACATCTTCCTAGGAACAACGCAAAAGGCAAGGGAAGCAAGGGGAAAAATGAACTATTGGGATTTCATCAAGATCAAAAGCTTTTGCACAGCAAAAGAAACAGTTAACAAAACCAAAAGACAACTGACAGAATGGGAGAAGATTTTGCAAACGACATATCAGATAAAGGACTAGTGTCCAGAATCTATAAAGAACTTAGCAAACTCAACACCCAAAGAACAAATAATCCAATCAAGAAATGGGCAGAGGACATGAACAGACATTTCTGCAAAGAAGACATCCAGATGGCCAACAGACACATGAAAAAGTGCTCCATATCACTCGGCATCAGGGAAATACAAATCAAAACCACAATGAGATATCACCTCACACCAGTCCGAATGGCTAAAATCAACAAGTCAGGAAATGACAGATGCTGGCGAGGATGTGGAGAAGGGGGAACCCTCCTACACTGTTGGTGGGAATGCAAGCTGGTGCAGCCACTCTGGAAAACAGCATGGAGGTTCCTCAGAATGTTGAAAATAGAACTGCCCTATGACCCAGCAATTGCACTATTGGGTATTTACCCTAAAGATACAAATGTAGTGATCCAAAGGGGCACATGCACCCGAATGTTTATAGCAGCAATGTCCACAATAGCCAAACTATGGAAAGAACCTAGATGTCCATCAACAGATGAATGGATCAAGAAGATGTGGTATATATACACAATGGAATACTATGCAGCCATCAAAAGAAATGAAATCTTGCCATTTGCGACAACATGGATGGAACTAGAGCGTATCATGCTTAGCGAAATAAGTCAAGCAGAGAAAGACAACTATCATATAATCTCCCTGATATGAGGAAGTGGTGATGCAACATGGAGGCTTAAGTGGGTAGGAGAAGAATAAATGAAACAAGATGGGATTGGGAGGGAGACAAACCATAAGTGACTCTTAATCTCACAAAACAAACTGAGGGTTGCTGGGGGGAGGGGGTTTGGGAGAAGGGGGTGGGATTATGGACATTGGGGAGGGTATGTGCTTTGGTGAGTGCTGTGAAGTGTGTAAACCTGGTGATTCACAGACCTGTACCCCTGGGGATAAAAATATATGTTTATAAAAAATAAAAAATTAAAAAAAAAATGACAAAGCAGGTTTAATAGAGACTCTCACTCTTGAGAGATTTCCTAACAAGAAAAGAAAAAGATTTAAAAGTTATAAATCACATACGTAATCCCATTTTATCTGCATAATAGCTTGTAAGATAAATTGGTTATAGCGCTCTGACATTTTAAAAATCACTGTCCCTCACAATGAGAGGTTTCCTCCAATCTTCCTATCCAAAGTAGAGGCATTTCTGCTCTATGGCCAACTATGCCTTTCTGAAAAACCTCATGTTCTTATGAGAGAAACAGGTGGCAGAAGAGTCAAAACCCACAGAAGTCTGTAGCCAAAAGACAAACAAAACCAATCCCAATTCTGACAAATCCACTAGCACAGGTAAGCCTTGCTGGCATTGTCACTTAAAATCATCCTCTGTACATTCTTTGAATCTTATACCTTTGGTCATGTGATTCTACTGTGAGATGCAGACCCTTGCAGAATCCATTTTTAATAGAGGCCAACTATGTGAAAATTAAAAGTTCATTCCGTGAATGGGATGGACATACCAAGAATATACCATTTTTCAACATTGGAGAAACGTATTCTCACTCACTGCTTCCGCATTTGCCGCTTCCCCAGACAACTTTACACAGAGGAGATCATTCTATTTCCTGCAGCTAGTACTAAACCAGAAAGGCACTTTCTTGCAGGAAAGGAAGTCACTTCTGCAGAATTTTTCGGCTATTTTCTTAAAGACTGCCTAATTGTTAAGACTTTATCTCAACTGTGAAAAAGTTTACATTTGACAGCTATAAAATTGGCATGCTAGGATATATGCATATATGCATATATACCAAGTTATGCTGACATCACCTCCCTATTTACCAAATGCATATAGCTAAACTACATTAGAAAAATATGCATTTCAGTAGAAAAAAAATTGTATACTAATCAGTTCACTTACTATATTTCTAAGTTGAATGGAATTGTCAAGCTTATTTCATTACTGAAATTTTATTTCATTTACTACTATTTGTACAATCAAAGAAATGGATATTTGAACAACTGTAAACCCATCTTGTTTATTAAGATGCTTCATAATTGATAGCCAAGTAGAAATTCTTCATCAAAAGAGAAGACATAATTAAGACAGGTTTTTTACCCCTTTAAAAGCCCAGTGATTGTTTTCTGAAGGCCACATACACAACTCAATAAACATAAAACAAACACCATTAGAGTAAGAGTATCTGTATTACAGACAAAAAAACAAAAAACATGTTTTGATTTTAATGCAATTTATGAGCCCAGTATCTTCCATGTAATACCACATAATAAAAACAGAGTCTAACTTACGTGTTTTACAATCTGGAGCTGTCCTATAGTTGGCAAATAAGAAAAGTCACACCAACTAGAATGTATCCCTGTGACCACAATGCTACTACACACACTGTAGGTCAAAATCTGCCTGCAACACACTGTCATACATTCATTTTACGTGACATTTGACATATATTGAAGAAAATGGAGGACATTTCGTTGGGCTTATTCTGTTGACATTTTATGAGATATTCTAAACTGAAATCCCATTTTGTGAGCCCTTCAAAATGGAAAATTTAATTTTCCTGAAATTCTTCTTTAAGTAAGGCGGAATGCAATGGATCCTGAAATGAAATAAATGTATTTCACCCTTCTTTTAAACTACAATGAATACCAAAAAAAAGTGCTTACTATTGCATTTACACATAACAATTTGTAGGAAGACAGCAAAGTAAAAACATTCTACTCCCTGCTATTCAACCACCATATTAACAATAGAAAAATCTAAAACAAATAGCAAATTACAATAGTTACCAAATGAACAGGCTGCAGAAACAATGGCAATGTGAATTAAAGCCATGTAGATATAAATCCAACATTCTTGGTGGCTTGAAAGACAGCGTAAAGGTAACCATCAGAATGGAAAGAACTTTTGAGGGTTATGGCCAATTTTCTAGTTCTTGTGGCTGGAGAGATGAAATATGGATCCACATTGATTGATGAGCAGGAGCTGGCTGAGGGACAAGGGTCTTAGAAAAAATAACAGAAGATCACTGACAAAAAGGCCTGGGGAACGGGATGGAATAGACTTCACAGAAAGGACACAAAGTGTGGAAATTCGTATGTTGTATTTGTGTGTATGCAGATATTCACCAGAAGTCAAGCAAGCAAGTAAGTAAACAGGGTGAGCCACTCTGTGGATATCAGTTAGCACATTTTCAGTGCCAGCCCAGTATTTAAACAGTAGGCCAAGTAAAAGTGACCTTGGTCAAATGAGTGGACGCAATAGATGGAATCAACAACATAGTTTTCTTGTCACTCTTGTTTATCTGGTATAGGAATTGCTGGTGTGCCCTATTTGCAACCATAGATTCCACAACAACCATCCAGCCATATGCCTGCATTATAATTAGAGTAAACTGTCGAGCACTTGTCTACCTTGCAACAAAGACCGCTGTTCTGTCAGCAACAATATCCATGGGACTGTGAAATCTTTATTGCAATGCCATTATAGTTATTCCAATATTGATGGTACTCCAAGCAGCTCTACTTCTTGACAAAGCACTGCATTTTATGACCAAAAAAGTGAGGTAATCAGCTGACACCTATGATATTTTCATGTCTCATCATACAATAGCAGGTGACTTCACAGAATATACTTGCTTCGTGAAGACTGTTTTAGCATCAACTTCTAGGTCACACCTTGCAAAGCAGGGGTGTTCTCCTACTAAAGAACTGGATATGGTATATGCTCTGAATCAGCAATCATCACATGGTACAGGTTCTTCCAGAGATAGAATTCATGTGTCTGGTAGGGGTGGCACTTGTTATATATAATTGCAAAACAGAAGTTTTGCCACACAATACATACATTTAGGCTTTACTTGTTTATCTTAGTACACAAGGGAAGGATGTGTCCAGAGGGGACAAAATTACTGGTGCCACTGAACTTGAAGTTGAGGCAATCATACGGACCTTATCAGCATTTTAAGCAGTTTAAGTCATGAAATAAATAGAAAAAAGAAGAGAAGGAAGTTTTTTGGGGTGTTTAAAGTAATTGCTCCTCTTGATTATCAAGGAGTAATATTTTGTCCTATAGGAAGAAACTGTGGGAAGTGCATCCCTTTTCTGGTAATGCCGTATCTACTGATAAAAGTTCATGGAAGATAGAACAATGCAGTACAAGCAGAGCTACCAAGGTTCCCAGGGCCTCGGGACTTAGGTTTAAAGTCATCCCAAGTAATCAAAGTTTAAAAAATAAAACAGAATAGAAATTTAAAACAAACAGTGGGGCCCCTGGGTGGCTCAGTTCATTAAGCATCTGACTCTTGACTTTGGCTCAGGTCATGATCTCAGGGTCATGAGATTAAGCCCAATGTTGGGCTCCGTACTGGGTGTGGAGCCTGCTTAAGATTCTCTCTTCATACTGTCTCTTTCAAAAAAAAAAAAAAAAAAAAACCTAGATGCTAGCTTTGGAAAAAAGAAAAGTTGAAATAGTTAATAAGATATAAATATCAATCATATCCTCGTGGCCAACTGCAGAAAAAGAGAGCTATATGTTCTTTGCTCTTTATATATACAATATCATATGTATAATATTTGTATTATATTTATTAACCATGTTCTCTCTTCCTTCTTTTTCCCTAATAAGTTATATAAATTTTTGCTGATGTTGAACTTACAATCTAATCCTCAGCTTAAATAGGATTAAAATAGGATTGTCACTACACTAGAAGAGGAATAACTGTCCCTGAGATGATATAGTGACTAGTGGGACTTGAAGTGTTACCTTTTGGGGAAAGGATTTCATATATATGAAGAACAGTTGCATTGTGTGAGGTAGGATCATGTATGTTATTGCTCTTTAGAAGGTGGTTTGTTGGGGCACCTGGGTGGCTCACTCAGTTACATGCCAGCCTTCAGCTCAGGTGATGATCCCTGGGTCCTGGAATCGAGCCCCAAGGCAGGTTCCCCGTTTAGTGGGGGAGGGTTCTTCTCCCTCTCCCTACCACTCCCTCAGCTTGTGCCCTCTCTTATAAATAAAATCTTAAAAAAAAAAAAAAAAAAAAAAGGTTGCTTGTTTTCAGGGTACCTGACTGACTCAGTTGGTAGAGCATGTGACACTTGATCTTGAGGTCATGAGTTCAAGTCCATGTTGGGTATGGAGCCTGCTTAAAAAGAGAGAGAGAGAAGATTGCCTATTTTCAAAGGTTTCAGTTTAAGAGTAGATATCATGCCAGCTTACCCATCATTGGATCCACAGTACCCTAATCCACCTAATGCCTCGCCAATAGCAGGCACTCAAAAATACGGACAGACCCTCAATACAGAACCAATATCATAGGTTGAGGCAAAGGAACTTCTAATAAAGTTAGGAAAAGCAATTCCATTATAAGCAAAAACAATAATTACTGGCTTCTGCCACAGAACTATAGTCTCACTAACATACTTTTTACCTTCAGTTCCACTTATCCCTATACTAGTAATGATTGAAACGATCAGGCTTTTTCTTCATAGCTTTTGCTATACAACTGACTGACTGATATCTGTAATATTTAATAAATATTATAGCAGGTCATTTACTAATTCACCTAAATGGAAAAGTCATAGTAGTCCTGATACCAATTAGTCCTTTCCTGGTTCCACTGCATTTATTATTTTAGTACTCATAATTCTAGAATTTGCAGTAGCCTCCATTCATATAATAGCACTTATTGGCACATGTGTATATTGCATAATAAATCTTAACTTTGACCCCCACAGGAGCATTATGAACATGTTTTGTAACTTTGGGGTTAATTACATGTTTTCATTTCATTTAAAAACTTCATTAATACTAATCCCTCATTAATCCAACAAATATAGTTGACCCATGAACATCGTGGGGGTTAGGGGTACCAACTTTCCATGCAATCAAAACCCCACATGTCACTTAACTGTTAATAGCCTGCTATTGACCAGAAGCCTTACCAATAGCATAACAGTCTATTAACACATATTCTCTATGCTATATGTATTATATGTTGTATTCTTACAATAAAGTAAGCTAGAGAAAAGAAAGTATTATTAAGAAAATCATAAGGGGGGGTACCTGGGTGCTTCAGTCAGTTAAGCATCTGCCTTTGGCTCAGGTCATGAGCCCAGGGTTCTAGAATTGAGCCTCACATCCAGCTTCCCACTTATCAGGGAGTCTGCTTCCTCTGCCCCTCCCCCTGCTCAAACTCTCTATGTGTGTGTCTCTCTCTAATAAATAAATAAAATCTTTATTTTTTTAAAGATTTTATTTATTTATCTGACAAAAATCACAAGTAGGCAGAGAGAGGGAGAAGAAGGCTCCCTGCTGAGCAGAGAACCCGATGAGGGGCTCGATCCCAGGACCCTGAGATCATGACCTGAGCCGAAGGCAGAGACTTAACCCTCTGAGCCACCAAGGCTCCCCAATAAATAAAATCTTTAAAAAAGAAAAAGAAATAAAATCATAAGTAAGAGCAAATTCATTTACAGCACTGTACCCCCTTTTTTTTTAAACCCACTCATGGGGGCGCCTGGGTGACTCAGCAGGTTAAAGCCTCTGCCTTCAGCTCAGGCTGTGATCCCAGGGTCCTGGGATCAAGCCCCGCATTGGGCTGTCTGCTCAGCAGGGAATCTACTTCCCCCTCTCTCTCTGCCTGCTTCTCTGCCTACTTGTGATCTCTGTCTGTCAAATAAAAAATAAAATCTTAAAAAAAAAAAAAAACACTCATAAGTGGCCCCATGTAGATGAAACCTGTGTTGTTCAAGGGTCAACTGTATTTTAACAGTGTACCATGACCAGATACTGTGAAAGAAAGTACATTTCAAGGTAATCACAAAAGAAAGAGAGACAAGTTTAAAAATTAAGGTAATGGTACAGATGAGGAGTTATGTAAATCTGATACAGAGTAGTAGCAGCTGGATAATGAGAAACGAAATGAAAAGTATTTATGAATCAGAGCTGCTGGGCTGAGTGACCACATGGAAAGGAAAAGAAAGACAAATAAAAGTCTAGAATGACTCCCAGCTTTTTGGTGTGATTATACGGATTGTGGTGCCATGAAGTGAGTGTGGGTTGGAAGAGGTCAGTTTTGGACATACTGTGTTTTACAAGCTAGCTGTATTATATCCAGCTCTCTGGAATGGAACTGATTTGAGTTACTGGTGTCAAAGTAGCATGCATTTTAAAACACTTCTCCCAATAAATACAATACTTAATACTTGCTTTTCCCTTCTTCATTCTCTTTTCTACATAGACATACAAGCTATACTGATCCAATCTCAAAAATCAATGAAAGTGAGAGAGGGTAGCCCATCCAGAGGGCTAGCAGAGTGGCACCACTAGCCACTGTTCCAGGCTTGAACATGGATAAGTTGGATGTATTATGTGCACCTTCAGATCATAAGTAGCTTCCGAAGCCCTATCCAGGAGTGGTGAGTATGTGCCCAGTACCCCACTGTGCCAGCTGCTGAGCACCCTCTCCCTGCTCTATTACATGCAGTGCCTAAATATGGGAACTGAGTCCAGCTCTAACATCTGCATGTGATCAGATTAGCTTTCCTCTACTGCCCTGTTTTTAATGGACCAGGCCACCCACTCCCTCTCCCAAGGTCACAGCTTGCTCCACCACCAGCTCTTTTGAGTTCTGGCTCCTCCTTATGCCCAAGAACATTCCTTCTGGCCATCCTCCTTTCCCAAGGTAAGGGACCTTAAGCAATCACCCTCCGATGGCTCACCAAGAGAGTGTGCAGAGATGAGGACAGGGCAAAATATTACATAAGAAGGGAGAGAAAGAAGAGGCTCCAAAGGGAATTAACACAAATCATCAAAAGAGAAAATGTTATTGATAATCAAAGGAAGAGTAACCTTGTCTCTAAAGGAAAGAAAAAAAATCAATGTATTGAAGAGTATGAGAAACTAATAGGTAGAAAATATAGGTCATTTCTCTAGAAGCTTGGTTGTTAGTCCTAAAAGGTAGAAAAGTTATTCATTAGAGGGGTGCCCAGATGGCTCATATCATTAAGTGTCCAACTCTTGATATCAGTTCAGGTCATGAACTCGGGGTGTGAGATCAAGACCCACATGGGGTTCCCCACTTGGCAGAGAGTCTGCTTCTCTCCCTCTGCCCCTCACCCTCACTGTGTGCTATAAACAAATAAATAAATGAATAAAATCTTTTTTTTAAGTTACTCTTTGGAGTTCCTCAGAAACCATTTACCTTTACTGTTATATTGTACTTCTAATATATTTCATAATCTGGTTTCTCATTTTATGCAAAGTTATAATAAAAAAATCAAAAGACAGAACACACTAAGGATAGTAAATCTAACTCTACAATTTGATAAAAAAGAAGAACTAGGGGGAAAAAGGAGCAACAGACCTTAAACACAGCAATCCAGCATCATTTAGTAAGGTTGTAAACCACTTTAAACAAACACCCAGAGAAAAACCATTGCATTTCAGCACAGTACAATAAATGAAATCCTCAAGACAAATCTTAGATGTCAAGAAAATGCTAAACAGTACTCAGTTGACTCGACTTTAAAGGACTACAAAATGAAAAAATCTTTACCTAAACTTTTTTTAGAAGTTTGTATCTTTAAAAGGTTAGTCTTCAATTACCTAGGAAATACACACACACAAAACACATCATTACCCAATGATGCTGAGCAAATGAGACTCCACTCAACATAGCACAGGAAAGATAACCAGTTATCAAACTCAGAGACACAAAGAACAAATTAGCATTGGATAATTTTGGAAAAATTCATAAAATACCTTCTTCTTATTATTTTATTCATTGCTGTATTTTCAGCTAACCCCTTTTTCTGCATTTGCTGATTATATTTTCTAGACAATGTCTACTTCCCATTGCTATTATGAAAAATATATCTTATGTGGAATTTTTAGAGCAATGTCCTTTTATGAGACAGTCTTTATTTTCTCTGAAGTACAAATACCATGTTCATAAATGTGGGGTTCATAAATACTAGTAAGTAGGGTCCTCTGGCTTCACTCTCCGAATGCTCATTCTCGATACTCACAGCCTTTTTCCATCCACTGCAATCTACTTCTGTCCACTGGAGCCACTCTACATCCTAGCCCTGTGCTCCAGGCTAATGGCTGTAATGCTGCTACTCAAACCAGCCCCACTTGTAAAAATGAGATCAGTGGGAATTGACAACATATTAGCACCTATCTGAAACTAACTTTTTGCTATAGCACTAAAAGGAAAGCTTTGGAATAAAAAAAGTTTGTCTTCAGGGAAAAGAAAAACTCTCATGGAAGAAAACTGAAACTCTTTGGCTTTATTATTTGTGCAGCATAGGTAAAAGTAAATTGATTATTGATTTTTTTCATGTCTGTGCTTTATGGAAAGGATTCATCTATCTAATATTTAAAATGCATCCAGACAGGAGAAGATGAAGGATGCAGGACTCACCATAACCTCTACTCGTCACAGCCATGGTTTCTTTCTAATTGAATGTAATCTATTATGTGATAATGAAAGCTTTGGATTGATTGCAAAATAGCTGAGAACCCTGATATCCCTCTTTAAATACATTCAGCCTCCATTCGGTTGCAGAGTTAAAACTAGCTGGGAACTGCAACTTGTAGAAGCCATGAAAAAGTTTCTAGGGCTCCGTACACATGCAGGGCAGAGGAGCCAGAGCAAAGGAAAAGCTAAAGACTCGGTTACTCATGGTGAGCACCAGAGAGGGATGCTGGGCAGAAGTAAGAGGTGATGAGACAAACCCAGGGGACACCATGCCTCGGGGAAATGAAACCCACTTTTGCTGCAGAGCCATAAACAGTTCCATTAATATTTTGACTAACTCGATAAAAGGCTTTGCAACCCTAGGCATTTCGGCTTCATCTCTGCCTTCCCCAGATTCCAATCGCTTCAGTGCCTACATAAAGCTGTCCAATAAAAAAAGTATTACTGCTAACTTCCTTTAACATATTGTACTTTTCAAGGTTGCCCAGTCACAGTTATGCTCTCCTGCTGCCATTGCTCAAGTGAATTACAGTGTTTCTTTTCCCTCACCCTCCCTCTATTTTTGCCTCCCCAGTGCCAGGTCATTCATGGTCTCAATATTCCCTGGATAATAATGCTGCTTTCCATCAGGTACAGAGGAAATGGAATTCTACTTGAAAAAGCAGGCCAGCCAGGTATTTGGGTACTTATGAATCAAAGGAACTAAGAGTTTTTACCCATAATTATTTAACCTAGAAAAGCAACCCTAAACATACAAGCTTGATGTCAAATAATTTACTGGTTGGAAGGAAGATTTTTAGCAGGGACACCTTTTCCATCAGACAGTTATCAGAAACGGTACAATAGTGGAAAGGGAAGGTGTAATAAGCACCATCAACTATTTTGGAGAAATAAAACAGATCATCTCTGGGAGTGAGCCATCTAACAGGTTATGGGCAGATGTTGTTCTTTAGCTCTGTGACCGTGGGCATGTTACTACAGTTCTCTGGGCCTATCTTCTCATCTATAAATACAAGATTATTGTGAGGAATGAATTCAAGCTCTAAAAACACAAAGTTAGACCAGTGTCTGAAACAATAGGTATTCAGTAAGTCTGACCCATCATAAACATTTTATATACATATAAAATAAACCAATAAAATGTCACCACTGCCATCATAATGCTAGTCTTACTCACTTAACAAAACAACAGGCTCTCCCTAATGGAGCAGAGAATCTAAGAGTTTTTATTAATTGGCCATCAGCTTCTGGCTGGAATTCTAACTTGCCTTGCTTCTCCTACTGGAGTAATCCTAATGCCGCTTAATCCATCTTGATAGGACTCATCTTTATGGTCTTAAAGCCAGTTAAAAGATATATTTTTCCTAGATATTCAGCTTCCCCTAGGCTGAAAATTTGATTAAGATTGATAAATTTTTCACATCTCTTTTTAGATTCTCATCCTCAGATTCCCATCTTTTGAAAATCTCGTATGTAGCAGGTGCTATATAAGGTTCTTTAAATAAATTACCCTTAATTCTCTCAATTAGCTATCTTTTTCTCCAGTTATTTAGCTGGGGAAACATAACCAAAATTTCGCCTGGATTTTCAGAGTGATAACACTGAATCTGAACCTGGGTCTGATGTGTCTAAATTGTTTTGTTTTTATTTTTCCTAGCCTGTTATGGTACCCCTGCCTCTTTTCTCCTCTGGTTGGTATTCTATTTTTAGGCCTAATATTCTTTAACTAAATTTGTAGCAGGTTATTTTTCTGAGGCAAGGGGAAATAAAATTTGGAAAATTACAAAAAGAAAGTAAAAAGAAAATAAGAATCACCCATATTTTTAGCATACAAAATCAGTGTTATAATCTATTTGCTTCTGATATTCTAATATTTTCTGCATCTCTAAACTTTTTATCACATAAGTAATATATGAATAAATTTTCTGTAAAAGAATGTGAAAATCACAAATAAAACAAAATGTCTTACTTTTAGTACAAATATAAAACTGAAGTCTCCTTTGACCATCACTCCAATACTGGTCCCAGCCTTCATCTCCAAGACACTAGAAATTTTGTGTATATCCTTCCAGTCCATTTTTATTCCTTTACATAAATACATTGAACTATAATAGTATCTTTTATGGGCAATGTTGAATATAAATATATCATGGTAAGTGTATTATTTACAGTTTGCTTTCTCACTGAATCATTATCCTTAAAGCACTTGGACTCTTTGTTAGGATTATCTCCAGACACTACATAGGTTTTGTTGCAATTCTGAATGGAAATCTTTTTTGCGACCCCACTTTCTAATGGGTTATAGTGCCAGGATATAGGGAAGCAATTGATTTTTATATGCTGATCTTATACCAGACAATCTTGCTGTACTCTTTTATTACTTCTAAGAAGGTAGGTCTTTTCTACTGCCTTGTTATCTCCAGAGAAACTGGGTGCCACATATGTCATTTGTAGCCTTGAAAACTGGACAACTTGAGCCAGGTTCCGAACATAACAAAATTCCACTACAATGAAACTGTGATGCCCCATGAGGTTCTTGATAATGGGAACTGCCTGTCATGCTTTGCTGATTTATAGCTTGGTCAGACATTACATACACTTGGCAGCTGCCTCTACTTGTATATGCCTAGAAGATAATTGCACTGACTTGCTGTGTTTAATATCATAGCACAAAGTTATAGTTATAGTCACTTTCCTAAGGTCCAAGTCATGTTTAATTCTCCTCTGGTGAATTACTGTGATGAAGATGACGGTAAGCTTCTCAGAGCTAACCTGTGGGAGGTTTGCTTGAGGGGAGAGAAGGGTCCTAAGTAAATACTGAAAGCTGTTCACTGTAAACAGAAAAAAAAAAAAAAAAAGATGAATAAAAAAATTAAATAATTTTTGAAAAGTGTCACCATACAGATTAGTAATGTCAATTAAAGCTCTAAAGTAAAATGACTTTTTCATATATGCAGATTTCATGCCACTTTTAATTTTCATCTGAATTATTCCAAGAAAGCCAATGGACTTTGGCCATATCTACCTATGCAAGATGAACCCATAGTACATTCCATCTGTTCATTTCAGTGTAATTAAATTAGTCGGTCTGGAATATGCAATGGATTGGATCCATCAGCAATGATCATATCAACCACAAAATGCCCAAAGTTAAAAAAAAAAAAATGGCTATGCTTTTATTCTATCTTTCTAGTCTGTATAGATAGAACTTCTATAGAAAGCTTGCTTTTCTTTCCTTTTTTCTTTCTTTTTCTCTCCCTCTCCCTGGACCTCTTCTCTCTTTCTTTTTTCCAGAAGCAGTTCACTCCAATGAAAGGAAAAATATCAACAAAAAATTAATCTTCCAAACTGATTAAATCTTCTTGAAGAATTTTTTATCCTTCAAGATAAAAAATGGTGTGGGGGATCACACTCCACCTCCCTCAATTACCAATTAGATTTAGGGTTTGCAAAACACTCCATTGAATGAACAAAGAACAACTTGCTATAAAAAATCTTAAAGAAAAATTATTTGCTGCAATGTTCCAAAATTCATTGTTTATGTATAACACCCAGTGCACCATGCAACGTGCCCTCCTATGTATAACACCCAGTGCACCATGCAACGTGCCCTCCTTAATACCAACCACCAGGCTCACCCATCCCCCCAACCCCCAACAAAACATAATAAAAAATAAATAAATTTTGAAATAAATACATAAATGTGATAATGTTAAGCCAAAACAGCAAAGAAAAAAGAAATGTGCTTCAAGGTACAATGAACCGGAGCCCTTTCTACACTCTCAAAGGTAGTGGAAGCATGATGGTGTTAGGGTTCCCTAGCCTTGGGCTATAATGCCCATTTGGTGCAAGTAGGTACACACTGAGTTTAAAATAACCATTCTCCAAACTACAAGATTTTTTTCATTCCAGATGATTATTATAGAAAAAAGTGATAGGGAAAAAAATACAGACTTGACATAGATCATCAGCATCAAAGCAGTTAGTTTTCTTTTTTACCTATTTGAAAAATGCCAAATTATCATGACTGAACTGGTTTTCTTATTTCCACTGCTACTAAAATGGAGGAAATTTATGAGATCTTTGAGAATAGTAATATAATAGTTTGGAAAATTCTAAATAGTTCTAGATCAAAATAACAAGTCCTGAAGCTGCAAGCTTCTCTTCATACACACACACACACACACACACACACACACACACACACACACAGTCAAAGGTGAAAATAAATGATTAAGGCAGAAATAAAGCAAATGGGTACCCTGTATGGTAAATAAGTATGCTCTTCCTGGGTAATCTGGTCCAAAGGATCACCGTAATCCATACTATGCAATTTAACACATATCCTTTGTTCTATATTACAAGGCAGAGATAAATCACAACTGAAGGAAAGATAGTATGCTTCGAACTACACACATAAGAGTCACTTTGCAGGACCTATGACTCAAAATACTGTTTTTACACTCAGACAAATAACAAATGATCATTAATGAAAAGAATTATTTTCATGGATCATGGTCAAAGGTGATATAAATAAAAATTCACTAAATGGATGTTTTATTAGTCTCAATATAATTTTTAGGAGGTAAGTGATATTTAATAGCATTTTTCTCTGCTTATGAAACCCAAGCTTTCCCCTCAAACTTAGTCACCATATAGAAAGATATTTTCTCCCATTATATTTTTACTTTTAATAATCAGGAATCACAATAATCTTTGTCATAAATGTCTTTTCAAAAACATTTGACAATGGGGCACCTGGGTCGCTCAGTTGTTAAGCATCTGCCTTTGGCTCAGGTCATGGCCCAGGGTCCTGGGATCGAGCCCCACATCTGGCTCCCTGCTCAGCGAGAAGCCTGCTTCTCCCTCTCCCACTCTCCCTGCTTGTATTCCCTCTCTTGTAGTCTGTTAAATATTTTTTAAAAAAATTTTTTTTTTGTAATTTGACAACATGAAAACAAAACTAGTTTACTGTCAAAAAGGTTTTTTAAATACTCTATGACTAGAAGAGAAGAGTAAATTATAACCCTTAACCAGAAAACTTTGTGCTGGGGAACCTGGGTGGGTCAGTTGCTAAGCGTCTGCCTTTGGCTTAAGTCATGATCCCAGGGTTCTGGGATCGAGCCCTTCATTGGGCTCTCTGCTCAGCAGGAGGACTGCTTCTCCCTCTCCCACTCTCCCTGCCTGTATTCCCTCTCTCATGGTGTGTGTCTCTCTGTGTGTCAAATAAATAAATAAAACCTTTTAAAAAAGGAAAAAGAAAACTTTGTGGAATGCAATAAAACTTTGTGGAATCCACAAAACTTTGTGGAATTGAATGGGTTTAATTGTAATGTGTTCTTAACATGGAAAAAAAAAGAGAATAATTCTTAGAATACATTGTTTTAAATAGTTCAAAAAAAGACTTAATCATTGGACTAAGACAAATCAAACATGCAATTTTGTTCCATGAGTGGCGGTTTTAAAGTGCTTTAATCATTAGCCTAAATTCTTTTTAGATTTTTTTCATGCTCAACCTATTACTGAAATGTAATAATGAGTGAAGAGAGGGAAGAGAGAGAAGAGCCTTGGAACTAAGTGCTTTGGCAAGCTGAGCCCTTTCTAGAAAGAACATTACTGTCAGGGTCGGTTCTGCCCTTTATGCAAGGCAAGAATTGGAACATACTTAGAGGAGCCCTGCTGTGCTCCTTAGGTGACTTGGATACTGACAGCTCAGTGGCATTGGGTACACCACCTAACAATGGCTTATGGTGGCACAAGATGCAGTGGCTGTAAGCTGCCAGGGACCTCAAGCCAGCAATTACACAGCAGCGAAATTTCTATGGAATGACCTTCAGTTCACTGACGATTAGCTGCTGACTGCCTTAAGCAGGAGCAGAAAGGCAACTGAGCCTAGATGAAAACATTAGCACCCATGGAATACATCATTCTCAGAACTGGAAAGGGGTCAGTCAATCCACATCTCCGAACTTCCTTCTGAGAGAGAATTTATTTTTTCAAGTCCAAATTAGAAACAAAATGGGGGAGATGTTAGAAAGGGTGGTGCAGGTGGTGAGTGGCTCAGTGGGTTAAAGCCTCTGCTTTCAGCTCGGGTCATGATCCCAGGGTCCTGGGGTCGAGCCCCACATCGGGCTCTGCTCAGGAGGGAGCCTGCTTCCCCCACCCTCTCTCTGCCTGCCTCTCTGCCTACTTGTGATCTCTCTCTCTGTCAAATAAATAAATAAAAATCTTTTTAAAAAAAATGAAAAGAAAAGAAAGGGTGATGCAGTTTGAATAGCATCTGGCCATCATCTCTGGAGCCCCTCAAGCAGCCGACATGCTGGAAAGTCAAAGCAAAGTTTTCCTGAGGATGAAGCAGTTGCTCAGTTCTGAAGCACTGAGGACACCTGAGACATTACAAAGTTTTCCTCAGTCCATTTTAAAAGGGACCAAAAGAGTCCTGTGGAGGGTTTTTGCGTCACTGAAGTAAGGGAGGCTTCCGAGACCATCTGTGGGAGTTTCTGGGCCTTCTCAAATCCAGACGCTCATAGTCCCATTGACCTATGTCTATACCAACTTGCACACAGGCCATGAATTCACGATGTCACATAACAAGGCAAGAAAATCTCAACATGCCTAGGTGAATACAATTACCAAAAGGAAAAAAAATCTTTTAGAGATGAATGTTCATCAATAGATAGCAATTCTTTTTAATAATTTCTGTCTTAAGTTTCTGCCAAAATTCTCTTCCTTATAAGCACTTCAGCCTATTATAGACAAAAATAAAATGAAATCAGGGCAGAGACAGCAAGAAACTTTTCCCAAGCTGCTTTTAGGACACCATTCAATGCAGCACATGAAAATTAACTCTGTAGTTTCTTAGTTCTTTTGGAAGTTATTTCTTTTTTGTTTTGCTGAGTGAGGAGAGAAATGATATAAGCACTTTAGAAAAAGAGCGAAAAACATGTCATCACTGTGTCAAAATTATTTAGCTGAAAAGGATGCATTATATTTAATCTGTATTCATCACACACTCTATGATGGCTCAAATGCCATGACTGAAGAATGCAAACTATTGTTAATATGCATTGGAGTTCCGCCTTGCCAACTGCATTAATTGTAATTAACTGACAGATTGACAGCTACATATTGATGGATAGTGTGGTGAAGGTTCCTTTAATGTTACTATGTATAGTGTGGATGCATATTCACAGAATAAATAATTAGCATATTTCAGACTGATCACATCTAATCTTATATTTTTTCTTGTATCCATAAATACAACCAGTATAGTAAAATATCCTCACACAAATTAAGAAAAACTACATGAGCAGCAACCATTTGTCCTGCCATTTGTATCCCTGGCTGTTTTAAAGTAGTAAAATAAGTGAGTCATCTATTCTAAGAACTAACAATGCATGACATTGAATTTTAAATAGGAAAGCATTTTTTATCACACACCAAAAAAATCAAACTTCTATACTAACATGGGCTCAGAAGGGACACACCTACTCATTCTGCCAGTTCCTAAACTTGGGTAAGTTGGTGGGTAGGGAGGAACATATGGCAGTTGGAAATGCATGGGCTCTGGAGTCAAGCTGACATGGGTTGACAAGCTCTTTACCACTTAATAGTGATGATTCTGGGCAAACTATGTAGTCAACTATTCTCCTTAGTAAAGAGAGAATTCCAATATATACCTCAAAGGTTTGATTTCAGGATCAGGGGATAATGTGAACTGAAACATTTAGCATAGTGTTCGGCACATAGTGGGGTAACATATGAATTATAGTTACTATTGTTACTGAAGCAGTATTAATAGAAATACAGCTTCCTGTGACTACAAAGAAATTATGATGGATACTAACAGCTTTTCGCAAAACTAAAATGCCATCAGTGAATAGTCAATGCCGAATACACTTTGAAGTCCTTCCTTTCCCCCCAACTATTTCAGTTTTGTCCAATTCTTACTCCATTTCTGCTGATCCTGAGTTGGCTTCCTTTACCAAAGAGATCTTAAAATGGTCAAAAGAAAGGATTAAGACAAACACCTCGGGGCGCCTGGGTGGCTCAGTGGGTTAAAGCCTCTGCTTTCGGCTCAGGTCATGATCCCAGGGTCCTGGGATCGAGCCCCACATCAGGCTCTCTGCTCAGCAGGGAGCCTGCTTCCTCCTCTCTCTCTGCCTGCCTCTCTGCCTACTTGTGATCTCTGTCTGTCAAATAAATAAATAAAATCTTGAAAAAGTAAAAAAAAAAAAAAAAAAGACAAACACCTCACCCAAAATTACACTGTTAGAATCTTTCTATGAAAAAGAAATTGACAATTAACTGCTAATTTCAACCCTGTTCTAAGATAATGAGATTTTTTCCTCATACATCAAACCTTAGTCTGGAATTAAAGTGGCTCCTGATTGTTAGGCAATAATATAGATGGAATCAGCACTAAAAAAGTCTGTATTATGGTGGCACCTGGGTGACTCAGTGGGTTAAAGCCTCTGCCTTCAGCTCAGGTCATGATCTCAGGGTCCCGGGATCAAGTCCTGCATCGGGCTCCCTGCTGAGCAGGGAGCCTGCTTCCCCCTCTCCCTCTGCTGCTTCCCCTGCTTGTGCTCTCTCTCCTTCTCTCACTCTCTGTCAAATAAATAAATTCTTAAAAAAAAAAAAAGATTCTAAAAAAAGTCTGTATTATAAAGTATACCGAAGTATCTTCTTATTACTCCAGAAATTTTATTAACTAGGGTGCAAAGAAATCAAGGAATATTATAGATTACTTACTACTTTTAATTTAAAAACACTCCAAAATCCATAGTTTCATAATCTATCTGACCCTCCTGAGGCAGGCTGTTCCAGATGCCACTATGGCTAGAAACTGGAACTTCTAACAATGCATGCTAATGAACAATGCATGCTAATGAACTATGAAATTCAGCGTTCCAGGCCAGCACATGGGCAATTAAAGAATATGTCATTTGCTTAATTATACAGGTCTTTGGGAAATGGTAAAGTGGTAGTTTCTGCATACTCTTACCAAGTTCCATTGCATACATGATGAGTTATCAATGCTCCAATCTCCTGAGACTAGCACTGATGTATATACTTAATTAGGTTTTAGTGATAGACTGAAAAACAGTATATGTTGTTTATACTTTTGGGTGATTGATTTGTTTTATTTTTCTACTACTATAGTCTTATCTTCAGGAAGCCTAAATTTGTATGATCCTGAAACATGCCATGGAATTAAAGTTTTTGCTTTGAAGACATGCCCTACTTCTGAGAGGCAGAGAGTAAAAGCAATCCAGGTCTATTGTATTTCCGATAAAGTGGTCTACAGATGAAGTAGCTGCTGCTAAATAGATGATTCATTTAGTACAAAAGCATTCCCCACTACCACCTCTATCTTACTTTCTGTGGACTTTCAAATCCTGACATTTCTGTAGAGTGATGGCTTTGTTCATTTCAAAGTAAAAAGAGAGGGCAAAAAAAATCTATCAACAAATATTTCACCTGAGTGTTTTTCTTAGTGGTTTGAATTCCAGCTGTGTTATATTCGCTCACATAAAAGCAGGCAGAGATGCACGTCATCTCAGACAAGTTTGACAAACAAATCAGAAGGTCATCCAGTGCTTTCCCCATAGCTTTTAAATAGTGGTGTAAGTCAGGTTCATATTTAAACTGTGGCTGACCTTCCTGATGGAAAAACAACACAGGTTAGCAGACCTACAAACATCTTCGTGTAAGTTCCTTGATGTCAAATATGGAAGAATTCAATCAGATACTCCAGAGCATGTGTGCTTACTGCTCATGAAATTTGTGTTGCATTTCTCACCTGCTGTGATGGTGTCTCCAAGAAAGGAAAGCAGGAGAATCATTGCAAGTCATATTTCAGGACAGGCAACATGTTCATCCCCTAACAGACATTAATACATTTTGAAGTATTCTGAAATTCTTGCATGTACTTGTCCAGTTTTATCAGCAAAACTTTAAGCCTGGAAACCCATGGCCATTTGATGTCCAGTGTGGTGAGGCTAAGACAAGGTAAGAAGTTGGCTGTGAACTTTCTCAGCGTCCCATCGACCAGCAGTGAGTAACTTCTGGGGGAGGGAGGCTGCGGAGGAAAAGTTCCAAGCTTCTTTCACTTCACTCTCTCACTCTATAGGTAAGGAACAGGATGAATAACCTATCAAAATGAACATAAATCTGGAACACATGGCTGGCTCAATTGGAAGAGCATACAACTCTTGACCTCCGGGTTGTGAGTTCAAGGCCCCTGATGGGTATAGAGATTAAAAAACAAACAAACAAACAAAAACACACACAGAACAACAACAACAAAAAAAAATGAACATAAATCTAAAAGTGAAAGGATCCTGGATTCTTTAACTTGTTGTAACCCACACAAAAGAGCTGAACTCTTCACTGCTGTGGAGAAGCTTGCCTGAAAATAATACTAATAACCTTTCCATCACCTAGCTTGCCCATATTGCATAGCTGTCAGACTAAGAGATGAAGGGTTCTGGCTTTACTACCCAGAAAACCATAAAATGAATTTGATGGTCAAGAATCTAGTTTGCCTTGGAGCAATGATCATTCCTCATATATACCATTCATATATAACATAAAAATACACTCATTTATATGTAACATAAAAAATACTAAGGCAATGTCATCTTTAGGCATTCAAGAAAATAATAATTTGAAAGCCACTGTAATGGTGAAAAAATAAGAAAATATGAATATGCTAATCATTACTAAAATGGAGGATGAATTTGGCGCCCTGCTGGTTATTTTAAAAACCAGGAAAACATCTTTTTGAGCAAGCTGACATTTTTCACCTCATCGATTGCCACTGCTAATTAAGACATGATCAACTGTTCATTGGAGTTCCATTTCCCCTAATTTTCCTCTTCTCCTCTTACTCAGCACTTCTCTGAATTAGTGCTTCATTTCAAACTAATGACCAATGTAAGCTATTAGCAGCAGTTGATACTCCTTTCTCACTCCTCATTTCCTACCTTAAATTCCTAAATTTTGTAGCCAGCCCCTAACACAATAATAAAAGGTAGCCACCTGGTGGGATTACAAGGAGCTTTAGGACTCCTGTTCTCACTTACACATACCTACGCATATCTCCCCAACCCAGGCTGTCACTCCCAAGTCCCCTTATGGTCTATTAAAATGAAAAATTTCCATGAAAAGTAACACAATAGGATCATCAATTATATATACCTCAGTATGAACAAGTAGTCATTTCTTAACAATAGGGTTTAAAAGAGGAAGGCCAGAGGATTCCAGACATCTGTAGGCCGTAGTTAGTGAAGAACACAGAACAGAAACTAATAAAGATTCTCAAAGAAGTCTCAGTATTGCTTAAAGGTGTACCCAAGTAAGAGCTCAGCTCCATTCTCTACCACAATCATTTCAGGCCTCTTGGTACTTGCCCCTATCACAGCCTTAAAATATTATAGTATCCTGTGTAATTTACATTCAAATCTCTCCCATAAAACTACAGATGCCTTGATGGCATAGTGTGTCCTAATTTTTTTTATTAAAAAGATATTGAATGAAAGAAATAGCTCTGATTATCCTTTTTACCTACTGTCTACACTGGGAAATGTAAACAGAATTGTGGCACTACATAACTCCAGAGGGCACCACTCACATAAACTACAGTATGAATGGGACTACCCGGGGTTATGCCACACAGAAGCTCAGAAGGTACACAAAGTCCTGGGAACACAAAGTTACAAAGTCAACAGAGAAAAATCTGCTGATGCCTCCAAGTTTTTAGACTGTAACTTTAAAATCTCACCCTGGGGAATGCAAACTGGTACAGCCACTATGCAAAAGAGCATGGAGGTTCTTCAAGAAATTAAAACTACTCATACCATATACTCCAGCATCCCTACTTATGGGCATTTACCTCAAAGAAACACTAATTCTAAAAATTATGTGTACCCCCATGTTCACTGCATTATTTACAAGAGCTAAAACATGAAAGCCACGTAAGCCGAAGTATCCATTAAAATATGAACGGATCAAGAAAATGTGGTATGTGTATGTAGATACATAGATATAGAACAGATTAGATACAGATATTAATATACACACACTGTAGAATATGACTCAGACAGTAAAAGAAGGGAATCCTGCCATTTGTGACAATAGGAATGGACCTAGAAGGTACTGTATTTAATGAAATGTATCAGACAGAAAAGGCAAATACCATAGGATCTCACTTACATATAGAATCTAAAACAACAACAAAAAGGAAAAAAAGAAATAAATAAAACAAAACAAAACCAAACAAACAAACAAACAAAAACAAGATCATAGAACAGTGAATAGATTGGTGATTGCCAGAAGCTGAGAGTGAAGGGGGCAGAATGGGTGAAGTGAGTCAAAATGTACAAACTTCCAGTTATAAAATAAATAAGTCCTGACGATACAATGTATAACATGGCAACTCCAGTTAACAATAGTGTATTGTATACCTCAAAACTGCTAAAAGTGTAATCTCAAAAGTTCTCATCACAAGAAAAAAAAATTATAACTATGTGTGGTGATGGGTGTAGATTGGAGTTCCATTTAGATTTACTGTAATCATTTGTGATACATATAAATATCAAATTATGTTGTATGCCTATATTTAATATGATATATCAATTACATCTCATTTTAAAACAATAATTTATTTAAAACAAGAAAACTTACTCTGGCATGGATCAAAAGGAAAACTTTCCATGAAGATGAAAGGAGCTGGCCTTCCTCTCATCTCCAATTCAGCCCTCAATAATCTCAGACAACAGCCGGGTTGCCACTGCCTTATTGATTACCTAATAGTATAACTCTAAGGCATTGCATCTTTTGCTGCTAAGAAATTGTAGGTCCTAATTACCTACCTAATGATTGCTATTTCTTTCCTGGAAATTCAATGGGACCTTCCCTGAGAAAATTGCAGCCCTCTCCCTTTCCAAATTCTACTCCTTTATGACCTGTCTCTTCCAAACTTAACAAAACAAGCACTTTGTCGAAAGTACTGATGGCTTTGGAAAATGGATTGCAGCTGTCATTTTGCTCAAGCAGACCAAAAGTCAACTTCCAAAATGTAGTAACGTGCTTGCAAGAACAGTAAAAGTGGCATCAACATTCATAAAATGGTAGACATTGATGCTTGGAGGAATTCTCTTCTACAAAGGATTTGTATTCCTACTATAAATCCATCAAGTCTTGGGTGGATACTCTGAGGAGGAGGGGCCTTAGAATTATAGAACAGATTGCCTGGATTCATATATTATTGCTAGGGCCAACCCATCATTTTTCCTCCAAACCCTCTATGGTACTATTTTTCAAACTTTAATGTGCTTTTACTAATTACCTGGGAATCGTGTTAACATGCAAATTCTGATTCCAAAGGTATGAGGCTGGGCCTGAGGTTGCAATTCTAAGAAGCTTTAAGATGATGCTGATGATGCTGCCTCCCTCCGAGTACACTTTGAGTCGTAAGTACTATAGTACTGCATAGTTAGCACATGAAGAACTCTGGTAAATTCTCTCTGCGGTTCATAAGCTCACTGTGATACCTAAGTACAGGAGAATGCCTTTGCCCCACAAGGTCTTCTGAAGGTAATTTGAAAAGGTGATGAACTAAAAGAGAAAACTTTCCAAATTATTTTCAGAGGTCAAGATTGACTTCATCACTAACTTAGCATGATCAAATAAATTCTAAGGGCAGAAATTCGGTAATAGCCTCAAACTGTAATTGTGAAATGTCAACATTCCAATTATTCTCCCTACTGCCACTGATGACTTAAACTTTTTACTAAAACAGTAATTTAGAATGGGCATGAAAAAGAAACTTAATGTGCAATCCAAGGAAACTAGAACTCTATTCTACGAGAAAATGCCCAGTCATTCTAGAAAGCTACTCTGCACACAGCAGGCTCTTCAAAGGCATTAGCCACTCATGGAGCAAATGGAATAAAATACAGTGGAAACTAAGGCACACAGCCAGGAAAGCACATATCAACAAAGCAGAACCCGTGGGCAACTCAGATTTGCTCTGCCTGCCACTTCCAATCTTCCCCCACCTTTGTTCCTGCCTTGGCATTCTTGTTCCCAGATTCTGAATTCACCCCGTTTGCACAACAACCTTAAGAGGATATTTCTTAAAATTCTATTGGTGATTATCTAAACTTGCATGGGGGATTAGAAAGGTGAAGCAGATGTGTGGGAGTCTTCCTCTACAGGTATATTCCCTCCTTTTGTTGAGAGATTCAGACTGAGACCACAGCACTAATCAAAATTTTGATAGTGTGTTTTTGATCAAAATGTATCATGAATCAAAAAGTAATTTTGTACTGGCAAATGAAACCCAGCCAGATGTGTGTCCTAATGTATTAATGTTAGTTCCCTGCAGAAGATGAAGTGGTTAAGCCAATAATATAGATTCTGCTTCCTCTGTCATGGAATGAGGACTGAATAAGCCCCACATGGTTCAACAGAACAGCCTCAGGGGTTAGAGAGAGGCTGATCTGTCTGATACACAAAAGTGAAGTGGGCAGATTTTGTGCAGTGTCTACACAATGCCATATCTTTGTTCAGTAGGGACCATACCAGTCTGGTAAGTTGACCTCCAAACTATTCAGTCTAGGACAAACCAGGAAAATCTGCCCACCAATGTTCAGTTATAACACTGAAATCTGACATTCTGGAAACCCCAACAGTCCTAGGGAAAACAGGACAATTGTTCATCCCAGACCTGAATCCTAATTCTACTCCTCTAGCCCTTCCTCAAATGTGAAACACATACGCAGCTAAGCCACATTTCCCATAAAGCCTCTTCTATCCCAGAGGTAAGTAAACCTACATCCATAAGAATACCCCATTCTAGTGAAAGAAATGGAAGCAGAGGGGCAACTGATGACACAGGCTATTGCTTTTTTCCTTTTTTATACATGAATCATGTAAGTGGAGGGGGTTTTTTGCCCTGAGTGAGTGAATAGTGAGATAAGATATGGAGAGCAGAAATAATTACAAATTACTGAAGTGGGTCCATGAAAGCATCCTGTAGCACACCTCATTCTTGACATGACTAGTTGGGACATTCAGACTTTCTCCTTCATCTTGGCCTGCCTCAAACATCACCATAATCGGGGCGCCTGGGTGGCTCAGTGGGTTGGGCTGCTGCCTTCGGCTCGGGTCATGATCTCAGGGTCCTGGGATTGAGCCCCGCATCGGGCTCTCTGCTCCGCAGGGAGCCTGCTTCCCTCTCTCTCTCTCTCTCTCTCTCTCTGCCTGCCTCTCTGCCTACTTGTGATCTCTGTCTGTCAAATAAATAAATAAAATCTTTAAAAAAAAAAAATCACCATAATCAGTTTCAGTCTATATGTGAACCTGGCTATCAATTCTTTTTTTTTTTTTAATTAACATATAATGTATTATTAGCCCCAGGGATACAGGTTTGTGAATCACCAGGTTTACATGCTTCATAGCACATACCTATCCCCATGTCCATAAACCCACCACCCTGTCCTTTTCCCCTCTCCCTGGCAAACCTCAGTTTCTTTTGTGAGATTAAGAGTCTCTTATGGCTTGTCTCCCTCCCAATCCCATCTTGTTTCATTTATTCTTTTCCTACCCCCCACCCCTCATGTTGCCTCTCAACTTCCTCATATCAGAGAGCTCACATGATAATCATCTTTCTCTGATTGACTTATTTCACTAAGCGTAATACCCTCTAGTTCCATCCATGTTGTCACAAATGGCAAGATTTGATTTCTTTTGATGGCTGCATAGTATTACACACACACACACACACACACACACACACACACACATATATCACCTCTTCTTTACCCATTCATCTATTGATGGGCATCTAAGTTCTTTCCATAGCTTGGCTATTGTAGACATTGCTGCTATAAACATTTGGTTGCACGTGCCTCTTCAGATCACTACATTTGTATCTTTAGGGTAAATACCCAGTAGTGCGATTTCTGGGTTGTAGGGTAGCTCTATTTTCAACTTTTTGAGGAACCTCCATGCTGTTTTCTAGAGTGGTTGCACCAGCTTACATTCCCACCAACAGTGTAGGAGGGTTCCCCAAGCCCTGCATCCTTGCCAGCATCTATCAGTTCCCGACTTGTTAATTATAGCCATTCTGACTGGTGTGAAGTGGTATCTCATTGTGGTTTTGATTTATATTTCACTGATGCCAAGTGATGTGGAGTGCTTTTTCATGTGTCTGTTGGCCATCTGGATGTCTTCTTTGCAAAAATGTCTGTTCATGTCCTCTGCCCATTCCTTGATTGGATTATTTGTTCTTTGGGTGTTGAGTTTGAGAAGTTCTTTATAGACTTTGGATACTAGCACTTTATCTGAGGTGTTATTTGCAAATATCTTCTCTCATTCTCTCAGTTGTCTTTTGGTTTTGTTAACTGTTTCCTTTGCTTGTTACCAATGTTTGTATTGATTAGGTCCTTAGCCTTTGGTACTGCCTCTTGTTCTTCTTTTTGTGGCGAGGTTTCCCGCCTTGTCATTTTATCCAGATAAGAATATATGAAGGAGAGTATAAAATTCTAAAAGGGTGGCAAAGACCCCAGGAAAATGTGCTTTAACCAAATCAGAAGAGACCGCAAATTGGGGGGGGGGGGTTAAAAAAGTTCAGGAAAAAAAATTTAAGAAAATAAAGAAAAAATAGAAAAATAGAAAATATATATATTAGACTGGTGAACAGAACAGAGTCACCCACTTAATTTTGGGAGTATTTTGGTCTCAGAAGAAACTACCTCCCAAAATTCTTTAATTTTAAAGAATTACACACACATACACACACACACAAAAAAAATAGAAGTAAACATGATGGAGAGATGAAATATGACTATAAAGATGAAAAGTTTTTTAATTTCTAAGAAAGGAGTTGATAAGATAAGTTGGTTGGGAGAATAAAGAAAAAGAATGTGGAGAAAATTTGCTCAGGCTGGAGACTAGAAAAAAGCCCTGTGCTAGATTTAGGGTATATTTTGATCTATTAGAAGAAGTTGTATCACAAATTTTTTTAGAAGAAAAAAACCCTATGTGTGTACAAAAAATAAAGTTAGATATAATGAAGGATAAAATATGAATATAATAATGAAGGTTCAAAAAGATTTTTTTTCATGAAAGGTATTGTTAAGATAAACTAGTTTAAAAACGTTAAGAGGAAAAAGGAAAAGTTAAAATTTTAGCATAACAAAAAAATAAAATTAATAAAAATTAATTAACTTTGCAAGACTAAAAACTCATGGGGAGAAAGCCATGAATTCCATGCTTTGCTTTCTCCTCCTCTGGAATTCTGCTTTTCTCCTTGGTAAGTGAACTTGGTCTTGGCTGGATTTCTTGTTGATCTTCTGGAGGAAGGGCCTGTTGTAGTGATTCTCAAGTGTCTTTGCCAGAGGCGGAATTGCACCACCCTTACCAGCAGCCTGGGCTAAATAATCCACTCTGGTTCGCTTTGGGGACCTTTTGTTTCCTGAACACTTCCCGTAGAGCTCTGGAGGATGGAAATGAAAATGGTGGCCTCCCAATCTCCAGCCCAGAGGAGCGAAGAGCTCAGGGCCCCACTCCTCAGTGTGCCCTTGGAGAAAAGCACTCAATCACTCCCCTCTCCCTGGTCTCCAGCCGTGCTCTGAGCTCACTCAGCCTATGACCAAGTGTCTCCATCTCTGGTACAGAGCCCCGCCTGGAGTCTTCTAACCCCGCAGATACCTGCGCTCTTCCAGGGTCTCCCCGGATCTTGTGGGGTCTCTATTCATAGAGCAGTGGTCTGACTGTGCCACGGATCACAATTTAAGGTAACCACAAGTTGGGAGCTCACTCCTCAGCTCCGTCTCTGTAGCCAGCTTCCCCACTCTAATACCTGTGAGCTCTGTGACACTCAGACACCCTCAATCTTCTCTGACCCCGCAGGACCTGAAACCATGCTGTCCCCAAGTGGGCTTCACCCCGGCTTTGCCTGTGGAGCAATGTCCCTCAGTGAAGCAGACTTTTAAAAGTTCTGATTTTGAGGTCCTTTGCTCCACTGCTTCCCAGGAGCTGGCCCCTCCCCCCATGGTCTATCTTCCTGTCACTTTGGATTCACTTCTCCGCTAATCCTACCTTTCAGAAAGTGGTCGATTTTCTGTTTCTAGAATTGCTGCTCTTCTTCTCTACGATCTCCTGTTGGAATTGTAGGTGTCTGGAATGGTTTGATAGACTATCTAGCTGATCTCCTGCTACCTGATGTCATCTCAGCCTGCTACTTCTCCACCATCTTGACTCCTCCCCTCCCTGGCTGTCAATTCTATACGTGGCCACAGTCTGTCTCATCTGCACCAAACTCCCAACTCATTGCCAGCTCTCCCTTGACTTTCTGTCTCATCTCCAGGAACTATTAATGGTAGGATCTATCAACACCCACCAGGGACTACTAAATCCTAACAAAAGTAATTTATTCTCTGAAGAGGCCATACCTCAGAAATTTTTTAAAATGGAAATTAGAGAACTGAATTAAAAAATATATTGTAGGGCACCTGGGGGCTCAGTGGATTAAGCCACTGCCTTCGGCTCAGGTCATGATCTCAGGGTCCTGGGATCAAGCCCCGCATCGGGCTCTCTGCTCAGCAGGGAGCCTGCTTCCCTCTCTCTCTCTCTCTGCCTGCCTCTCCATCTACTTCTGATTTCTCTCTGTCAAATAAATAAATAAAATCTTTAAATATATATATATATATATTGTAGAGGATGACATGTTGGAAGGGGAGGAGGAACACCGTTAAGAACTCTAGGTTTTACTTGAGTAATTCTCTAGATTCTCACTAGATTCACAAGGTTCATATTTTTCTTTTACACATTCAACTGTTTATTGAACCTCATGCAGAACAGAGAGTTGTGATCTCTGATTGTAGAGGTATGGAGGAGGGTACAGTGTTACTAATATCCCAGGGAATCTTTTGCTGAAAGAGAACTAATGATGTGGCTTAGAGGCAAAGAGGGATGTAACATTTTCATAGTTAACAAACCTCCTACAAAATAATTAAGAATACTCCTTTACTAAAGACACTAAGTACAAAAAAAAAAAAAAAAAAAGGCTTAAACCATATCTTCCATGTCATCCCTAAACTCACACTAGCTGGTGGCACTTGGAGTAGACTGGGCCACAGGGAGCCCTGGACTCTCTCTGATTCAACCCACACAGAAAATAACTTATCTTGGTTCCACGGTGTAATGGCTAACACTCTGGACTCTGAAAATATCTTATCTTAATAAATCTGGGCACCCAATTTGACTTGAGCAACTTTGGTCCTCTTTTCCATAAATGTCCATCCCATAAGATAACAGAAAGAAAAACAAGACATAATTCTAATCAAGTCATTTTCCTCTTTGGACAAAATATCTAGTTGTGAAAAATTGTTGACCTGTCCCTTTGCAGATGACCATGTATTGATATTAGCTTGTTAAAAGTCAATAGTTAGCTTTGGTTGTGGTTAATATTTCTTTTTTTTTTTTAATGGATATGTTTCCTGAACTCCCTCTGTATACAATTTTGCATTCCTACCACTAAGTCTCTTCCTACAGGAGACTGACAGTCATGCTAGGTTGAACCTTAACAGATGGCTTTGTGGTTTTGTGAGCTAGCTTGGACCAGTGATCGTATTTTATTCCAATCCATCCATCTCAGGTTTTTCAAGCATGCACACCTGCCCCATAACTCACTCAGCCAAGTCCTGATAAAGCATTTCCTTTTCATTCCCTGTCATGATGCTCCATTCACAGAGAGAGTTTTCACATTGAAAAGAAATAATTCATTTTCTGCAAATTAACTCTGAGCTTCATCATGTTGAGCCAGTAGCTGGCTGTTTTCCATTTCAGCTACTCCTGCTCATTTGCCATTCTGATTCACTGGATTGGTCTCAAGCAGCACAAGATGCCTTTGAGCTCTGTTCAGGTAGCTCTAGTCTTACATCGGGCAAGAAAAGCCCAGAGCTTCCAATTATGCCAATGGCACCAAAGCACCCTGGCTTCTCAAGGGGGGATATCTTGAATAAAACAATTCATTTCTCATTTCAAAATGACCATGGAATCCTTTAATTGGACAGCAGCCTATTACAGCAGCAGAAAAATCTAATTCCTCAGCAGTAACACAAGACTACTAGAGGTTGAAGAAATTCTCATCATTTTCATTGAATGGTGTCCTGAAAAGGTCCCATAACGCTGCCTTTGCTGAGGGGCACTGTAATAGGTGAAGCAAAGCTAAAACAAGGTCTTCCTGGCACTTAAAGGAACAAGCTGCTCTCACCGCTTGAGATGGATCTGCCTTACACAAAATTTTATGCTACAGCGAGGCTCCTGTGTACTTAATGATGTGTTTGTCCTGCACTGACCAATTAGGAAGGAAATAACGTATTGCAAGGAAAAGAACCCCTATGTAGTTCCTTAAGTGCTTATTTCATGACACATAAAAAATGGGCATACAGAAAAAAAAAATCAAGACAAAGCCCTAAGACATTTTAATCTGCTTTTTGAGTTTCATAGCAACTTTCCTTGAGTCTATACTTTGTGTTTTCCAACTGTGTTTAAGAGCATTCAAAAATTGACACAATAATACCTGCATATTACATAAAACCTGACTCTACCTGATTTAGTGGTGCATGTTTAGATGTGTTTGTAGAGCTAAGAAACTCAGCACCATACCCAGGACTGAACAGGAGTTACATACTTTGCCTCTTGATTCTGGAGATGTTGTATTTCTTATAAGAAATATACCTTGTTCCAATACACTTGAAGCAAATAATTTTTATGCTAAACTGATATATTGCCTCTAATTAAAGAATTAGGGTGTGATAGTCTCCCATTTATATTTCTAAACAAAAACCATACAATTGTTCATTTTAATACATAAGTTTTTAACATAGAGGTCTTATAAAATTGGTTGAGAATGTTATTACATATTTTCAGAGAGGCAGTAGAGTGTCACAGTCAGACACAGAAGGGGTAGAAGACTAGGCTAGCAATATAGTTACTTTGTGAGCTGAGGTAGTCATTTAACCCCTTTCACTTCCTTCTCCTCATCTTTAAAATGGTAGAAATAACATCTGCCCCAATGGTGTTGTGAGGACTCAATATAAAATGCACATAAACCACTTAGCACAGTAGCTGGCACATATTACATGCTTAATAAAAAGATATAAATTGTAAAGTTTGCCACATCTTTATAATTATTTAGTAAGATACAAAAGTGTAACTAATGTCAAAAATATTTTAGTCACATTTATGTACATTTATTGAGAACCTACTCTGTTCCAAGTACTATTTTAATCTTGGGGACTATAAAGAATAATGAAAGCTTTTTGCTTTCAATGAAATCATTATTTATCTAAAGGGTTGCTTGAATTGTATTGAAAATATTCCTACCTGCAAACTGGGAAACAGTATGGAGTTTCCTCAGAAAGTTAAAAATAGAATTACCCTACAATCCAGCAACTGCTGGATTTACTCAAAGAATACAGTAGTAATGATTTGAAGGGATACATGTTTCCTGATGTTTATAGCAGCATTATCAACAATAGCCAAATTATGGAAAGAGCCCAAATGTCCATCAGCTGATGAATGGACAAAAAAAAAAAAAAAATGGTTTGTGTATGTGTGTGTATATATATATATAATGGAGTATTACTCAGCCATCAAAAAGAATGAAATAGGGGCACCTGGGTGGCTCAGTGGGTTAAGTCTCTGCCTTCAGCTCAGGTCATGGTCCTGGAGCCCTGGTATCAAGCCCCGCACTGGGCTCTCTGCTCGGTGGGGAGCCTGCTTCTCCCTCTCTCTCTCTCTCTCTCTCTGTCTACCTCTCTGCCTACTTGTGATCTCTGTCAAATAAATATATAAAATCTTTTAAAAGAATGCAATATTGTAGTGAAAGGTGGCTCAGTGGGTTAAGGGCCCAACTTTTGATTTTAGCTCAGATCACAATCTTGGGATGGTGATGTAGAGCACTGCATGGGGCTTCCTGCTCAACAGGGAGTCTACATGAGTTCTCTCTTTTCCCTCTACTCTCCTCTCTCTCTTTCATATAAACAATAAAATCTTAAAAAAAAAAAAAAAAAAAAAGAATGAAATCTTGCCTGGCTTTCCTTCTCACAACTTTCTACCTAAATACTAATGCACAAAGTGAAATTAAGAGCTTAAATAGTTCTAAAAACTAAAATGATTAAAATATTGACCAGTGATCTACCAGACATTAGCCAAATCAATCATAAAGTCATGAGGCAGAAAGCATACCCTAAAGGAATGGCAGAGTTAGAGGAACAGATTCCACTCAGCATCCCCCACTGCATAGCGCTCCTTTTGCAAAAGCAAGGCAACTGCCCATGCTTGAGCTTTCTAGGTTAGCTAGTATCATTTCTCTGCCATGTCTATGACCCCCTTCAAATACCCCACTCTTTTTCTATGTACACTGTTTTTCTTAACTTTTAATCTTCAAATAATTCTATACCTAGGGATGAGTTACATCATACAGAGAATTCACACATATTCAACCAGCTTCCCCTAAATTAATATCTTACATAATACAAATACCAAAACTAAAAAATTAACATTGATATACTATCATTAACTATGCTACAGACTTTATTAAGCTTTCACCAGTTTTACTACTAACGTTCTTTTTCTGCTTAAGGATCAAATTGATACTGCACTGAACTGATTAAATTGGATAGTTGACACTACAACTCCTATTACATTTAGTTGTCATGTCTTTAGTCTCCCCTTATGTATAGCAGTTCCTTGGTCTTTCCTTGTGTTTTATCACCTTAAAGCTTTTTTTTTTTTTTTTTTTTTAATCACCTTAACACTTTTTAAAGAGTACTAGTCAGTTATTTTTATACTATGTTTCCCAGTTTGGGTTAGGCTGATGTCTCCTCCTAACTAGATTGCAGCAATGCATTACTGGGAATGACACTGGAGAGAAGGCAGGCCTTCCCCAGTGCCTCATCTTGAAGAGTAGCCAACACTGACAGGTTCTAAATGGTGATGTTAACCTTGATCACTTGGGAAAGGAGGTGTCATCCAGGTTTATCCACTGTAAAATTATCATTTTCCCCTTTGTATTTAATAAATATTTAGTTTGAGTCGCCCTTATTTTTTTAATTTCTCATATTAGAAACTCCCTCTGTTTCACCTGCACTTCCATGTACAATTTACATTTAGGTTCAACCGGGACCTCATGACAGTTATTCCCCAGGTCACTGGGGTTTCATGTAAGGCTCAGATGCCTCACTATGAGACAAAGGCATGCAAGTTCTATCTGAACTCTTTCAACTGCAAGTTACAAAAGCCTAGTTCAAACCAGCGTAAGTAAAAAAGGGAATTTGAATTGTCAAATCTTCAGCCTCAAAGAACACCATTAAATCTGTTTCTCTCTCCTCTCAACTCTGCTTCTCTCTGTGCTGTTTCATTCTGCAGAGTGTCTCTCCACATGGTTTGGAATATGATGACCAAAGGCTCTAGATTTACACTATGTCAACCTAGCAGCCCTGTGGATAAAGGCATTTTAACTCCTGGATATCCACATATCAGTGCAGTAAATAATCCTGTTTGGTTACTTAACCAATCTCAATGGTCCATGGGATGGTATAATCTCTGAGCTGATTTCTATTTGTGCTTCTGTGGGTTTTCTTGATCTTTTACAATAAACAAGCATCAGTCTTAAAATATGGTTTTTATTAAGTAGTAATTGAATAAATATTTTATTTTCAATGAGAAAAATCCTCATTATAAAAACTCATCAATCCTTTACACATGTCATGTAGAGGGTCCTATAGTCTCATGAACTGTTTCGTGGTCTTTGAGGAGGTAAGAGACTCTATTAGAAGTCCCTACTGCTGTGCTCTTCTCCTACAGGAACACTCCCTGCAGCCCCCTCGACACATGCAGTCTCCAAGAGGTGATGGTAAATGTCAGCACTTGTAGCCGAACTGAGACTGACACCTGAGCACTCCCGAGGCCTTCATTGCTTGATCCTCTGAGGCCTGTCCCTCTCCTCCATCCCAGTGTAATTAATCCTCAAAAGAAAGAAGAAGTATGCTTTTACTCTCTACTTAACATTCAGGTATAGGCAGAGATCACTGACTTTTCTGCAATGTTTCTTGTGACAGAGAAAGAGTAACAATTACTCAGCAGAAAACCTAGTAAGTTTGGGGAGCCTGAAAATCCAGGTTGAAGTCTGAATCAGCTCTAACCTAGTGAGGGGGCAGGGGTTCATCTAGGGAAAAATAATTACTTAACCTGAAGAGACTAAAATTAGACCATAGGTACACCACTTGGAAGATTCTGGAATACTGTACTTTAAGAACTACTGACCTGATAAAAAATAATTCACTGGGAATTCTCCCAACAAATGGAATCCTATATTCCAGCCACAGCAAAGCCAAAACGGCACTAGAGAGGTTTTTAACAAACGCTACCAATGCACAGGGAAGATTATACATTTATCTATGCATCCTGTGCCTTTATCGAAACAAGAACAGGATAGAAACAATGCCAAACCTAGATACCTCAGTCTAAATTATATCTCCAAGTAAAAAATGCTAGATCTTTCCTAAAGTCAGCCACAGTCCCAAAAGCATCTGGTAAATCTGAATAATGCATGGACAGAGAAGGATTATTTAGACTTTCAAAACATAAACAGCATTGACTATTAGACCTTTAATCCTCCTTTGCCTCCCAAAAGTAAACCTACATTAAAAGAAATCAAATCCAATACAATCTCACGTGTTACACTTTTTGAAGACACACTCTATACTCTGCAACATTGTATGTATAACTTTACTCATTGTTAGTAGTGGTTTTGTGTACTCAGCATGATAATCTAGGCTTTATTTCATGGTTTCTCCTATATGCACACTTGATCCTCAGAGGCCAAACATGTCTGCGTTGTGGTTCATTCAAATTCCCCTGGTTAATTCTGTAATTACCTTAATTAGGCATAATTAACTATTACTTAAAATAACTTTAATTAAGCTACCATAATTAGCTAAAAGGGCACTGTGATTTTAAGGGTTTCATAACAATCTTTTGTTCTTGCATCTATCTCCTTGGTTGCAGCAGACTCACATTACTTTATTTCTGAACTCTTCCTCTCTTCAGGGAAAGAAATGGGACGAAGTTAATCACCATCATAAACCCACACTGAATTAACTTCCTTTTTGTTACCCTAATTATCTAGATGTTAAATTGCAAGTGATTTCTGGAATATTGAGTTTATTGACTTTTATGAACTTACATAAAACTCATACAGTAAATAAAACTCCAAATGCAGACAATTAAAGTACAAAACTGTTTTCTTACACAGGCATTTAGTGGTAATGATTCTGAGGTTTTCTCTGGTAAGCACCTTAGTTAGGTAGGGAAAAGTTGAGGAAAGTATCATATAAACAAGTATATTCTTCTCAATCCAGAGAGAAGGAATCAGACACTGGGGCTTCAGTAAAAGATTACTTTGAGTTCACATTCTTGGCTCTTCCTTTAACTTGTTAAGTTGGACAAGGTCTTTGAGCTTTACTTTAGTTTCCTTTCCTTTGAAATAAGGATAATTCTGCTTTGAAGATCTATTATGGGGATTCAATGAGATAAAATTTGACAAGTACTTGGTACTCCATAACACCAAAGAAAAATGGTGGTATCTTTCCTTCTGCCTTGTCCATTCTTCTCTCTGATATTAGCTCATGACTCAGAATGGCTTCCAAATTAGGTAGAGGAAAATTAGAGATGGCTAAAGAATCTTCTATACATGATTACACAGAAAACGATTCTTTGAAAGAAGTCAACTATCAACCACCCCACTTCCCATGTATCACACTTTGTCTCTCTTCTGTGTTTTTCATCACATAATTCTTTCTATGTGTAATAGTCTCTTTTAGCTATCTGTAGCTGGTAAACTTTCTCATTGACTAAGATTCATAACAAGAGGCACTCCTCCGGGAAGCCTCCTTCCTTGACATAATCCTCATCACCTGCTCTTTTCAAGAAAAAAGGGGAGGGGGCGCAAATTAGATAGATGTCTTTTCACTAAGTTACCATGATGGAAATATGCACAGGTTCTACATGTATCTGCATATGATGGTCCTGAAAACACATCCATCACTGCCTTACTAAATGTTATCACCATTGCCTACTTATGTAGCTGTTTCCTAAGCTGACTGAACTCCTTTAGGATAGAAGTTGGTGATTTTCATTACAGTATCCACATTACTCAGCATAGAGCAGGCACAGAGAATGCACTGTAAATATTTTTTATATTAATAAACTGATGAATGCAATACAGTGGTTTAGAGCATTTAGCTTTGGAGTCAGATATGTGGGTACCCATCCCAGCTCAACTATTTGTGTGACCTTGGACAGATAACCTTTCTGAGTCTCAATTTCTTCTTCAAAAATAGGAATCATACTACCTACCTTGCAGGACTGCTGTTAGGGCTATGGGTGACAAGAGATGCAAAGTGTGTAAAGTGCTTAGCACCTTCAATAAGTCACATGGAGGGGGTTGAAGTGTATGCAATACATGTGTATATACATGTAAGTGTAATTTCACATTCTAGCAAAAGATTAATGTGAAAGATGTAATTTTGGGCAGTGGTGTTCTTTCTTGTTATATCTCAGAATTGATTGCCCTGTCCTGGGAGATACGCATAGCAATTTGAGCCTTGGCACTTTGTCCTTTGGAATGACAGATAGCATTCCTTATTTAAGAAGGAATCTGTATCGTCTTGTGTCCTGTATGGAGGAGCAAGAAATACCTAGGCTGTGAAATCAGATCTAAGTTTCAATGCTGAATCTACCACTTTCTAGATGAGGATCTTAATAAATCACTAAACTTTTCTGAACCCGTTTTCTCAAATAAACACTAATGCCCAATTAAGTGAGATGTTACACAACAGAGACCCACTGCGGTGTTTTTACCCAGTAGGCAATGAATAAGCATGATCTTCCCCCGACCACCTCTCTCTGAACTCAACTACAGGCTCAGTGGTATCCACACTGCACTCTTCCCCTTGGACAAAGCCTGCCTGGGAAGGCTGCTGGAGGACAGAGACAAAAATGGCCTCAGGCTAAGTCCACAGCCCTAAAATAGTGATTCCAGAAAACCCAACCCAATCTATTTTGTCACTTTTGTTCTATCCTGAATTAATTATTATTTCTGTATTAGGTGGCAGTATGAGGGTGTTTAAAGAAAGAATAATGGAAAATAATTCAAGAAATTAATTATGGAAACAGGGCAAACAGTCTGTGATGTATTGCCTATAATGTCATGACTTCCCCTCATGCAATGACCACAACACACATAGTAGCCTTCAGATCATTCTATCATCCATTTAGGGTATGTACAAAATGCTTTCTCCATGTTTCCTGACTCCTTGACCTCTCAGTTTCAAAAGCTTAGCTTCAAAAGTTCTTTGAAACATTTTCCACTTCAGCTTTTAACAAGCAAACCTTAATCCTCAATTTATAAGTTATAGGAGTATAGCCCCTTGCTCATTCATCATAATTTCCCTTTGCTTCTTTTAACATCTAGCGACCAGGCAAAGGAAGAAAAAAATGTCCTAAAGCAAGGAGTTTGTTAATGGTCCCTTCACCCTGTAAACCCTGGTCCATTTCACTGCCACCAGCCTTGCTTGGCTGGTGCTGGGGAATGAAACATAGGGACATCTATACCAAAGACCTATTCTTTGTCTCTTCCTAGGTGTCTGCCTATCTGCTTTCCTACACCACTGGAGATACAACAGCAATTAAAATCACACCCATTATCTACTCTTAAGTAACTCGTAGTCTAATAGGGAAGACAGATGTTATTACAGAGCCACATTAGTAAGGAAGAAAGAGGAAATGGGTGTTTGAGATATTATAACACATCCTGGCCTCAGTGATTGTTGAGAAACAGAATAAAAGAAGGAGGTACTAATACTGCTACCTACCTGTGATGGTTAATCCTGTATGTCAATTTGGTAAGCTTTGGTGGCCAGTTGTTTGGCCAAACACTGGGTATTTTTCACATGTGATTAGCATTTACAACCAGTTGACTTTAAGTAAACCAGATTGCCTTGGACTGGGTGAGCCTCATCCAATAAGTTGAAGCCCTTAAGAATAAATATTGGGGGGGCACCTGGGTGGCTCAGTGGGTTAAGCCTCTGCCTTCGGCTCAGGTCATGATCTCAGGATCCTGGGATCAAGCCCCGCATCGGGCTCTCTGCTCAGCAGAGAGCCTGCTTCCTCCTCTCTCCTCCTGCTTACCTCCCCTCTCTCTGCTTGCCTCTCTGCCTACTTGTGATCTCTCTCTGTCAATAAATAAAATATTAAAAAAAAAAAAAGAATAAACACTGGGGTTTCTCAAAGAAGAAATTATGCCCCAAAGTGCAACACAGAAATCCTGCTTATTTCCAGCCTGCTGGCCTTCCCTACAAATTTCAGACTTAAAACTGCAGTACCACTTCCCACCTGAATTTCCAGGCTGACTTGCCGTAAGGATTTTTGGACTTAGCTCCCACTATTACAGGAGCCAATTTCCCCTTGCCCCAACAATTATAAGTAGCTAATTCCAAAGCAGAGTTCTATTCTCTGGAGAACCCTGACCAATACACTACTGTTGTCTCTACACCACACATGCATCACCCCCAACACACATACACACACACACACACACACACACACACGCAAACACATACCCCAGGGCTATTAATCCAAGATATCAAAATGCTGTCCAGCCACAATGGCAGCTCTACCTGGATCCAAGGAATGATATCTTTCAATGATGCATGATAAAATAACCTGGGAAAGCATCCTGGCATGTGTAATAGTATACTAAGTGGGACATTTCTTTCTTTTTTTTTTTTAAGATTTTATTTATTTACTTGAGAGAGAGACAGTGAGAGAGAGCATGAGCGAGGAGAAGGTCAGAGGGAGAAGCAGACTCTCCATGGAGCTGGGAGCCTGATGCAGGACTTGATCCTGGGATTCCGGGATCATGACCTGAGCCGAAGGCAGTCGTCCAACCAACTGAGCCACCCAGCCGTCCCTAAGTGGAACATTTCTTATTGTCTCAAAGCTTTAGTTAAGCCCTAAAGGTAAAGATGAACATTGTAAAGTACAATACTCCAAAAAGATAGGCCAAAACACCTATACTGAAACACATATGTAATATTTGCTAAAAATCAGCCCAAAGTTAGTTAGCCAACCTTTAACTCATTCCCCAAGTCCAGGTTATATAAAGAACAGTCTACCAGGAGATAATGAACAAAGACTGTTGAGTCAAGAACACTTTATGGTGAGCTGTAGAAGTGCTGTATGCTGGAAACTTTCTCCTATTCCCACTGCTACCTCAAGCCAAATGGTTCCCTCAAGAGAACAGTTTAGAGAGTTTGACACATAACCCTAGTATTCAAAAGGCAAAGTGACTAGTGCCTGAAATAGTCCAAAGTGAGCAGGTAACCAGAGCAGAGTGGAGAGAGAGGGGGGATGCACTGTAAGGGATACAGGTGGTAAATTTATCCCATGAGCCAATTAAGTGTTATAGAGGGTGGCAGGAAATGAGTCATCTTGAATGATTTTGACAAGGAAATCTACCTACCAGGTGCAGTGTCCCCTGATTGCAAAAGGTTGGGTAGGGTTCACAGCAGGAAGTAGAGATAGGGAATCAGAGAACAATGTAGTGTTATCAGTTCTGCTAAGGTGTCACCCTAGAATGCAGAAGTGCCCCCAGAAAGAGTCAGCTTTCGGGCATCATCTCCAGAGGGTACCTACGACAAACCACACCACTGCCAATCAAATATCTTCTCTCTGACCCTGAAGCCCTCAGACAGCAGTGAGTAGGAAGGGACAAAAATGCCTGTCACTCTCCACTGTATGTTTCTGAGACTGGGAAGAGGAGAAACTTTAAATTAGATAAGTGGGGCTTGATTAGTAATACATGAAACTACAGAAGTTAAAGGATCTGCCGTAACCTTAAAAAAATGGTTTAAAATGAACCTTACCCAAGATTCCACCCTAAAAGAGCAGTCTTGCCCTCTATTTATCACTTTGCTCCTAAAAAGTGCAGCTTCCTTTACTATTTCTTCTAAGCATGTGCTCCAAGTTCCCATCATACTCAGCCTTCCTAGACCAAATGATTTTCACTTATAATCTCACCCGAATGTAATTTTTTTTCTTTTTATTTTTTTTTTATTTTTTATTTTTTATAAACATATATTTTTATCCCCAGGGGTACAGGACTGTGAATCACCAGGTTTACACACTTCACAGCACTCACCAAAGCACATACCCTCCCCAATGTCCATAATCCCACCCCCTTCTCCCAAAACCCCTCCCCCCAGCAACCCTCAGTTTGTTTTGTGAGATTAAGAGTCACTTATGGTTTGTCTCCCTCCCAATCCCATCTTGTTTCATTTATTCTTCTCCTACCCACTTAAGCCCTCATGTTGCATCACCACTTCCTCATATCAGGGAGATCATATGATAGTTGTCTTTCTCTGCTTGACTTATTTCACTAAGCATCATACGCTCTAGTTCCATCCATGTTGTCGCAAATGGCAAGATTTCATTTCTTTTGATGGCTGCATAGTATTCCATTGTGTATATATACCACATCTTCTTGATCCATTCATCTGTTGATGGACATCTAGGTTCTTTCCATAGTTTGGCTATTGTGGACATTGCTGCTTTAAACATTCGGGTGCACGTGCCCCTTTGGATCACTACGTTTGTATCTTTAGGGTAAATACCCAGTAGTGCAATTGCTGGGTCATAGGGCAGTTCTATTTTCAACATTCTGAGGAACCTCCATGCTGTTTTCCAGAGTGGCTGCACCAGCTTGCATTCCCACCAACACTGTAGGAGGGTTCCCTTTCTCCGCATCCTCGCCAGCATCTGTCATTTCCTGACTTGTTCATTTTAGCCATTCTGACTGGTGTGAGGTGATATCTCTTTGTGGTTTTGATTTGTATTTCGCTGATGCCGAGTGATATGGAGCACTTTTTCATGTGTCTGTTGGCCATCTGTATGTCTTCTTTGCAGAAATGTTTGTTCATGTGCTCTGCCCATTTCTTGATTGGATTATTTGTTCTTTGGGTGTTGAGTTTGCTAAGTTCTTTATAGATTCTGGACACTAGTCCTTTATCTGATATGTCGTTTGCAAATATCTTCTCCCATTCTGCCAGTTGTCTTTTGATTTTGTTAACTGTTTCCTTTGCTGTGCAAAAGCTTTTGATCTTGATGAAATCCCAATAGTTCATTTTTGCCCTTGCTTCCCTTGCCTTTGGCGTTGTTCCTAGGAAGATGTTGCTGCGGCTGAGGTCGAAGGGGTTGTTGCCTGTGTTCTCCTCAAGGATTTTGATGGATTCCTTTCTCACATTGAGGTCCTTCACCCATTTTGAGTCTATTTTTGTCTCTGGTGTAAGGAAATGGTCCAATTTCATTTTTCTGCATGTGGCTGTCCAATTTTCCCAGCACCATTTATTGAAGAGGCTGTCTTTTTTCCATTGGAAATTCCTTCCTGCTTTGTCGAAGATTAGTTGACCATAGATTTGAGGGTCTATTTCTGGGCTCTCTATTCTGTTCCATTGATCTATGTGTCTGTTTTTGTGCCAGTACCATGCTGTCTTGATGATGACAGCTTTGTAATAGAGCTTGAAGTCCGGAATTGTGATGCCACCAACGTTGGCTTTCTTTTTCAATATCCCTTTGGCTATTCGAGGTCTTTTCTGGTTCCATATAAATTTTAGCATTATTTGTTCCATTTCTTTGAAAAAGATGGATGGTACTTTGATAGGAATTACATTAAATGTGTAGATTGCTTTAGGTAGCATAGACATTTTCACAATATTTATTCTTCCAATCCAGGAGCATGGAACATTTTTCCATTTCTTTGTGTCTTCCTCAATTTCTTTCATGAGTACTTTATAGTTTGCTGAGTATAGATTCTGTGCCTCTTTGGTTAGGTTTATTCCTAGGTATCCTATGGTTTGGGGTGCAATTGTAAATGGGATTGACTCCTTAATTTCTCTTTCTTCTGTCTTGCTGTTGGTGTAGAGAAATGAAACTGATTTCTGTGCATTGATTTTATATCCTGATACTTTACTGAATTCCTGTATAAGTTCTAGCAGTTTTGGAGTGGAGTCTTTTGGGTTTTCCACATATAATATCATATCATCTGCGAAGAGTGATAATTTGACTTCTTCTTTGCTGATTTGGATGCCTTTCATTTCCTTTTGTTGTCTGATTGCTGAGGCTAGGACCTCTAGTACTATGTTGAACAGCAGTGGTGATAATGGACATCCCTGCCGTGTTCCTGACCTTAGCGGAAAAGCTTTCAGTTTTTCTCCATTGAGAATGATATTTGCGGAGGGTTTTTCATAGATGGCTTTGATGATATTGAGGTATGTGCCCTCTATCCCTACACTTTGAAGAGTTTTGATCAGGAAGGGATGCTGCACTTTGTCAAATGCTTTTTCAGCATCTATTGAGAGTATCATATGGTTCTTGTTCTTTCTTTTAATGATGTGTTGTATCACATTGACTGATTTGCAGATGTTGAACCAACCTTGCAGCCCTGGAATAAATCCCACTTGGTCGTGGTGAATAATCCTTTTAATGTACTGTTGAATCCTATTGGCTAGTATTTTGTTGAGTATTTTCGCATCTGTATTCATCAAGGATATTGGTCTATAGCTCTCTTTTTTGATGGGATCCTTGTCTGGTTTTGGGATCAAGGTGATGCTGGCCTCATAAAATGAGTTTCGAAGTTTTCCTTCCATTTCTATTTTTTGGAACAGTTTCAGGAGAATAGGAATTAGTTCTTCTTTAAATGTTTGGTAGAATTCCCCCGGGAAGCAGTCTGGCCCTGGGCTTTTGTTTGTTTGGAGATTTTTAATGACTGTTTCAATCTCCTTACTGGTTATGGGTCTGTTCAGGCATTCTATTTCTTCCTGGTTCAGTTGTGGTAGTTTATATGTTTCTAGGAATGCATCCATTTCTTCCAGATTGTCAAATTTATTGCCGTAGAGTTGCTCATAGTATGTTCTTATAATAGTTTGTATTTCTTTGGTGTTAGTTGTGATCTCTCCTCTTTCATTCATGATTTTATTTATTTGGGTCCTTTCTCTTTTCTTTTTGATAAGTTGGGCCAGGGGTTTATCAATTTTATTAATTCTTTCAAAGAACCAGCTCCTAGTTTCATTATTCTATTGTTTTTTTGGTTTCTATTTCATTGATTTCTGCTCTGATCTTTATGATTTCTCTTCTCCTGCTGGGCTTAGGGTTTCTTTCTTGTTCTTTCTCCAGCTCCTTTAGGTGTAGGGTTAGGTTGTGTACCTGAGACCTTTCTTGTTTCTTGAGAAAGGCTTGTACCGCTATATATTTTCCTCTCAGGACTGCCTTTGTTGTGTCCCACAGATTTTGAACTGTTGTATTTTCATTATCATTTGTTTCCATGATTTTTTTCAATTCTTCTTTAATTTCCCGGTTGACCCATTCATTCTTTAGAAGGATGCTGTTTAGTCTCTATGTATTTGGGTTCTTTCCAAACTTCCTTTTGTGGTTGAGTTCTAGCTTTAGAGCATTGTGGTCTGAAAATATGCAGGGATATATCCCAATCTTTTGATACCGGTTGAGTCCTGATTTAGGACCGAGGATGTGATCTATTCTGGAGATTGTTCCATGTGCACTAGAGAAGAATGCGTATTCTGTTGCTTTGGGATGAAATGTTCTGAATATATCTGTGATGTCCATCTGGTCCAGTGTGTCGTTTAAGGCCTTTATTTCCTTGCTGATCTTTTGCTTGGATGATCTGTCCATTTCAGTGAGGGGAGTGTTAAAGTCCCCTACTATTATTGTATTATTGTTTATGTGTTTCCTTGATTTTGTTATTAATTGGTTTATATAGTTGGCTGCTCCCATGTTGGGGCATAGATATTTAAAATTGTTAGATCTTCTTGTTGGACAGATCCTTTGAATATGATATAGTGTCCTTCCTCATCTCTTATTATAGTCTTTGGCTTAAAAGTTAATTGATCTGATATAAGGATTGCCACTCCTGCTTTCTTCTGATGTCCATTAGCATGGTAAATTCTTTTCCACCCCCTCACTTTAAATCTGGAGGTGTCTTCGGGCTTAAAATGAGTTTCTTGGAGGCAACATATAGATGGGTTTTGTTTTTTTATCCATTCTGATACCCTGTGTCTTTTGACAGGGGCATTTAGCCCATTAACATTCAGGGTAACTATTGAGAGATATGAATTTAGTGCCATTGTATTGCCTGTAAGGTGACTGTTACTGTATATGGTCTCTGTTCCTTACTGCTCTACCACTTGTAGGCTCTCTCTTTGCTTAGAGGACCCCTTTCAATATTTCCTGTAGAGCTGGTTTGGTGTTTGCAAATTCTTTCAGTTTTTCTTTGTCTTGGAAGCTTTTAATCTCTCCTTCTATTTTCAATGATAGCCTAGCTGGATATAGTATTCTGGGCTGCATGTTTTTCTCGTTTAGTGCTCTGAAAATATCATGCCAGCTCTTTCTGGCCTGCCAGGTCTCTGTGGATAAGTCAGCTGCCAATCTAATATTTTTACCATTTTATGTTACAGACTTCTTTGCCCAGGCTGCTTTCAGGATTTTCTCTTTGTCACTGAGACTTGTAAATTTTACTATTAGGTGACAGGGTATGGGCCTATTCTTATTGATTTTGAGGGGCGTTCTCTGAACCTCCTGAATTTTGATGCTCGTTCCCTTTGCCATATTGGGGAAATTATCCCCAATAATTCTCTCCAGTATACCTTCTGCTCCCCTCTCTCTTTATTCTTCTTCTGGAATCCCAATTATTCTAATGTTGTTTCGTCTTATGGTGTCACTTATCTCTCGAATTCTCCCCTCGTGGTCCAGTAGCTGTTTGTCCCTCTTTTGCTCAGCTTCTTTATTTTTTGTCATTTGGTCTTCTATATCACTAATTCTTTATTCTGCCTCATTTATCCTAGCAGTGAGAGCCTCCATTTTTGATTGCACCTCATTAATAGCTTTTTTGATTTCAACTTGGTTAGATTTTAGTTCTTTTATTTCTCCAGAAAGGGCTTTTATATCTCTCGAGAGGGTTTCTCTAATATCTTCCATGCCTTTTTCAAGCCCGGCTAGAACCTTGAGAATTTTCATTCTGAACTCTAGATCTGACATATTACCAATGTCTGTATTGATTAGGTCCCTAGCCTTCGGTACTGCCTCTTGTTCTCTTTTTTTTGTTGAATTTTTCCGTCTTGTCATTTTGTCCATATAAGAGTATATGAAGGAGCAAGTAAAATACTAAAAGGGTGGCAAAAACCCCAGGAAAATATGCTTTAACCAAATTAGAAGAGATCCCAAATCGTGAGGGGGGAGAAAGGGGATAAAAAGAGGTTCAAAAAGGAAGAAAGAAAAAAAGAAAAAGAAAAAAAAAGAATAAAAGAAAAGAAAAGAATTAAAAAAAAGAAAACAAATAAGAAAATATAAAAAAGAAAATATATATATATTAGATAAACTAGTTAAAAAACGTTAAAAAAGAAAAAGGTAAAAGTTAAAAAAAAATTAACCAGAAGGTGAGAAAAAAAACAAAAAATGAAAAAGAAAAAAATTAAATTAACTGCAAGACTAAAAAAAATCACAGGGAAAAAGCCATGAGTTCCGTGCTTTCCTTTCTCCTCCTCTGGAATTCTGCTGCTCTCCTTGGTATTGAAACCACACTCCTTGGTAGGTGAACTTGGTCTCGGCTGGATTTCTTGTTGATCTTCCGGGGGAGAGGCCTGTTGTAGTGATTCTCAAGTGTCTTTGCCCCAGGCAGAATTGTACCGCCCTTATCAGGGGCCAGTCACCCCAATGTAATTTTAAAGCACATTTAAATGAAATACATTACCGTTTTGAAACTCAGATACAATATAACTTTTCTGCATGCTAAAAATTATGTCTGAAGAACTAATAACAGTAATGAAAAAGAGAAGATATTTTTCAGATTTTGCCAAAAAACAGAAAAGCAGGTAGAAATGATCACTTACTAAAACACATGCAGCAAAAAAAATTCATATCATATAACCTCTATTTAATAAGTAAAAATGCCTATGAATACTTTTCTAATAGCAGATTTAAGGCCAATCAGGAAAAGGATTATAGCTACACACTTGCATAAATGAACTAAGCAATAGTTGTTTTTGTATTATTTATGCAATGACAGATTGGATGATGATGATAAATAGACAGAGAGAGAGACAGAGTGAGCCAGCCAGCTATCAGAGCATTGTTTTATACTGTGAGAGACTGAAAGTTCAGAAAACTTGAAAGCATCAGAAATAATGGTAAAATGAGTAGAAATGGTAAATTTAGGTAATGAGCAGAGATTCTTCTAAATAAAATTCAATAATAATAATAGTAATCATAGTAATTACTTTTTATAGCATTTTAAATGTTTGAACTTGAAGAACATTGGACAATGAGTCAGATAATTTGATAATCTTAGCTCTTCCATTTACTACTTAGGCCACTTTATTTTTTTTAAGGTTTTACTATTTATTTGACAGAGAGAGAAAGCAAGAGAGGGAACACAAGCAGGGGGAGTGGGAGATGGAGAAGCAGGTCTCCTGCTGAACAGGGCTCAATACAGGCCTCAATGCGGGGCTTGATCCCAGGACTCTGGAATCATGACCTGAGCCGAAGGCAGACACTTAACAAATGAGACAGTCAAATGCCTCTAGTTAGGTCACTTTAAACAAGCTACTTAAGTTCTCTGGGCCACCATTTTGTTTATCTATAAAATGAGTATATTAGATCAGACAATCTTTACAATTACATATATATACATGTATATATATATGTATGTATATATTTCCACAAATCAATTTCATACCTCACCCCTTTCCTTCTTAAAGTTATACCCCATTTCTCTTTACTGTATCTTCCCTTTCCTATGGTAAAGGATGTTATATGATGGCAAAGATAGGAAGTAAGGAAGCCTGCAAAGAATGTAAATGAAACCTCAACCTCTATCTTAACTGTACTGATTTGTTCTTTTTTTCTCTCTTCATTTGATCTCCTAATGGGGTACCTCACCAGAGAATAAACTTGCTTGGTTTTTCCTCCTTGAGCTAGTGAGAGAGGAGGTGTTAGAAGGTCCCCATTGGTCATTCCTAATGGAGCAGATCTCCTTTGATGTACTGAAGGCAGCCTGCCTCCAGAGAGTGAATGTAGAGCTCTTTGAATGCAAGTTGCAAAATTATTCCTAGAAGGGTAGGTAGGAAATAAAGTGCAATCAGACCCATTTTTCTGCAGTTTGAAAAGAGAAATCTATAAATTCAATACAATTTCAAACAAAATCCCAAAGGATTTGTCTTGCTTTAGATCTTGACAAGCAGATTCTAAAATCTGTATTAAAAAAGCAACAACAACAACAACAACAAAAAACCTATTTGAAGTATGAGAAGAAGAAGGGAGTCACTCTGCTATACGGCAAGTCTTTTTATAAACTATATTACTTAAGACAGTATAATATTGAAGCAGAGATAGATGACTAAACCAATGGAAGGGATGACAGAGCCCAGAAACTGACCTGTACATATCTGGCAACTTGATATAGGATAGGATAGGAGTACCACTGCAGATGAGCCAAGAAAACACTGACGATGCAATAAATGGTGCTCATATAAGTTGTTAAATGTGTGGAGAAAAAATGGATTCCCTGCTTCACCTCAAAAGCAAAAATAAATTCTAAGTAGTTAAAAGTTTAAATTCTAAGTAGTTTACAGACTTAACTGTAGACAACACAACTTTAGAACATTTAGGGGAAAAAAAATATTATTTTTTAAAACACCAAAAAAGAATCATAAAGGAAAGGATTAATAAATTAAACTACATTAAAATTAGGAATTCCTGCATATCCAATGGCAATATTAAGAGAAAAAATGTCAAAAGTCTAATCTTAGACTGAGGATACCTATAAACAGTTTAACCCAGAAAAGATCAATATCCAGAACAAACAAACCAAGAGAAAAAGAAAGCCATTTAATATTATCAAGTGTTGAGAAGAATATGGAGTAATAGGAACCCTTATACACCAGCATTGAGAGTAAATTGCTACAATCACTTTGAAGAGTAATTTAACAATAGGTAATGAATTTGAATATGCACAGATCTTCTTTATCCAGGTAATCCACTGGAACAGATTTCAGGAGTGAAATCATGAAAGCAGAAAAGATCTGACATTTTGGGGAAACGACAATTAATTCATTTTGGCTGGAGCTAATGTGAAAACATGTTGAATGAAATAAAATCTTTCATTTGGCAACAAGGCACTCCAACCCAGCTCCAAGCTCTGTTTCCTACTCAAATTCTATTCCATAGGCAATGAGGATCATTTGAAGACTGATAGGCACTAGGACAGCAAAATCAGCAGAGCTTTGAGAATACAGCTCAGGACAATGAGGAAACCTCTGAATGAATATAAACTGAAGAGTGACATGATCCAACATACACTTTGAAAAATAATTCAGACCAAAAAAATGATTGTACCATCTCTGTGTATTTGCTGCCAATTAGAGTCCATGTTCTGTGTAATCTGGTAAAGATACAGTAGAGGGATAAATGGCCAGCAGAAAATAGTAGGGAGACCAGATCACACTAAAAGGGAAATCATGAGATCTTCAGTGTGAAAAGTTTGTCCAACACGGACCAAATTACTGGAGAAAATTCACTGGTGGATGTTAAGAAACAGAGGTGTTATGGGATTTGGAGATACTACAGTAATTTGCCTATTACAGATTTTTACTTTCTTTTAGTAAAACCTTCCTCTTACAGTAGAAAGCTTCTCCCTTTTTTGCCAACAGGCATTTTTGATACATGAAATATGTAAGTAAAAATGTTTCTCTTGGGGAGCCTCAGTGGGTTAAGCCTCTGCCTTCAGCTCAGTCATGATCAGGGTCCTGGGATCGAGCCCCGAATCAGGCTCTCTGCTCAGCACGGAGTCAGCTTCCCTCTCTCTCTATCTGCCTGCCTCTCTGCCTACTTGTGATCTCTGTCTGTCAAATAAATAAAATCTTTTGAAAAAATGTTTCCCTTGTTCACATATTTTCACTGCCCAGCTGTTTATACAGCTCCTAAGAGAATAATCTACAGAAAAAGTACAACAATGCTGGAGACATGTAAATACAATAAAAGAAATATACTCATATGCCCCCTAATTCTACCTCATAAATGAACAAAGCTCCTTTGTTATGATTTAACAAGATTCTTTTTTAAGATTTTTTTTTTTTTTTTGAGAGAGAGAGAAGGGGGAGAGTCAGAGGGGAAAAGAATCTGGAAGCAGACTCCCTGCTGAGTGAGGAGTCAGATGCACTGGGGTAGATCCCAGGACCCAGAGATCATGACCTAAGCCAAATTCAAATCAGATGCTCGACTGACCGTGCCAATTTAATAATATTGCCCCAATTTAATAATATTCTTTACAAAGGCCTGTGACTAAAAGAAATTTCCATAAACTAATCCCAAAATTATAAAGTATTGCTTATTATAGATTATTGCTTATTAATTCAAAAACAATGATATCATATTCTTATTTTCTCTTAAACACAAAAGGACTCAATATATGTAAATCAGGTATATTATAATTAACTCTAGCATATTAACAATTTTTCTGAAAATAGTCCTATGACTGTTGGTCAAATAGTGTAAGAAGTGACTCACATAGTTATTTTTTACACCATACCTATTTCTTTTGCTTATTTTCTTACAGTATCTGAAACTAAAAGAATATCTGAAAAAGTATTCTCAAAATTTATCATAAAGAACTACTAAACTCCATTTACTAAAATCCCACAAATTTCTACAAAATCCTAGAACAGATTTCTGTTTTCCATCTCAAATGTACCACTGAGAAATAAATAAAAATCACCAGCTTTTACATGAACATTTAAAAAATTAACAGTCACTCTAAGCAAAATGTAACTGGTCTCACTAATAATGTTTTGTCTAAAATGCTCATTGGTTTCATTGTAGTGCTACTTTTTAGTATTTTAATAGTATATTATTTGATAAGTTCCTTGATTATTTCCCTACAATAAGAACCCCTGAACTTGGAAAAGAACATGTAACTACCATGAATCCGAGGTGTGGATTCAAAATCCTATATACTTCCTTTTTCTATTCTTCCTCCCAAAAATGGCATCAGTTAGCCCTTCTTGGCAAACAGATATAGATAGCACACTTTTTAATGGGCCCTCCATTTTCAGAAGATGTTCTTTTTCAACTACACATAAAACTACAGAACTAATATAAAACTATTTCCTCCAAACACAGCAGGGGCTAGGTTTAGATACCATCACTATTTTGTCCAAACCCACTTCAAAAGTGAACAAGCTAGAAAAATGGAGCATACATGGGGAATCTTGGATCACAGTTCCATACATAATTATTGCCATGACTACTGTTATCATCATAAAATATATAGCATATTAGCGCCATGAAGGAGCACAAAGAAAAGGCTGAATTTTGGCTTCAATTTTGTAACATTTTTCTCCATTATTCTTCTTGATATATAACTAGCTTATTTCTGCTATTATAATAGGGGGAAAAACACTTATGCCCCATATGAATGTAGGAGTATTTTTTCTTTCCTTTTCTTTCCTTTCCATAAGCTCCTGAATACCCACTTCAGAAAATCACTGGATGACTTACTCATACAGACATTTTCCCACAAAACCAGCTTCTGCTGAGATCCTTATTAAAAGGAGAGTATCATTATTAGAGCTACATTTAAATGCATTCAGGAGTTCATCAAAAAATAAATTAGAAACACCACCATTATCTTTCAAAATTGCTAATACCATTCTACGTAAGAATGGGCCCTCACTTAGGCTTTCAAATTTCTGACCATGAAATCTGACCCATTAGTGTCATTTTGATTAGAAAATACTGCTTACTCAGTAAAGGATCATACCTCTGGAAGTGAAAGTAAGTTTTTCCTATATGTAGAACTTTGTTTTCTTCAGAGAAGAAAAGCAGTCCTGTGAATATCTAAAGTAAATTATTTTACCTTTCTGATATTCTCAATAACCTTTCATATATAAAACCAAAGTTTTGGCATTTCAGCACTAAATAAAAACGGCAACATTTAACTTTCTGGGACTTTTTTTCTTCTTGCTAAAGAGCTCATAATTATTAATATATCAACATGATACATTAATAGATTAATTCATGTCTATCCCATAGATTATTACTAATAGAGATTAAACACACTAAGTATCTACGAAACCTTGAATCAACTTATTCCATGTCTTTTGTTTTTCAAAAAAGGAACTTTTGTGAGGACTTTTGCTTTGTTCTCATATAGAAAGTAATTTTTAGGGGCACCCTGGTGGCACAGCCATTTGAGCATCCAACTCTTGATTCTGGCTCAGGTCATTAACTCAAGGTCATGGGATCAAGCCCCACACTGAGGTCCATGCTCAGCACGGAGTGTGCTTGATTTTCTCTTTCCCTTTCCCTCTGTCCCTCCCCCTGTTTGTGCTCTCTCTCTAAATAAATAAAATCTTTTTTATAAAAGGAATTTTAATTGCTAAAGGGCAAAACATGCACCTTGAGTTGTGCCACGCTCTACTGAAAGCCGTGTGTCCCCGAGTCTGTCGTAAACTGGACTCTGATTACTGTCTCCACTTCCTACAGTTGTGTCCTTTCATCTTACATTCCTGAAATCTCCATAAGGATGGAAAAGCTATAATTTCTTTCCCTTTAAAAGTAATTCATAACTCTAATTTAATATATTTTAACTGTAGGCTAAACATTCAGATGATGCACCAGGGTTACAAGATCCAGCCCCTTCTCTCAAGGGGATGTTTAATGCAGCTTCATAATGCTGCAAATTAATTCTAGTACACTGTCAAAAAGAAACAAATAATTAAGTACCCATTGAAGCAAAACAAATACTCCAATATCAATACAGCACATAAAACACCACGACTTGTCAGGTAATTTAGCGTGCTGGAATTCTTTCAATATAACTGACAGCAGCAGCCCCAATTCTCAAGGTAATCTGGAAATTTTATCATGTATTGAAATGCAATTCCTTTTAAATGTTGAACACTGCACATTTTAACAGCAGTTATTTCACAGCCTCATGCATATCCCCATTTATTCTGCTGTCAGAACCTACGGCCAAGAAAGCGAGGGCCAGGAAAAAGCACCATAGAAACTCACATATAGTACTCCCTTCCCCTTCAGAAGGATCCTAACTAGAACCACTTAACATTCATAAAGATCTAAAATTATAAGAGCAAACAACAATGGGATTTTACTGACTAAGACGACACCTGCGACTGAAGGTGTTATAATTTCCCTCATTAACCAAAGACAAAACAAGAATTAATGAGTAGAAGCAGTAGAGATTTGGAGAGAGCCTGAAATTTTTTGGCCTCTCTTTTTTTACTGAATTATCCACAATGCCTATATACAGTAGGCATTTGTTGAATGCACGAATAAATGAATGAATGAATGAGTATGCTTGAATCCTACATTGACCCCAATTCTAAAACAGTTTTCAACAGCTTTTCTTATCTTAAAATTGAAATGCATTACATATACCTTTCTTCCATGATTATCTTCAACAACTTAGGACCCAAAAAAAACTTATTTTCCCTCTCAGCCAACCTTCTCCCTGCCTTTAATTCAGTTAATTAGGTTTGGCCTATATATACTTAGGTGAATTTACATACTTTATTAAAGAAACCCTAGCTGCTATAACAAATAAAAACAAAAGTTTCAGAGACTCAAAATAGTTAAAATTTCTTTCTTGCTCATCTAATAATAGTGAATAGGAAAACGAAGGAGTAGCCCTTCCATGAGGCCACAGGAACTCAGGATTACATAAATTCTGCCATTTTCACCACAGAGCTTGTAAATTCATCCCAAGAGTTATCACCTTCCAAACTAACTAGAGGGAAAGAAGAGCCTAAAGTATGACAGAAGAGTATGTGTAAGACTTGAAAGTTATATGTATCATCTCTAATCCCTTTCCATTTGCTAAAACCCAGTCGGTGGCTAGATCTAATTATAAGAGGATCTAAGCAGCCACTTTTCAACAACAGCTCTACAACATGTAAGGTGTAGGGCACAGGGACAGCACAAATATTTTGCTTGATGGTTTCATGTTTCTGTCACACTTGTGTCCTCATCAGAGACATGAGCTCTAAGGTGACTTGGGACCAGGACGGGCTGGCTACTGCCTGATATGCCATCAACCTCAGGTTACTTTTGAGACACATGTCAAAAAAGAAACTACAGAGAGATTCAAAATGACTATTAATTTTTTTTGAAAATAAATGTTTATTTGTGACATCCACAAGCCTTCAAGTGTTACAATTCACTGACAATACAATTCTCCTGTTCCATATGACTACTAGCTTCAACACATATGAAAGAGAAAGTGGTAATACAAATCAAGTTTTATCTCCAGGAGTGGAATATATGATATCCATGGCACTTCCAGTTTAAATCGGTGAAGAAGTGGGTCTTAAAAATAGTCTTTAATGATCTTTAATACACTCATAGATCTCAACTTAAAAAAGTTACAGGCCACAAATATGACCTATTCATTTTCTCCTAAAGGAAATCTGACCATAATTTCAGCAGAAACTTGTAGTTCTAGCAGTCAAATTTGAAGAGTTTCACAAAGGTATTTTTGAAACTTTTTTTTTTGGAAGCTTTTTAATGACATCAACCTCTGCCTCTGGCCCTCATCTTTTCACTGGCAATTCCAAGAGGACTGAATAAATCTAATGAAACACTGAACTCTTTCAAGTGGTCAGTAATCCATAGAAAATGCACTAGTTAGAAATCATTATTGCCTGAGCTATTAAAAAAAAAAAAAACTGAGTACAGTACTGGGTCATAATCTTCCAAGAGGAAGTTATAAATAATTCAGTCTACATCTCATGAAAATCATCTGCCACAAGAAAAAAAAATGAATACTATGCAGCTGTTTCTGCTATTGGTCAAAACTGAAGAACAAAGTAATTTACAAAAGTGGCAATTGGGGGTAAAATATTTGCTATGGTAAATGATAAAAGTAACTGAGATTTAAAATTTCGAGAAGGAGGTTAAGAGTTACAATCACAGAGCCTTCTTTGTATGTTGCACAACATCTCACCCATTTCAGACAGAAAGAAAGGATACAGGAAACCTCTTCTCCACACAATACACATCACTAACTGTCTCTGCAATATTTTCTACTCACTACACTGAATTGTACGCATATCCTTACAAAGTACTTCTCTCTCTGAAATTCATAACAGCAACAAATCTACATATGAACTCTAACTCTAATGTGAATTTAACATTGATTTGGTTAAATGTAATTAAGGGCCCCAAGATGAGTGGGGGGGGGGGGTGTTAGAGCTGACAATATTTGTGCACAGCAACTTGGTCCAAATTAACTTTTGATCAATAGTGGTGTTTGGGAGTAAAGAGAAAATAGACTAAGCATATCAATGAAAAATTGGTCTGAAATAACAGGAGCTACTCCAGATTAACTTCAACTACATTTGAAAATGTGATTTTCTAAAAGGCAAATACAACGCATGGCTACTGTCTACAGACTCCACTTTTACATGAGATCTAGAAAACTGGAGACCCAGTGCTGGTCTACACAACATAAAATATTTTGCATTTTGCATTTTGTGATTGGAAAAAGAAACATACTGGTATTCTACCCAGATGAACTACGCAGTGAGTGGCAAGCATTCTCGGGCAGAAAACCACATGCTGTGAATCTATTTTCACTTGTGAGGCTGCTCCAACATGTGCTGCAACTCAGTTTCCTAGATATTCTCTCAGGGACTCTCCAACCAGCCACTCAGCAACCTCATCTGCCCTTTTCAACATAACACATTATGGTAACAATGGAAGCTGATCCCCAAAAGATAGCAGCAATATAAACTTGGAAAGCTGTTCCTTCTCTCTGTATTTACAATTTGTTCCGTAGGTTAGCATGGCATGACACTTTGCTTACTCTTGTTAGCCTCTCAGGGAAAAAAAATCATTCTATAATCTTGCTCTAGTCTGTTTTTCATTTCATATATAAATATTAGAGCCAGTTAGCCCTGAAAAGCAGGAAGAGTATAAGCAAGAATACATTTTTGCTCCAAACTGTTCAATGTTATTTTGGATCTGGGAGGAGGGGGCTGTGGGAGGGAGGAGGTCCTTTTCAGTGGGGATTGAGTATAGATGACACATAATGTTAGTTTCAGGTGTACAACTCAGTGATTCAACAAGTTTACATGTTATGCTAGGCTCATCACAAGTGTAGCTACCATCAGTTCCCATACATCACCATTACAGTACCATTTCTTTATGCCGTGCCCTTTTATTCCTGTGACTTCTTCATTCCATAGCTCAACATTATTTTGATTGAAGAGACTTTAAATTTCTAATGTGATATCAAATATACTACATAAACAAATTATTTAAACCAACAATCTTAGTGAGATAATTCAGTATCCTTGTTACCCTGAAATACCTCCACAGTAGATATATGATACTTCACACATAAACTCTAATTATACTAATTACAATGCAGGGAGAAAACAGCCTTTGTTTTGTAAATGCCTAATAAAATTGAGCATCAGAGCATTCCAAATGAACACATTAAGCATTGGTTAAGCAACAAGTCTCTTTGTCAGGTTATTTATAGGGGCCAAGAGAAATACTCTTCTTCAGATATTTCTGCTGGCCATAATTCTCCAACCTGGCCCCAAATATTTAATGACTAAACTTAAAATTTACAGTGGGGAGAAAGAAAAGCAAATTGCTATCTATATTTATAGGCTAAACTAATTTTGCATAATTATCTTTGATGAGACTAATCAAATAAAGTCACTATTTTATTCCATGAGGCATCTTACCTATCTGTATGAAGACAGGCCTGTCGAATTAGGGAGAAACACAAGAAGAACATCACTGGTTCTTTATATGCTACCCCAGGGAAACTATAAAGCATTGAAGGATGTATATACTACCCTGGAAGTAATAGAGCACTATCTAGAAAGAGAAAGAATATAGGAAAGAAGAATGATGAGGTACCTGGGTGGCTTAGTTGGTTAAGCATATGACTCTTGATTTGGGCTCAAGTCATTGAGTAAGGGACAGGTGAGATTAGGTAGGAAAACACAGGTTGGGGCTCCTTAATGAGGCTCATGGAGAGGATCACATTTCCAGATGTGGAAAAATAGATATTAGCAGAAAGAAGGAAACACCTTGTTTGTTCTCACAATACTTACAAGAACAAGAACACTTTTGGTTCTAAATATAGACAGGATATTCTCATATTTACAAAAAGAGAAGGGAAAGTAACAAATCCAAGATGTTGGTTCTAATTATAGACAGGATATTCTCGTCTTTATGAATCCACGTGTTATTGACATGAAATTTACTAAGTTTCCTGGTCAGTTTTCTACAGGAGAGGGACCATAAAAGTTCTTGGGGACAACCCAATCAGTGGCAACCCATTTAGGACCCCTCTCACTCTAGAGAGCTCTTTTTCCTTCCTTTCATTCTTACCTTCACTTAACTTTCACTTCACTTCACACTTCTGTCAAGAAGATTCATTGACTCCTTGAGACAAAAACCTTGCAATCCTGCAACATCATGATCTCAGGGTCATGAGATCTGACCCCGGGTCAGATTCCACGCTCAGCACAGAATATGCTTGGGATTCTCTGCCTCTTCCTCTGCCCCTACCCCTGCTCACTCACGCTCTCTCTCTCTCTCTCTCTCTCTCACACACACACACACACACACACAATCTATCTATCTATCTACCTTTCTCCCCTCTTTCTCAAATAATAAAATCTTTTTTTTAAAAGGAAAATGAAATGAAAGAAAGATATAACATTAGTATGGTTGATGGTAATCCTGTAATTTTAAAAAAAACTATTTTCCAGTAATCATCTTACCACTCATGCTATGATTATACACCAACTGGACACTAGTTATACTATTCATAAAACTACTGAACTCAAGCAAAAGATCTAAAATGCCTAGAAGCAAAGAAGCAAAATTAAGGCCACGATTTCTCTTCCTAATCTCACTCCACTAGAAAAGAAATATTCTGGCAAGATGGTGGTCACAAAATGTTTTAATCTCTTTTAATATTCACTTGAAAAGAGAGCAGGGGACGGACTCCTGGATGGCTCAGTGGGTTAAGCCGCTGCCTTTGGCTCAGGTCATGATCCTGGGGTCATGGGATCAAGTCCCGCATCAGGTTCCTTGTTCAGCAGGGAACCTGCTTCTCTTGCTGCTTCTGCCTGCCTCTCTGCCTACTTGTGTGTACTCGCTTGCTCTCTCTCTCTCTCTGGCAAATAAATAAAATCTTTAAAAAAAAACAAAAAAGAAAGAAAGAAAGAGCAGGGGAAAAAAATTCAGACACAGCATTTCAACAAACTAAGTGATAAGACATCCCCACAAACCGTCAATTGCAAGACAGTGAGGACAAAATCACCAACCACGACAAAATTTCCAAGGTAGCACTATTTGTACAGAAGAAAGCAAAGTGATGTCTAATGGTCCCAAACACAAGAAATGCCAATAATAGGGGCACCTGGGTGGCTCAGCGGGTTAAAGCCTCTGTGTTTGGTTCAGGTCATGATCCCCGGGTCCTGGGATTGAGCCCCGCATTGGGCTCTCTGCCCAGCAGGGAACCTGCTTCCTCCTCTCTCTCTCTGCCTGCCTCTCTGCCTACTTGTGATCTCTGTCTGTCAAATAAATAAATAAAATCTTTAAAAAAAAAAATGCCAATAATAGCAAACATATGCTCACAGAAATCACAGGTAAATTTTAAAACAGCACCTGAAACTGGAAGGATTTTGTCAAATACTATGGTAGGAGAGTACAAGGAAATGGCATCTAGGACTGAAGGAAACAGAGCATCTAGACAGGCTTTTCTTCTGAAATAGACCCTCATGCTAAAAAGAAAATTTTAAGGAAAACAAACTAGTGGGAATTGAATTAGAATTTCACAGAACAGGGGCACCTGGATAGTTCAGTGGTTAAGCCTCTGCCTTCCACTCAGGTCATGATCTCAGGGTCCTGGGATTGAGCCCTGTATTGGGCTCTCTGCTCAGTGGGGAGCCTGCTTCTCCCTCTCTCTCTGCCTGTCTCTCTGTCTACTTGTGACCTCTCTCTCTCTCTCTCTGTGTCAAATAAATAAATAAAATCTTTAAAAAAAAAAAAAAAAAAGAATTTCACGGAACAAGGAAGACAGAGATGAAGGAAAGTGAATGTCCAGAGGAAAGTGAAGAAGGAAAGCCACCAGGTTTTGAACACTGTTCGAAAGCAGTGGAAGAAGGAGCACTCTGAAGTTAGAAAGCATTATTAGCAATAAGACTATGGTTTTGAGTTGCCATTTCCTATTAAAAAAGAACTGAGGCTTCTTGGGCAAATGGTTGATTCCATGCCTGGGGCAGGACATGTACAAAATGATCTTGAAATACCTTGTTAAAAAGAAGCAAAAACTATCAGACCTGTCAAAAGGACAGAGTAGACAACTTTATGAGGTTTCCACTGGCCAAAGATGGGACAATTTGGCTTCGATAAGGAAAACAATTCCCATGGATATATATAAATCCATTCATTAATACTTCAATTACTAAAAACTAAATTATCATCTTAAAAGGATGGTAAATAAAGAAAAGAAACAAGTTTTATTCTGTCTTTCCTATATGACTAGACTACAGGATAACCAAATAAAAAATGTTTAAGATAATAATTTTTTTAAATGATAGGCTATCACCATTTGCCACCACCCTCCACCCAATGAATTAATGGATTATATAGCAAGTATCAATGTCTGCCGACAAAAAGAGACCACAAGACATATGTGCCTTCTATTGACCTGCTAAAATGTCAAACATGAGAATGACCAACCCTCTGAATCCTCTAGCCGATTTTGAGGAATTAGAAAGGAGAACAGAACATGTCAACTTAGCTAAGAATATATAGTTAGCAAAATCTAGACAATAGGAAACCTGACAGTTCAAATTATCTAGGTCCTTCAACAAGAAAATATTAAGCTAAAGAAAGGGATGAGGTAGATAGGGGTGGAGAGAAACTGTAGATGAAAGAATCTAAAGACATCATTTTTTAATAAAAAAGGCTACAATACTGTGTATAAAGATGCACTCTTGAGTGGTAAAAAAGAAAAAAGTGAGGACATTATTACTATAAAAGTCAGGGTAATAGCTATTCTGACAAAAGGGAGTGTTTATAACTGGGATGGGCCTCACCAAGGAGATTCTGGGATAGCAGACAAGGTTCTCTCTTTGAGCTTGATGGTAGTTACAACGGTGACCGTTCTAAAATGATTCACTACTGAAAGATGATATTAATAAAAGGAGAAATGAAAGAAAGAAAGGGGAAACAAACAGGAGACCCATGGCAGTTGGAAGACAGTAGGGACTATGCACGGGTAGTGTCTATTTCAGAAAAGGACCACCTTCCACCTCCAATGACACCTGAAAGAATATCAAAGCAGAGGTCAGCGGCAGGTCTTTAATAGAAAGTTCTCTGTTTCCCCAAAATCTCTGTGTGTTCAGATTTTTTGTCACAATATTTTTGCAGGACTAGGTTATATAGCATTCACTATAGATCCCACAATCAAGGAATGGAAAAATTGCCCTAGGAAAATTATATTTTCTACTGATATGAAAGAAAAGAATTTGCCTCAATGTTCCATCATCTCATGTAAAAAAAAAAAAAAAAGTTGGAATTGAAATGTTTCAGATGATTTTATTTTATTCTATTGTTTTTTTCTTTCTATATCCCTAACTTCTATAACAACAAAATAGCTTTGGCATGGCAATATATTGTTATGTATTCTATAACAATATATGAAAGTATAATTTGATGAAATGACAATTTTGAAGCCTGAAGCAACTACAAATGCTTAACATAAGACAGAGGAAGATGGGAGAGGAGGAAGCCAATTTCTTGAATTGAATTTAAAACCATGCTGTGGTTGTTTCTCTTCTGCTGCTCCTGAGAGCATTACCTGGACACGAACCCTCTTACTGTGGAAGGGAACTGTGGCACAGTCGGCAAACAACGTGCTCTGTCTAGGCAAACAACATGCTCTGTCTACTACAGTCTATCAGGGCTCCTTGCAGGTCTTTTCACCATGCTTCCTTCTACCTGAGGGAGTCTGGATATGAGCTAGGGAGAAGAAGAAAAGAACATCTACTGCCTATTTAGGTCATGAAGCACATATGCAGAATCTTAACTAATGTCCAGTTAATTACCTACTGCAGGTTCAAACAATACAACGGCTACAATGTGGGCAGGGATCTAGGAGGTTTCCTACAAAGAAGCCATAGTCCCACTAATGACTTCGGGCCCCATTCCTGGTCTCCTGGAGGACAGCATGAGAACGCTTCCTGACCAGAGACTCTCTTCCAGACCCCTCCAGGAACTCTCTCCTGCTCCTCATTATCATTCTCTCCTTTTAACCTCTCCCTCCCACACCCCAATCCTCATCCTTTGTTCTCTTCTAGTTGGCCTCTGAGAGAGATTTCAATCAGTCCTTTCTCTGTATGGTTCTTTCACTGCTTAGGCAGAAATGATGCTTCTTATTCTCCATGGTGGCCTGAACTTCAAGTAGGATATCCGAAAAACAACTAAGCAATCCTGGCGTAGGAAAGATAACCCCCTGCTGACATACCTCTTTAACCTTATTCTACCAAAGCAGAAGTTCCAGCTTTGAGTTATTATATCAAAAATTCCCATCCACTGTTTTACCCTTAACATCCTAGAAAGAATGTGGGGTCACCACAGAGCTAATGCAAGGGAATCAGTGTGTTTATGATTTAATAACTTTTTAAATCTATATCATATACATTGGCATACATAAGCTTACCATACCTTCTGTGTAAACTATTGCTTAAAAAATAATAATGGAATCCAGGGGTGCCTGGGAGGCTCAGATGGTTATGCTTCTGCCTTCCGCTCAAGTAGTGACCTCCAGGAGGAGGTCCTAGGATCAGAACCCTGTATCAGGCTCCTGGCTAGCTCAGCAGGGAGTCTGCTTCTCCCTCTCCCTCTGCCCCTGCTTACGGGCTCTCTCTCACTCTCAAAAAATAAATAAAATCTTTAAAAACAACAACAATAATAATAAAATAATAATAATAATAAGGAAATCCCCAGGAAAACAATACTAAAGGGGGAATTATGAAGAGTTAGGAACCTCTGCTGTAAGAAAATGTAGAGTTTGGTTTCGAAAGCTGGGCTTTAGAGGGCCTCCATGAGTCTCTAAGAGGGCATATGGTCACAGAAATAGCTGTTTCAAAAAGGGCTTTGAAACATCAGCAAGAGTTATGAAAGAATCCCTGTATATAGCAAATGACCAATAAATAGTTGCTGAATGACTGAACGAATTATTTAAAATATATTGATGACACATGCCACAATTCAGATGTGAAAAAAAAAAAAAGGTAACTTTTTCTGCAAGGAACCTCATCTTGCTTTTGAGTCCACTGAAGAGAAACAACCATCCTTCACTCACCAATGATTATTACTCAGTCTCTTCCAGTTTTAGCCAATGCTTTTCAGTTATTATCTCAGGTGCTTGAGGATTCAGGCTCAGTAAATTACATCTTTTTCCTTCTTCCTTCTGATGACCTCCTCACCAAGGACCTTCTAAGTTCTTACAGAGTAGAGGCAGAGAGGCTTTGGCAATAATGTGCTCTAGCCTAGCTTTGCCCCAGCTGGCTCTACACCTTGCTGAAGTGACCTTGGTCCTGCCTGTTTCAAACCGGCACCCAGTGTTGAAAGGGAGGGGGGCCTTCCTACAGACTTACCACAGACTGCAGCCTCCTTGTCCTGACTCTAGACCTCTTGCAGTCCTCTTAGCATTTGGACATCCCCCACAAGTGCCATGAGAAACATCAGCTCCCCAGATGACACACATATGCCATGGGAACTAGAAGTGCTACCACAAACTGACTGGCCTACACCTCTTCTTCAGACATCTCAAAACAATCTCAGCGGGTAGCCTTGCACACTGAATATACCAAATGTTCAACTTCATTAAAGGTAGTGCAGTCTCCCCAGGCCATACCCTGAGAAATGAGGAAGTCCCCTCACCCGCAACCCGTTCCTGATTCTGCAAATCTCTCCAGCCCTCCCTACCCTTTGCCTCCTTCCCAGAGATTCAATTGTGGAAGGGGACAGATTCAGGAAAGAAGATGGCCTCACTTTTGGCTTTTCTCCTCTTCCTTCCTCAGAGCCCCTGAATCAGAAGCATTTTTCTTCTTCCCTTTGGACACCATTTACCTTATTTGTGTCACCGTTCTCCATTGGTACTATGAGAATATTAATTCCTACTCCACTGGTAGTTGTAAGACTTGAAATAAATAATGTGCAAAGCTTTCCTGCCTTTTCAGTGCTCTCCTAATTTTACCCCAACAGTGAGCTGTCTCAATCCCAAAACCTGCTCAGAAACTTATATGCCCAAACCTACAGACACATGTCCAGGCTCCCACAATGAGCCAAGGACAGAATCAGAACTTAAAGCCAGGACTCCTGCTGTGTAGCTAAACTTCTCAAGGTTTTCCACAGTAAAAACTGCTTCCTTAAAATATTTTTTAAAAAGAAGAGCAGAAACATTTGTTTATTCTTTCAGGAAACACATCTACCGAAAACCTCTGGTATATGAAGCACAGTGCTTATTACTAGGGGAAAAAGAAAGTAGTAGAGCAATGAGAAGTCAAATTCACAAGGATGAAAAGGCATTTTTGTGTGCTCAAGAGAACTCTGAGCATTTGTTATTGCTTGAGCATTGTAGTGAGATTCCAGGCTGGATAGGTAAGAGACTGTAAGCAGGGAGAGCCTTGAAGCTACCCTAATGAGCTCTAACTTGGGTAGAAGGGGAAATGTGTTTAATATTGGCAATATACCACTCTGGTCACAGTGAAAGAGTGCTCTAAGGAGGACAAGATTAGAGATGAAGAGATCATTTTTTAGGCTGTTGTAGTAACCCAGGTCAGGTATTTCATGGGTTACAATGAGTAGGAATAGGGATAGAGAGGGTGGGAAAGATCCAAAAAAAGAAAAGATTTTTTTAGAAGTGGGTCAGATGGGTAGTACTGGTTTTTGGTTTTTATTTTTTAAGATTTTATTTATTTATTTTACAGACAGAGATCACAAGTAGGCAGAGAGGCAGGCAGAGAGAGAGGAGGAAGCAGGCTCCCTGCCGAGCAGAGAGCCCCATGTGGGGCTCGATCCCAGGACCCTGGGACCATGACCTGAGCCGAAGGCAGAAGCTTTAACCCACTGAGCCACCCAGGCGCCCCGGGTAGTACTGTTTTTACTTTCTTTCTTTGAAGCCATAGTTAAGACCTTTCCACAAACTGAACTTATATAATTAAAGCACATTTTGTATTAAAGAATGATAAAGAAAAATTTCCATGAATTAAAGAATGTGGAAGTGTAAGAACAAATTTTGTGACTAAAAAGGCATATATTTTCAAACAAATCTTTTCTTTTACTATATCGGCATGTTTGAATCCTGATTTCGGCTTTAGAGTAGGGAAACCTGGATTTGCATTTTGGTTCAGATACTTTTTTAATTGCTCTGAGTAGAATTTCACATTTATGAAATCAGTATAATTATTATTCTATCAAAGGAGAGTTGGAGGACCAAATGAATTGGCAAATGAAAACAGAATTCCCCAAGAGGGAAGAAAATGTATCCTATCCATCTTAAACTTTTCCTAAGTATAGAAACAAGAAAGCATCAAAATTCTTCTCCAGAAGTAAGCCAATTTCTACACCAATATCTGATTAAGAATAACGGTTAAACTGAGTAAGTACCATTTTAAGCATTTTTCATGGATTATCTGTAATCCTCATAATAACAGCTAATAAGCGGTAGAGCTGGGATTCAAATGCGGGCCCTCTGGCACTAACTAACAGGATTTACCCATTATGGTCACAGCCTCTTAACAATAATCATTGTTATGTAACTCAGCAGGGAGTAGGCCTCGTCCTCTCCCTCTGCCCCTCCCCTGTTCAAGCTCCCTCTCTCTCTCTCATAAAAATAAAATCTTTAAAATATATATATGTTGTACACACACACACACACACACACACACACACGACAATGATCCGACAATTCCACCTCTAGGTATTTATCTGAAGAAAACAAAACCACCAATTTAAAGACACATATGCAGCCCTATGTTCACCACAGCATTATATACACAGTCAAGATTTGTAAGAAACCTAAGTGTCCATTCATAGATAAATGGATAAAAACACACATGTATATATGCAAATATATGTATATATGCAAATATATGTGCATATTTGTAATATATACAACATACACATATGCAAATATATACATATATGTAATACATACAATATATACATATATGCAAATATATGTGTATATGCATATATGTATACACATGCAAATATAGGAAAATACAAAAACATATACACATACACACACACATGGAATATTATTCAGCTGTAAAAAAAACAATGAAATCTTGCTATTTGCAGCAAGACGGATGGACCTAGAGGGTATTATGCTAGGTGAAATATGTCACACAGAGAAAGACAAATATCATATGATATCACTCATATGTGGACTCTAAAAAAAAACAAAAGAACAAAATAAAAGAAAAAGAGATTCACAGATACAGGAAACAAACTGCTGGTTATCAGAGAGGGGAGGGCTTATAGGTATGGGTGAACTAGAAGAAAGGGATTAAGAGGCGCAAACTTTCAGTTATAAAATAAATAAGGAATATAATGTACAGCATAGGGAATACAGTGAATAATATTACAGTAACTTTGTAGAGTGACAGAAAGTAACTATACTTACTGTGGGGATCATTTCATTACATATAAAAATATCAAATTGCCATGATGTACATCTGAAACTAACAGCATAATGTATGTCAACTGTAGTTCAATAAAAAATGTAATACATGCATATATAAAATCTAAAGATGATCTAATTAAATGATCCTGTTTTATTCTTGATATCTATTCAAGAAATCAAAGTATCATTAAAAACTAAAGATATTCAGATTTCAATAATTTTCCATCCTATAATGAAATTTAAATGATCCTTTTGCTAAAAATTAATGTTGAATTTTTCTTATACTATTACCAAAGACTTTTTAATGCTGGGATTCCTTCAAAAGCAAATAATGACAAATAATCAAAGAACACAATACAGAAGAAGTGCTGCTAATTTTTATGCTACTTATACGTCTGTGCATTTTTTGCAGTATTTATCACATTCTGTGTTATATGTTCAAGATTATATTAGGTGATGAACTTAATTTGGACATCCATCATGGCGTGCCTGCTTTTCTTTGCATCCACCACAGAACCAAGCACAAGCTTCTTTGACATGGTAAAACTCAGTAAATATTGTTATGTTGTTTTTTTTTTTTTTTAAAGTACTGCCACAGGAAGAGGCACTCTTTAATCTCACAACATCCCAGTTCCTTTGCAGCAGGAAATATTATGTGGCTTCATGATACCTCATTGCATATCATAAAGAGAATTCTACCTGTGTTAAGTTCAGGCAACACAGCAAAGAGGAAATGCACTTTGTGCATAATGAAAATGCATTTAGGGCAATTTGCCTTCTGAAAAGTTCTTTAGGCACTAAGGGATGCTGCCATTCCCAAAGTGACAGACAATTTTAAATTATTGGGTGGTTTAATCATTTTCATAGAAAAATTACTGACATTTCTCTTAAAATTGTTTTCTCTAAAAATGAGATGTTGTTACAATATACCACAAAATAACTCAGTGTTGGCTAAACCATACTATTTATATCACTATCTCGTTTTCTCCTAGAAGAGTGTTCTGCTGATCCTTAATCTAAAGAATCTGTTCATTTTCATCCATTGTATTCTTAACAAATATTATCAAATACCATTTTTACTTATAATTTAGCAAATAGCAAAACGTAGAAAACTTTTGTGCCATCTAACTACAGAGAAATATCAACTTTCATACTTTTCTGATGGAAATGTAAATTGTACTTTTTGTTTAAAAAATATTTGAAGGGGTGCATGGATGACTCAGTCAGTCAGTTAAGCATCTGCCCTTGGCTCAGTCATGATCTCAAGGATCCTGGGATGGAGTCCCATGTCGGGCTCCCTGCTCAGTGGGGAGCCTGCTTTTCCTGCTCCCTCTGCTCCTCGCCTCTGCTCTGGGCTCTCTCCCTCAAATAAATAAATAAAATCTTAAAAAAAAAAAAAACTGAAGACGTGTAAGAGTAAATATATATATGTATATATATATAATTTTAGCTGAGCAATTTTACTTCTAGAAATTATTCTTCTTCATATACATGCACATGTGTGCAAACACAAACTTTTGAAGATATTCACTGCAACACTGCTTGAAATGGGGAAAAAATGGAAACAATCATTATAGCTATACTTAAATTATGACTCATTTATGTAATAGGATAATATTAGCTATCAAAAAGAAATAAACAGCCTTATATGTACTAGCATTGAATAATCTCAACTAAACATCCTTAACAGAAAAAAGAGTAGCAAAATAGAAAACAGTGTATATAACACTTTGTATAAAGTAAGGACATATTACAGTGGTTAAGCCCAGCACTGGTGCCAGACATTCCTAGGTTCTGCCACTTACTAGCTGATCTTCAGTATATGAATTAACTTTTCAGTTCCTCAGTTTAAATTTGTAAAATGGGCATAAGAGTAGCCCCCTCGATCACAGAACTGTTGTATGAATTAACACATAAGACAAAGACTGCTCTCTGATCACCAAACACAGTTCCTCTATTTCCGTCTGCACACTCAACTATAACTGCCAGCCTCTTTTGCACTAAGATGTGGGGCTATGACTGAATCTAGTTGATGACTGGCAGACCTGGCCTATAAAAGCTTCTCACATGCCATCCTTTATGCTCTTCACTCTTTTGCCAAGCAGATATTACTGGCCAGGTCCGTCTCAAAGACACATATTAAAGATTGTAGGGCCTCTTGCGGTTGGAGTCCCTTAATGACTGAGTGGAACAAAACCTCCCCTCCCCACACACACATATATGGCGGACATAGATCACTTTCCATTGGGTCTAATGAATAACTTTCAGGGTCCATTGTTACACCAAGATATCACTGTTTGCTACCATTACCATAATTATACTGTTTTTGTTAGTAGCACATAACTTATCTCTGAAAGACAGATAAGAAACCAGTATTAGTGTTTGCTTCTGACAAAGGAGTTTGGCAGGCCTTTTACTTCTCGAATTTTGTGCATCTGCATGTCCAATATGCATATATCATGTCTGAATTAGCAGGCTAGCCTGTACTATGCTGTGATCAATTAGCCCTGAAATCTCAGTCTTATACATCAGAAGTTTATTTCTCATTAACATCACAGTCTGACAGCGAGCTAGAGACTACTGCCTATAGCTCCTCCACAAGGTGACTCAAGACAGACAGTTTCATCTGCCATCTCCTTCACTGACTGCAGTACAGAAATGGCATACCCTTTCCTAACTGCCGTCACTGTTCTCATTTTGGGGCCATGACCCCACAGAGATGCTGGGACTTGAGAAATGAAGTTCAGCCCGTGATCTTGGAAATTAAATGTCTTGACGAATATCTGTGCTTCCCCATGACGTCTTGAGAGCCCTGACAATACAAAAACAGGCTGAGGAGGGTACTTTCTTGGCCATTTGCTGTGCTACAGGCTTCCTTTAACTGCGAACATCTAGATTTAGGAACCTGTGTCTGCAAAAGCATGATATACGAAGGCTTAGGCTATTACAGGTCTATCAGATAATTGATATAAGATACAACAATAAAGAGAGCTTAGAAGTTTTTTGGTCTGTATCTTGCACTCTATCATAAGAGCTTTCTGTGTACTACTTTAATACCTCTACTCAAGAATTGAGGAACTTCACTTCTCAGCACTTCAAATGAGAAAGTTAAAGCTACGATTAGAAGTTTTCACTGGCAATTTTCTCAAGTACAAAAAAGGAAGGCAGGTCACCTTTCTCGAGGTGAGAAGCAGTGGCCAAATTATATTGACCACAGTTGTCCATGGACGGGCAATTCTCTCTTTACCCAAATGCCCCTGGAATTTAAAATCAGAAGAGAGGTCACACATCTCTGCTTGGACAGAGACCTCATGGGGGGGGGGGGGGCTCCGAACTAGTAAGAATAACAGGTACCATTTCTTGATATTATCACTAAAGAAAAGCTTTTGAGCTGAAAATCATTCTAACTGATATTTGTCTCTTTCATTTGCTAACTCATTTTTTAAAAAAGTACTAATTTGGATACTATCAATTAAAGGAGTATTAAAAACAACTGACAATTAAAGGGCAACTAATTGGATTCTGTCAATTATAACACGTATGCTTTATAACGAGGTATAATCCACATAACATTATATTAGTTTCAGGTGGACAATGCAGTGACTCGTTATTTGTATATATCGCTGAATGAGCGCCACCGCAAGTCCAGTTGACAACCATCATAATTACAAATAGCTTTACAAATAACATAGTTACAATTTTTTTTTTCCCTGTGATGAAAACTTTCAGGATCCGTTCTCCTAGAGACATTCGGGTGGGTGATACAGTATTATCCGCTGTGGTCACCATACTGCACATTACATGCTCCTGACTTTCCGAATGTCCAGTTCCAAAATGAGCCAAGCCTTACCTGTTTTTATATTGCAGACGGCCGCCTCTCATTTTATCAATCCCCTGATAAAGGGGACTGCGTGAAGAAGCCATCCTCCCCCATCACCGGGTGCTAAGAGATGAGCTGGGTCAGAAAGAGTAATGCTCTTAGACTTGAGGTTCTAGGGAAAAGTTCTAGGAACAGGCAGGAATGGTCTCCTGAGATGAATTTTAGACACCTTACAGCTGCCTGGAGAAACAACTGGCACCACGGATGTCAGTGGAGCGGAGCTTTGAGGCTGCTGCAGTCTAAGACCCAGAAGGCCCAGAGGCCCTCAGCGGTGGCGGGACTCTTCCCAGCTCCCGGAAGGCCATCGCTTTGCGGGCGACGCATGCGCAGTTCGCTCTGCAGGGCCTGCCTCGGGCATACCTCCCCCGTTCAGCGTTTGGGCCACACCGTCACTTCCACGCACCTTCCCAACCTCGGGCGCAGCGGTCTGCACTGTGACTCAAAGTGAGAGAGCAAGGCGGCCACGACGAGTGGGGTTTGCGTGAGAGGTTGTATGTGCCACATTCCTTCCGGACCAGTTTGAGAGGGGCGCCTTCCAACACCCACGGCACCAGGTGGTTTCTCATGCCAGCACCCTCCTCCTCCTGCTCATGCCCAGCGGGAACTCCCGAGATCCCGCGAGATTAAGCTGCTTCTGGGCTGTGGGCTCTGGGCTACGGGCCGCGTCGCTTCCCACCTGATTCTGCCATTGTTGGAACAGCCGCTGATGCTCAGCCTGTCCCAGCCCATACTCTCCCTGCTCCTCCTTCAGGACCTACACTTACTCCTACCTTCACATCCTTCAAGTTCCGTAGCCCGCACAGTGGGATTCAACTGCACCCTGTTCGGCCTCCTGTTTAAAAAAAAAAAAAAAAGGAGGGGGTCAATTCCGTGATCTTTAGGTCATGAACTCTCTTTGAAATCATGTGTTGCCATTAAAAAAAAATAATAATAATTAACGAATTTCCATTTCTTTTAAATGGACACATAAGACTGAACACTAAATGTGACTATCAGTCACTGGATCCTACTTTTCTCTCTCTCACGTTATTTCTCTCATGATATCTCTCAGGGCAGCGGTATTTCCTGCTGTTGTCTTCTACATTTCCCTGTTCCCTTGCAGGTCACTCATTCTGGCCAGAAGACTGTGAGCAGAAGTAAGGTGTGTCTAGACCAAAGTATTTGGGAACCAGTGCAAGGCTCTCTTTTCTTGCGATGGGGACCTGGAAGCCTCCTGTTTTAGATGGCAGAGCTGCAAGACGTTACATGCCTGCACCTTGGAGTCACCATTTGAAAAGGATTTGCTCTACAGAATTATCAGATCCGTGGTGCATTTTGCATGACTGAGAAATAAATTTTTGTGTGTTAAGTCGCCAACATTTAAAGGCTTGTTTTTTCTACAGCATAGTGTAGCCTAAACTGACTAAATTATTTCAGATGTATTTTTTAATACATCTGAAGAACCTATTCCACTATAATTCAACTAACAACACATGTTAAATGTCTACTATACAAATATGCTTGGTAGGTAGATATATGCCTACATAAAGTAGGTATTCAATAGAAACAGTATAAATTAGGCATAGTTAGAATAAGGAAATAACGCCCCCCCCCCAAAAAAAGAGTAAGGAAATAAAGCATTATCTTTCCAGGAGATTCCAAACTAGTTTTAACACACCTTTATTTTATTTGAATAAACACTTATTAAATTCCTGTTATAGACAAAGTACTAGGCAGATGGCTGCAAACATGAAAACACAACTCCTGCTCCCGCAGATCTGTCAGACCAGTGAAGGAGACAGACAAGCTCACAAACAATTACTAAACCGTGTGTCAAGTCCAGCAGGAGTCAGCATGAGCTGCTATGGAAGGAATATCTAGCTCAGACTGGAAGAATCCTGGAAGGCTTCCCCAGTGACATGATTCCTAAGGAGCAATAGATTGATTCTATTTCTTTGCTTTACACAGAGGACAGCTATCAAAACCAGATGTTGCTTTTCTATTCAGCAGGAATTTGATGTGTGTAAAATAGTTGGCTCTTGAAGCAAATGGAGCAAAATACTTTATAGTTCTTGAGATTTCAATTTTCTTTAAACAATCAGGAATGAACATGAAACTCTTATCAACTCTTGAGGGAGGTTCAGTCAGTTAAGCACTCAACTCTTGATTTCAGCTCAGGTCATGATTTTAGGCCATCAGATTGAGCCCCACATCAGGCTCCACACTGAATGGGGTATCTACTTGGGATTCTCTCTCTCCCTCTCCCTCCACCCCTCCCCCCACCCATGGTGCCACAGGAGTAGGAATATAGGAATAAGGGATCCATTCAGTGGCTTCGTGTCTTCTTTGTAAAAGGAATTCACTGCCTTGCCTATTTAAGTAAAAAGTTGCTGCTGAGAAGAATATGACCTTCAACATTCTGTCAATTTCATGTCCATGGAAGGTCCCATCTATGGAGCATGTTCTTATCCATCTGAATATACAACATTCACTAAAAAAAAAAAAAAAAAAAAAAAAAAAAAAACCTAAAGGGGTACCTGGGTTGTTCAGTAGGTTGAGCATCTGCCTTCAGCTCCAGTCATGATCCTATGGTCCTGGGATCGAGTGCCACCTCGGACTTCTCACTCAGCAGGAAGCCTGCTTCTCTTCTGCCTGCCACTCCCCCCTGCTTATACTCTCTCTCTGACAAATAAATAAATAAAATCTTTCTAAAAATAAAAAGTAAAGAAACCCTAAGGTTAAGAAGTCATCCAAAACAGTCCCCTAACAGTAATGAAATTAATTTTAATTGTTTCATTTTACAGATTATAAAAGTCAGTTCCAGAAACATTAGCATTATTGGAAAGTAAGAGTTGTAACAGGGATTAACACTCAAAATTTTTCTCTGGATAAAATGGCCTCATCAGACTTTAACTTCAACCACACAGAACCAAAAGTGTAATACCCCAGGAAACTGAAGAAGAAAATAGATCAGTTGAGTGACTATAATCCTGGAAACTAATAAATCTGAACATTAAACGCTATTCTGGCCCTGATTTGCTCTATGCTAACGTCCAAGTCATTTATCATTTTAGGATTTCTCATACTCTAACAATAGAAAACCAAAGCACTTTATAAGGATATTAATCCTACCTGCTTTTTGGGAATGCAATAATAATGTAAAGTTCTTTGAAATGGCAAGTACTAGAAGGAAAAATATCTGATTCAATGTTCTATTCCAATTTCAATATCAAAGCCCAATGCTGCGAGTTAAGGACAAAATGAAATCACTTGAAATCAAATGGTTGATGAAATTTCCCAAAGCTCAGCTGTATCTCATTACATCAGATCCTTTAGTTACTAGACTTTGCAACTATTACAGAAAAAGAAAAAAGGAAAAAAAGATTACCCTGTCTATTCAGAAGATAGGCTGACAGTCTTCCCTTCACTGTGCATTACCTCATACATTTAGCTCTTAACATTATTCGAGATCTTCTTAGATTTAATGATAAGTGTGTGTGCATAGGCACGTGTATGTGTGTGAGAGAAAGAGAGCACACAATGTTCAAAGCAAAGTGGGCACTCACAGAATGTGAAAAACCCACTCTTCTTTTCACAGGATGGATTCCCTGTCTCCATCCTTTTAAATATTTTGTTCAAAAAGTTTCTTTTTCCTACTTCACTTAAACAAAAATAAAAATCTGACGTTAGGATCATGGGTATTATAAAAATGGAAGGTGAATGATACAAGTGTTTTAGAGGAGACATTATGGATAAAGGGCTAGTAGCCAAGATCTATAAAGAACTTCTCAAACTCAACACCCAAAAAACAAATAATCCAGTCAGTAAATGGGCAGAAGACATGAACAGACACTTCTCCAAAGAAGACATACAAATAGCCAACACACACATGAAAAAGTGCTCCACATCACTCGGCATCAGGGAAATACAAATCAAAATCATAATGAGATACCACCCTATACCAGTTAGAATGGCAAAAATTAACAAGAAACAAATGTTGGAGAGAATGTGGAGAAAAGGGAGCACTCTTACACTGTTGATAGGAATGAAAGTTGGTACAGCCACTCTGGGAAACAGTTTGGAGGTTCCTCAAGACCTGAAAAATAACCCAGCAATTGCACTATGAGGTATTTACCCCAAAGATATAGACATAATGAAAAGAAGGGGCACATGCACCCCAATGTTCACAGTAGCAATGTCTACAATAGCCTAACCATGGAAGGAGCCAAGATGCTCTTCAACAGATGAATGGATAAAGAAGATGTGGTACATATAGACAATGGAATATTACTCAGCCATCAGAAAGGATGAATACCCACCATTTTCATTGACATGGATGGAACTGGAGGGGGTTATGCTAAGTGAAATAAGTCTGGCAGAGAAAGAAAATTATTGTATGGTTTCACTCATATGTGGAACATAAGAAATAGTGCAGAGGACCACAGGGGAAGGGAGAGAAAACTGAATGGGAAGAAATTAGAGAGGGAGACAAACCACAGGGGACTCTGGACTCCAGGAAACAAACTGAGGTTTACAAAAGGGAAGGAAGTTGGGGAATGGGGTACCCCGGTGATGGGTATTAAGGAGGGCATGTGTGGTGCTGAACACTGGGTGTTAAATGTAACTAATGAACCATTGAACACTACATCAAAAATTAATGATGTATTATATGTTGGCTAAATGAACATAATAAAAATATTAAAAATAAAAATATTTAAAAATGAATTACCAAAAAAATGAAAAAAATAAATAAATCAAACAGAGATCCATTTAAAGGACTGGTCAGCCCAGTCTCTATATGTGATTCCACTGCAGAATCGTTAATCCTCCCTTGTACAGTGCTGTACAGCCACAAAGCTTCCATGAGTTTACAGGGATTTTAACTTCTATCATGTGACCTATTGAAAGAACCACTCAACTGCTCTCTGCAGAAATTCAAAAGCCAACACCATCAACCTCAGTTTTAAAAGTGCCACATTATCCCCTGTGATTCATGTGAAATCCATTTCCTAAACGTGGAACTGATAATGGAATTAAATGTATTACTTCAAAAACAGTAAGAGTAAGGCAGGGGGAAACTTCTGAGAAAGCAGGGAGCAGTTTAGGATTCACACATGTGTGCTGGAAGCTTACAAATAGCCTCACATTGATTTAAGTACTCCAAATAATGTAGGACACACAGAGTAGATGGTGGAGGTCTAGGAGAAGAAAAGCTGAGCAGGAGGCTATACCCATTACAAAGATCAGATCTTTGGAAACTGGGAACACATGGAAAGGAGTTTAAACTTTTATCTGCTGGGTATTTTGAGCAAGAGATCAATGTAATAAGGTATGTGTTTCAGGAGCATAGATTATGCAAAAAATTCAGAAAGAAAAGTCAGGAGGTTAATGAGCTATTTAGGGAGAAGTTGGTGAAGAGTGAGTCATATCATTGACACTGGGGATGAAGAGGAAAGGATGAAATCAAGAGATAGTCAAGAAGTAGATCTGAAAGGGGGAGTGAAAGGACAGGTGAGAAAATCTCAAATTTCTGAAAATTTAGCATCAATTTATACTCTAAGTTTAGACAACTTACTGAGAGTGATGCCATTCACAGAAAGAAGAATTGCTTGATGAAGCTAAGAAATCTTAATTGAACACCTACCATGTAGCAGGTGGTGTTTTGGAAGCTGGTATTACCATGTGGAATAACACTGCTCCTTCAATAGGCAAATGGATAAATAAACTGTGGTGCATCCAGACAATGGAATATTGTTCAGACCTAAGAAGAAATGAGCTATCAAGTCATGAAGACATGGAGGATATTTCAATGTATATTACTAAGTGAAAGAAGCCAATCTGAAAAGACTATGTACTGTATGGCTTCAATTATATGACATTCTTAAAAAGGCAAAACTAGAGAGATAGTAAAAAAACCAGTGGTTGCCAGGAATTTTGAGGGAGTGAGGGAGCGGTGAATAGGGGGAACACGCAAAATTTTTAGGACAATGACACTTCTATGATACTATAATGGTAGATATATGTCCTCATACTTTGGTCAAAAACTATAGAATGTACAACACCAAGAGTGAAGCCTAATGTAAACTATGGGCTTTATATAATAATGGTGTGTCAGTGTGGGTTCATCAATTATAGCAAATTGATGTGGATAATGGAGGAAGCTCTGCATGTGTGGGGGCAGAGAGTATATGGGAAATCTCCCTCTCAATTTTGCTGTCAACCTAAAACTGCTCTCAAAAATAGAATCTATTTAATAAAAACTATGTCCTCTGGGAGAAGAGAGGTGGTTTGGGGGGGGTTTGTTTGGTTTTTGGGTTTTGGTTTTTTTGTTTGTTTGTTTGTTTGTTTGTTTTAAGAGATGAAAGCCTGCAGAAATGTTTATTGAATACAGTGCCAGGTTTATAAATAAAACTTATTTACAATTTCCATAGAGTTGGTCCCCCATCAGAGGTGGTTAAATCTCCAAACAGTTTATCTCAAGATTTACAGAAAACGTTCAAGTACATCTCCTTGTCCAATTGCCGCGGTGAAGGGTAACTTCTGTTACCAGGACTACCGCCACCTTTGCTACGGACGTGGTTTAAGGAACCTCACAAGAGCTGGAGAAAGACCACACGCTCCACCTGCGCCGCTACCTTCTTACTCCAAGGGATCCGGACAGCGAAGGATTTCTGTCTCCTACAAGACAACCTCGAGGGATTGGAAAGAAAGGGAAATACTAACTTCCAGCTGAAGGGGATAGGTTAAGACACATTCGTGGAAACTTGTCACTGCCCCCAATTCTAGGAGGGGGGAGCTTACATTTTAGAAGGAAAAAAAAGACATAACATTATCTGACTGCCAAAGAACTTCAAGGCAAAAAAGAAAAAGGAGGAGAAGTACAGTTAGTCTGTACTGGACTATCAAGAGCATAACTATTACACACCTGGGTCAGGGAAGAGTATGTGTGGAATGCAAGAGATCCCCAGAGAGCTTAGTACTCCCATGTACTGTGATAATAAATAATGGCTATATCATATTGGATATATTACTTCCTGTATATATCAGATTCTTTACATCCATGCATTGACACACATCCACATTCTGTGGTAGAAACATGCAGTAGGGAAAGGGACTAGACAATGCAAGGAAGGTAAGGTTGCTCTTTAAATATGGTGACCATTAAAGAAAATGATTATGGTAGACCTCATTGATTCAGGGACATTTAGACTGAAATGTAAGCATGTTGATAACTGGGAAAAAGCATTAGAGGAAAGGACCCAAGTATGAAAGTCTCTGAGGCAGAAGTACATTAACATGTTCAAAAAATGACAAAGTCCAGTGTTCCTAGAGTGGAATGAGACAGGTTTTAGGAAAGAAATCAGATAAAACTAGACTATTCCAGTGATTAAAGCATTTTTTAAGGATTTGAGAACTGAACCTGAATGAAATAAGAAGCCATTGAAAAATCCAGAGCAGAAGAACGGCATGACGAATCTTACATTTAACAGGTTCTCTCCAGTGCTGTCTTAATAGGTCAGGAGGACAGAAAAGTCAGAACCAGAAAAAATAATTATAATTATGAGGTGATGGAAAATGTTCAGGAAAGATATGATGGCAATTTGGACCACCACGGCAGCTGTGGTGAGAAGAGATTGAATTCTACATGAATTTTGAAGGTAGAATTGGCAGATTTGCTGACACCTTTGAGATGGGCTAAGAAAGAGAGAAGTCATAGTGACTCCAAGTTTTTGGTCTAAGCATCTAGAAGTCTGAAGTGGTCATTGATTGAAGAAGGAGGGCTGCAGGAGGAACAGAATGGGGATAGGTAGGAAGATTAGGAATTTGGTTTTGGACATACTAAGTTCTTGGTAGACATCCAAATGAAGACATCCAAACAAAGCCAGAAAGACCAGGATTGAGACCTAACATAGAGGATTAACTTTTATCATCAGCAGCACACAGAAAGTTAAATAAGGCCATGAGAGTAAATGTACTTACCTAAAAAGTAGAAGTAAAAAAGGAACTAAAAAGTTTAGCCACCGAACCCTGGGACACTGCACCAATAAAATTTGGAAAGATACAGAATAAACAGAAAAAGAGATTGAGAAGAAACAATCTGCTTTACAGGAGAAAGACAGTGACAGACAGAGAGACCTTAGCCAAGTGAAGAAAGGGTTGTAAGAAGAAATAAATGATCAATTGACAGGTGAAATAATATGAGGAAGTAGAACTGCCTGTTGAAATTAGCATTGGGAGAGCCATCAGGGAACTTGAGAAATAAATTTCATGAAAAAGTGCTAAGGAGAAACCTGATTGAGATAAATTCCAAAGAGAAAGGAAAGGATAGGAACTAGACACATTGATGATAGACAAATGTCTTAAAGAGTTTTACTGTAACTAGAAACAAGTAAATATATTGGCGGTTGAAAAAGGATGTAGAATTAAGAGCATTTGTTGTTTAAATGGAAGAAAACAGTATCTTATTTGCCTGGTGGGAATGATCTATTCAAGAGGAGATCATTTAGGATACAGAAGAGAGAGGAGACAATTGCAATGTCAATGTCCTTAAGGAAGATAATTGTTCAATTCAGTCAAGCAGAGACATGATGACTAATACTGGAAGAAAAAAATGTATTACAGAAATTAGAATTTATACTTATGTAGGAAACGCTAAAGAAGTGAAGGTCTTCAAGGGAAATTTGTAAGGCCAGAGCAAGAGTTACTAGTCAGCCTGCCTAGATGGCATGGGTTGATAGCTTGGAGCTTGTGGGGAAATCCAAGAAACCAGTATTTCTAGCTGCTGAAGTAGGATCACAAAGGTGGAGCTCATGGAGGCATCTATGGGAAGTCATTGTTTCTGAGTAGCTACCACCTGTGTGGGTTCACAGCCAAACATTTGGTGGTTGGCCTGGGGCCACTGCTGGACAGCAAGGCCAGCATTAGGGAGCTGGACAGAGGAGAGTGAAAAGGAGCTGAGACCATCTAGATACCTCCACAACTGATGATCACAGTATTTGAGCACTATAAACTTCCAAAAGCAATGATAACTGATTCACCTCTGCCTCCTAAATATTGTGCAAGTTCCCCTTTTGGCCACTTCTAATCTAGCCACACAAGGGACTCTAGAAAATGTAGTTCCTGTGTTGGTAACGCACAATCCAGGACTTTTCACTCCTTTCATCTTAGCATCCATATATAACTCTTTTAGCCATGCTTAACTTTCAAATAAAAATGGTGGCAAAAGGATGCTCCTACTGAATACAATGCAACTGTCACACAATCAGAAACTGCCAACCCTCTCCAAAAGAGAATACATATACTTAATCCTTCTCTAGGTGAGATTCATTCCTCTTCTACCTGAGTCATACTCTTGCTGTGTTTGATATCTTGCAACTTAAGTACTAATAACCACTATTAATTTTATATTAGTCAATAGAAAGACAGGTTGCTACAGTAATTAACCTGTTACCAAGTAGGAGAAGAGAGGAAAAGAAATGTTTTACTTAGTTAATTGTATATACAAATACATTTATATAGAAACAAGTAAAAAAAACCCACATAACTCTATAAATTCTATAACTGGTCCCATAGTCACACTGGTATTTCTTGTGTCCTTCCTCTACCACCTATTCTGTTTTGACTTTGTCCTCATCAAATGCTTCCACTGCTCATGGATCCTTGCCAGTAGAGTGACAGAGACTTTCATTTCAGTTTGGGATGGTTTCCTATTCTATTACAAACATAAGACTACTAAAAGTTGTCTCCATTAATCTTCAGCATCCCATATACACTCTGGCCAATTGTGTGATAGCTACATATAGCTATCACACACTAAAATATATAAATATTATAAATATATAAATATAAAACCACTAAAATATACATATGTATTTTAGTGGTCTATATGCATAGCAATTTGGGGGTTATTGTTTTACTTTATTTTTTATTTAAATTTCAGTTAATTAAGTGATAGCTATTTTCTTGATAGGATAAATTACCCCAATATAGTAACCACTTCTTCTTCTTTTCTTCTCTTTTCTTTCTTATTTATTTGTTTATTATGTATGTATGTATGTATGTATGTATTTATTTATTTATTATTGCCTGTTGTTCACTAGTGTGAGAAACACATTGCCAGATGACAACCAATGTTGAATAGGAGAAGCAGCACTATATATTAGTCAATAATACAGAGAATATTTCATATCCTGGAGAACATTACCCGAGCCTCACAAAGTTTTATTACCCTGAAGGTGGTATAACTGAGTCTTCAAACAGACATTTCACCATCCCACCAAATAAGCTCCTTTAGGATACAGGAGATGATGGTAAGACCAGTGAACTCCATGAGCACAAACCCATTTCCTATAAAATGAGTTGCTTTGTCAGAAGCAATGTTCTACAAAATACCATGATAATGAATAAGGCATTCTGCAAATCCACAGATGGTAGATTTGTAAGAAGCATTGTAAGCAGAGAAGGCAAATCCACATGGAAAGTATTTATTTCGATGAAAACAAAATGCCATCTTTTCCAAGATGGATATGGTCCAGCACAATCATCCTGTCACCAAGGGGCTGCCAGGCTTCCCCAGAAACTGGTGACAAATCAGGAGCTCAGTGTTGATATCTTTTAGACAAATCAGTCTTAATAAGTAGAAGTCCATGTTTCTGAGCCCATGCATAACCTCCAGCCCCGCCACCATGGCTTATCAAAAAATAGGGGTATCTGGGGACACCCAGACTAACATCCGTGAAACAAGCCTTTTTTTTTTCCCACCAAATAAATAGAATCTTTCTCTGCTCAGGTGTTTTTTTTTTGTTGTTGTTGTTGTTTGGTTTTTTGTTGTTGTTGTTGTTGTTTGTGAGTACCCACATGGAACATCAAACACCCTGTACTCTTTTGGATAGAGATCTCCTAGTTCTCCTAGATCTTCTAGTTACCTACTTTTTTTTTTTTAAGATTTTATTTAACAGAGAGAGAGATCACAAGTAGGCGAGAGGCAGGCAGAGAGAGAGGGGGAAGCAGGCTCCCCGCTGAGCAGAGAGCCCGATGCAGGGCTTGATCCCAGGACTCTGAGATCATGACCTGAGCTGAAGGCAGAGGCTTTAACTCACTGAGCCACCCAGGCACCCACCTACTTTCTAATCATGTTCCTTCAAAGGCTCTGACCATCAAGCCAAACAGTTAGCTACTTACTGTGACATATTAGAGATATCTACCTACCTCTGATCATCTTATTCCCAAGAAAAGGGAAAAGAAAAAAAAAATCTAGGGGTTATACTTAAAATTCTGCCTGTTGATTGGGGTGGGGGGTGAGGTTCCCTTCAACATTATTCTTCAAAGACATCCCAGACTGGGGTTCTAGACCTGTGACTGTCTACTTTCAGGTGATGCCAGGATATTGTGCAGAACCATCTATAAATTAAGCCTTAATTTTTCTTCCTTGGTCATCAGTTAATGGGGAACTTCCCATGAGAGGGAGGCAGCAATGTGGCAGGAGTAAAGACCATGGCAACTGGGCTAATCACACATGCAACTTTCTTGAGATTTCAAGATCTTCTCAAACCCAAACTCACACATGTCACCTGTAGTTGGTGACCAGATGTTGCTAATCACATCTAACATATCTTAACGAGTCAGACGACAAGCAATTTATGATAGGTATCACGGGGGTCTGTAATCAGCTGTAGAGTGCAGTAGCAAGCCACAAGTTGTTTCTCAAAAGAATAGCTATCTGCAGAAGCTGGCATTATTTAATCCAAAATTCTAAAGTTCTGTGATGTGAGTCACCTGTAGTGTCCTGTCAAAGGCTCCACAGAACATCCCTCACTGCCACACTCACTTTAAGCACAATCAAATGGGTCTACTGGGTCATAGAGCCTGAGTGGCAGAGCAGTTCGGCACTTTCAAACCAACTGCAGAGTTTCTCTTGTCTGGAGCTCTCAAAACTGAGGGATTTTCAAGTTATTTGATCAATGGGTCTGAGTAGCAGGCCAAAATGAGGTGTATTTTGCCTTCAAAAATCCAAAGAAACACACTAGATGCTATGCCACTATCATTGCTTTGCAGGAGGGCCTACATGAAGCAACTTATTCTTCACTTCGGAAGGGATATGTCAATGTACCATGAGATGCATGGAACCCTCACAAAGTAGAAGGCCTCTAAATTTGGGTGTGGGGTTAGGGTTATTTCCTACCCTATGCTTTGCATGTGTTTTATGAAAATGTCCAGAGTTTTTGCTACTTTCTGCTCACTAGCCCAATTAGCACAATATCATCAAATTAGTGGAGCAGCATGGTGTCCTATGGAATAAAGAAGGAATAAAGGTCCCCATGGACAAGATTATAACAGAAAATTAAAGAATTTTAGGCCTGAGGTAGCATACTGAAGAAGTATTTCTGGCTTTGTCTATTGAAAGCAAACTGCTCTGATAATATTTATTAACACATACAGTGAAAGAGCACTCACCACATTAATTTCTGTATCAGTTAGGGTTGAACCAGAGAAAAAGAACCAGTTGGAGATATATGTTAAGAGATTGATGGCAAGCAATTCGCAGATATGATTATAGAGGCTGGCTAGGCAAGTTGAAAATCCATACCATAGGCTGTAAGGAAGGGCAAACTGACATGGGCTGATGCTCCTATCCATAGGAAGACACTTTTTCTTCATTAGGAAATCCTCAGTTCTATTCTTTAAGTCTTCCAGCTGATTGGATCAGTTACCCAGGTTATGGAGAATAGTCTGTCTTACTGAAAATCAACTGCCTTAATCATATCTACAAAATACCTTCACAGATACACCCACCTTAGGGTTTGGGTGGAACATTAGAGACCACAGTCCACACAAGTTGCACATTAAGTTGGGAGTACTGATTTTCTCCAGCAAAGGAAACATGCCTGGAACAACAGTTGAAATTTGATTCACCATTTTATTAAGTTCATGAAAATCCTATTGTCATTCTCTAAGATCCAAGATCCATCTGTCTTCTGCAAAGGCCAAATAGGTGAATTTAATCAGGATGTGGTAAGAGTAACCCCCCACCCTGCATCTTTCAAGTCCTTGGTGAAAGCACAAATCTCTGCAATCCCTGCAAGAATGCACTATAACTTTAAGGTGGTGATAGAGGCCTTTCCAGTGGTTTCTACACAATCTTTCCTACCAAAACAACCATAACTTTGTGGGCCAGGGAATGCATGTGGGAATTCCCCTAGTGGATAAGTATGTCTCCTTGAACTATATATCCCATACTTGAAAAAATAGCCATGGAGAGATTTGGGGATGAACTGGACCACTCTGAGATGGACACAAGCCAAGATTCCATTATCTGAACTCCTCAAGCCCTTAATCTTACAAGTAAACCATGGAGGTGTTTTGTGTCTCCAAGAATTAGTGTCATTTCAGAACCATAAAGTCTAGTTACTTCTCCTTCCACACAGACACCATGTAAATAACAATGGTCCCTTTAAGGAATGCAAGGAGAAAGATGTACAGTAAAATTTTGGTATTGTATCAGTATTTTTCCTCAAAGGGGCTCAGTCTCCCCTTCATTTAAGGGGCTCCCCATCTGTGAACTGGCTCCATCCAGGAAAGAATTAAAGCACGACAACACTCTTCCATGGGGACCAAAGTCAAGACTACTGTTTGCAAGATCCAGAGCTCTTCACTTATTTGAATCAAGGACAATTTTAGTAGCCTGCCCATTGATTTCAGTCCAAAGAACACCAGTGAGCCAATGCCAAAAATATCTATAAATCAAACCATTCTGCTGCTATTTTAGCAATGCTGTTTATTATAGAAACCTCGCCCCCTTTGTCTCCTCTGACCACCTAACCACCATCTGACTGTGCTTCATTATTGCCACAAAACCCCCATTATTGACATGAAATCCCCATCATTTCCATTGACTTCTAAGTGGACTTCTGACATTCCCATTATCCCTACTAAATTCAGAGAGTTTATTTCAATAGCAGAAATTCTCTCATATTTCAATGGCAGAATTTCCTTTCTGATCCAAAGATATTAGTTCACCTCTCACTAATGTATTCTTCATGCCCTGATGAATAGGAGGCCTTCTGGACCACTTTCCCCAGATGGCATTTTTAAAGGGTGGGTGACATATATTTATAATACATCTATGATAGAGATATTTTCCCCCATTTTGCAGATGTGGAAGTTGAGGGATACTGCTTACCCAAGCTCATTCAATTAATTTATATGCTTGGAATATGCCTAACTCTATTGGACCCCAGATTCATGCTTCTTTTAATTAGACCCTTAGCTACACAGATTATGAGTTTATTCCAGTCATACTTTTTAAGATTTTTTTTAATAGACTTAATTTGTTGTTAGAAAAGTTTTAGGCTTACAGAAAATTGAGTAGAAAGTAAGAGATTCCCCATGAACTCCCTGCTCCCACACAGGCATTTCCTTCCCCATCATCAACACCCCCACTAGAGTGTATATTGGTTTCAATTGATGAACCTCCATTGACAAACCCTTATTACCCAGAGTCTATAACTTAAATTAGGATCCACTCTTGATGATGAACATTCCATGGGTTTGGACAAATCTAGGATAACATGTATCCATGTAGAGGTAGTGTCACTGGCCAAAAAACCCTCTGTGTTCTACCTATTCATCTGTACTTCGCCTGACGCACACATTTTTATGGATATTTATGAAATAAACATAGTTTTTATTCCAGATTTTTAAAAAAATTTTTATTTATTTATTTGACAGACAGAAATCACAAGTAGGCAGAGAGGCAGGCAGGGAGAGACGGGGAGGCAGGCTCCCTGCTGAGCAGAAAGCCCAATGCGGGGCTTGATCCCAGGACCCTGAGATCATGACCTGAGCTGAAGGCAGAGACTTTAACCCACTGAGCCACGCAGGCACCCTTATTCCAGGTTTTAAGCTCAAACATTCTTGACAAATTCTTCTTTGTCAAAGAAAAATCACTTGAATAAGAGTATTTTCAGATACTATTAAGACACTTACCTGAACTAGGCAGAATCTGCCAATTATAATCAGTATCTTGGTGCACATGATAGGCAAATCAGGTAAGCAACACTTTGAAAAGAATACCCCCTAAAAGAGCTTGCTTACTTGCTTTGTTGTTGTTGTTGTTTTAAGTCAACTTTTATTGTACTTGTTACTTGTCACTGGAGAGCAGCAGTCACACCTGCTGCGTGATATATACATAGACACACATGTATACACACAGAGATACACCCACGGCTCGCACCTACAGACAATACCAGCTGTGCTTGTAAGGTCAGTAAAAATGTAGCTTTTGCCAATTCCACAAGAGAATTCACAACCAAAATAACAAAAAACAAACACAGTGGTCCAGTGTCACTTGGGCTCACAGATCTGTACGTTGGGAAAGGAGTGAGGTCTGCCACTCTTTCCATTTTCTGACGCCTGTCCCTCTGGGAGGATATGCTGAGAGCAGGGAAGGACAGGCAGGACCCCCGACCTCCACCTGTGTGTTGCCTGGCCTCCAGTGTGAGCCTATGTGCCAGTGCCCACCCACCTTGCGGTGGTCTCACCCCAAGGGCTGGGTGCCAGGAGGCCAAGTGTCTCCCCAGACCGCCAGCTGCACCCGTGGGCACTCCTCCAGCATAAACTCACTTAAATGGCCCACCTGCAGTTAGAATGTGTGACAGTCGTCCTGAAAGGGCCGTTCACAGAGCAGGAGCCTCATGGCCATGCGTGGTAGGCAACAGAGTGGAAATGCCACCTGCTCTAGCCATAGCACACTCTGGCTCCTTCCTCCCATTGGGTCCCCATGGGGGCCCATTGCATTGACTGACTAGGAATAGGAAGGCTCACACTGAGCAGTAATACCTAAAGCAGTTTGAAAATAGAAAAAAGCCTAGAGCAAGACGAGAGAAGACCGCTCAGGAGAAGAACTATACATGCCAGCAGCCACCATCAGACACCTGGCAGATCTCTCACGTGCCTCCTGCCACAGGTGGTCAGTGCTGCCAGGCCCCTGAGGGCACCAGCTTATCTGGATGCTTCTCTGGGCAAGCCCTGTGCTCTGTGAAACAGAATGGGCTTCAGCCTGCACCAGCCCAGCCCTGCAGAGGGGGAGGTTTTCTACCTTAAGTCCGCTTTGAACTTGGCTCTCGGCCAACTTGGCCAACCTCTTGGTTCTTCGGGGAAAATAGCACAAAAAGTTATTTCCAGAAACATCACATGGGCTGACTGTAGCCTGCCTTTCGGGCTGAACTCTTGATGCTGTCCTGGGACTGGCACAGAAGACTGCCCACTGGTCTCGCCTCCTCCCTTGTTCCAGGGGTGTGATTTGGGGTGGGTCAATGAATTTCTTACCCTTTCATGGCATCTGACTTTAGCAAATTATTTCTAATTTAGTATCATAGTGCATATTTTCCCTCTCATTGAATGTCTTCAAGATCATGTTAATGGACAAAAAGCAAAACAGCAAAATGGGACCCAAAACCTGCCCAAGAACAGGGCAGCAGCCTGCTGTTGAAGTCGCCCTGCAGAGGCCAGAAGCCCTCACTCAGCAAGTGTGGCTGCATTCCGTAGTGACAATGCTGTCCCTTCAGTCACTTCCAAGCCAACAACAGCCTGTCCTTTGCATAACTGAAATTGAGCAGACAAGGGCAGAGGCTCAGCAGGAGGGCTGTGGGGGCTGAGGGGGAGACAGGGAACACCAGGAACACTCTCTGGTGTGTCTGAGCCAGCGTCATCTTCCTTGTTCTTCATCTGAGAGAGATGCTACATGCTGAAGGGTCACCTTCATGTTTCTCCACTTCTGCACATGTTGCTCCCATCTTTACACTGCTAATCCTTTGTTCTACCTGAAAGAACACCTACTTATCTTTTAATACTCTAGGTAACACATCTCTCTTCTATCAGGTCCTACTGGACTCTCCTGAGTGAGAAAAAACTTTTCCTTAGGACAGACATCCTCAACTGTGTGTGACATCACACACAAGTAGGCAAACGTTGGTTTTAAGGGGCAAAAAAAATTTGCCCTTTTTTGTATAAAGCGCAGGTACACATAGACTTCTTAAACAGATATACAACATGTGTGTGGTACTTAAATGTAATGTGGGAAGAAGTGATTGAGATAAAAATGTCTAGAAAGTCTCTTTGGGTGTGTGTGGGGAAGAGTAGATGAAAAAAAAAAAAAAAAAAAGGTTAAGAAACACTGCCCCAAGATGACATTGTATCTGTACATATCTGAATTTCAGTCATTATAATGCTTTATTGTCACTATTCCCTACTATACTATAAAATCTTGAGGACAAGATCCAGATATTCTTTTTATTCCTGCCCGATATATAGTAGACACTTAAATACATGTTGAATACATTAATGACAAACCATATGAATGAATATTTGCAAACTCACAGTGAGATCTCTGTTTGAAAAGACAATCCCTCATCCATCATTTGTCTCTAGCTTAGAGAGTAGAAATTCCAGATACCAGAACCTCCCCTGTCAGCCCCCCAAATCCCTTTTTCTCTTTCTCCAAGGATGTTCGGGGTGTAGAACAGTCAACAGAGGAGTGCCCTTACGAAATAACTGAGTACTTTACACACATGGAGTGTTCCCAAGAAAAATATGTGGGCTAATAACCTTCCTCCTTTCTTCTCTATACACTTTAAACCACTAGGTATTAAATAGGGTCATTTTCAGACACAACTGCTCATAAACATGGTTTTTCAGGTCATTACCAACAGCACAGAGCCGGATCTCAAATCACTTTCCAGGTTTAAAAAAAAAAAAAGCTGAGGTGCAAAGAGCTGACGGACATCACCCTAACTGATACAATGTGTCCGAAAGAAAAGAGCAGAAACAGTGTTATCAAATTGGATTTTCTGTGTCCCAAAGGCAGTGTTATTTTTGACAGGGTTCGATACAAAATACTTCTACAATTGAAAATGTATGATTCCTAGCACTGCCTTTCCCCATAGTCTGTGGGAGGGCAACATCAAAAAGCCACCCGGTGCTCATTAAAGACTGCCCTTAGAAAATAAGGAATCATCCTCTTCCAGCTCACAGTAAACAGAAAGACAGAGCAATATCTTCAAGGGTTTCTGAACAAGCAGTTGCTCCTCGCTGCCAACAGCAACTGTCTCTCAAACGGGATTGTGCATTTGGCCTCAAACAAAGAGATTCTGTGCACTTGATGGAGCAAGTGATATTAGAATAGAAATACAGCTCTCATTGCACTGTTTTCCTTTCTTGGAGAAGCCAGGCTGGGGATGTACAGGTGTAAAGCAATTAACCTTTTAATACAAACATGGAACATGGAGCTAGCATTGACCCAAGAGATAGCGGATTCCATCTCCCAGCCAAAATGAGAGAAGCCACCGTAGCACGCTAGCTACTCAATTCACAGGCAGGGAAGAGCATCTTAGGCCACGCTGGGGTGTCACGTCACAGGCACGGCCCTGACTCACCTCAGTCCACCTCAGCCTCGGTGCCCTCACACGTCTCACAGAGAAGCTGGCACAGCTCAAAAATCTCAGGTAGGAGGACATTCATCAGGGCTGGGAGATGGCTGGGGTGAGTGTGACAGGGCACCAGCTCTTCAGGGAGCACAGCTCCTCCGGATTGAAAAAGGAAGTGAGGGGCCCCTGGGTGGCTCAGTGGGTTAAGGCCTCTGCCTTCAGCTCAGGCCGTGATCCCAGGGTCCTAGGATCGAGCCCTGCACTGGGCTCTCTGCTCAGCGGGGAGCCTGCTTCCCCCTCTCTCTCTGCCTGCCTCTCTGCCTACTTGTGATCTCTGTCTGTCAAATAAATAAATAAAATCTTAAAAAAAAAAAAAAAGAAAAGAAAAAGGAAATGACAATAAGCCAGTAAGTTGCCCAAATGAAGCACAGATAATAGAAAAAAGTTCACTCCTTTGTTCATCCAAACTTTGATATATCAGAAGCTATACATAGCATTAGGAATATCCTGGTGGAATGTTTAGATCTATATTTATGTGCCATTTATATTATATATATCAGTTATGTATATATCATTTATTTGATACACACACATATACATATATATATACAAAACAAAACGGAAACATGGTCTTTCCTTCAGGGTGCTTACAACCTAAGCACACATATAGAAAACAAACAATAAACCAACAAATGAGGCCATTTGGACCAAGGATTGAACAATAAGGAAGAGAAGGTATTCTGAGTGAGAATACCATGGCTCTGGGTTCAGAAGGAGCCTGGCTCACAGCTTATTTCTAACCTGCAGTTGGCAGGAGAGTCTGTCTCCTGAGCTGATTCCCTTTGGGAAGAGGTCCATGTGAGTGAGCTCTCTCCATATACCTGGGGAGAAGATGAATGTGGGAGACAGAGAGGTGTTTCCAGCTAGAGCCTGGAACTCAGTGGCAGAGCAAATATTCAAAACTAAGCTTTCTGCCTTCAACTCCATAGTATAAAATAGTCTTCCAGTTCTTGAGAAAGAAGTAACAGAGTCATACGAAGTTCTTCTATGAAGGCCACATTCCTATTCTCCCCACTCCCAACTTACATTTCAAACATTCTAAATCTAAAAATCAGTGACTGGTTTCTATTTTCTCTCCCCCTCCCCCTCCAGGATCCTCTTATCTCTGCTCTACGTTCAGTGAAAGTCAAGGCTTTGGTGCAAGTCCACCTTCCATCTTACCTCCCTGCCCAGGAAAATGGTTATAAAAAGTGGCACACAGATAGGCCTGTTCTCTGGTCTGATTCTATTAAATAGTAACCTGGGTTTCCAAGAAGCCACTTTGTACCAGAGGGCTACCCAATTCTTCCCCCCCCCCAAATAACATGCAATTACTCTTACCTTGCATGGAGTGTGCCTTCCATGGAGTCCATAGGTTCCTAAGTGGATAAAGTCTAAATACAAGATTTCTCAGTGCATCTTGTTTCCTCACTGTTTTGACTATGGTGTTTTACTGTTTGTTTTGTTTGCACAGTATCTAGAATGCCCTGTGTTAGGTCTGATCTTGAGCCAGTGTTTTTATCTCCTTCCATTTTGCTGAAAAATGAAATAAGGCTGCCATTAAGAATATACTTGTTGCCACAACCATATTTGATATTCCTCTAAGAAGTCTGAGGTCTATAATAGAAAGAATTATAGACATCACCAAGTTTTTTTAAGGATTGCATTTATATTATTCACAATATTTTTGCCAGGAAAGCTCCTTATAATGAGGAGTATCGGAAGATTACACAGAGGTAGTTACTGCCAAAAAGTTGAATGTTGGATGAAATAAAACTACCAATTTACAGCTTATTTTCAGCAGTTACATTGTGTTTCTACATCTGATACCTGATACTAAATTTGTCTTCCTTTGCAAGTGTGTAATAGCTGTATAGATGATGATGATGATAGAGGAGGTAAACATCAGACAAAGGAATACTGAATACCAGAGAGGTAATAGATTCATGTCCAAGTATGGGTATAAAGATCCAAGAACAGAACAAATCCTCCGTCTTCAAGGGACTATGTTGAATCAACATCATAGATCACCACCATTCAGCACCAATATGTTATGCAGACTCACTCTGAACTGGGTAATGTTTACCTTCCTTTAAAAACTTGAACATCAATTTAGAGGTCAACGTAGAACAATCTAGTAGCAATCTGTGCATTAGTAGGAGGCTTTTCGAAAGGAAAGATAATATAAATGGAGGAATGGATTCATGATTAGAATAAAAGCAACTCATTGAAGCCAATCAATACGGAGCTCGCTGGCCCCTCTGTGGTTTCCTGTGCCAACCCCAGCAAACAACCCACCCATACCTCCATATGAGCAGGCCCCCAGCAGCTGGTGTGCATGGGTCAAAAGTGTGCAAACAATCCCTGCATCTATTTTGTGAAAACAGACTCCCACACTAGGTACCTACTGGCCCCCAGATTTGGAGCCTGACTCTCGAGCTAACATTCAAGGCAATCACCTCAATCCTTCTTAACCCTCTCAATCCTCTCAGCCCCAAGGAAATTTAGACCTTCCCCGATCCATCAGATTCTTCTCTTGCTTTCCCACCCATGAGTGCAGACAAAGCTAGGCACAGGTCACTGCACCACATACCCAGACACACACGTTTTGCATATATGCCTACACACAAAATACATTTTAATAAGTGGTGCCTATAAATGCCTAAATATATGTTCACCTCAAAGCATACTTTGGCATTCTATTAGGGTTGCATAATTATTTATAATAGCTTGAATTTTAAAAAGCAGCTAATACCAGTCATGTCCTATTACGGATGTCAGATGCCAGCGAATTCAGCAGTTCTGCAGACATCCTGCTTCCGCTCCTCATTTCTTAGCTACTTTAATCTGTAGAGTCATTCCCAGTATGTAGTGAGACCTTGACAAATACAAAAGCAAAAGGAATGGCATAGAGGAACAACTGGACTTGGAGCTAGAACACCTAGATTCAAGTTTGGACTAATTCACCTCCAATATTCCTCAGCTCTCCTATGGCAGTAATAGCCCCGGCTTGGCTCTGCTTTCCTCGGAGAGATATTGACAGCAGAAATGCTAATAGTTTCAGTAGGAGCAACAGTTTCAGAATTGGCTTCCATAACAAGACAATTGACATAAGAAGGTAGAAACTATACTTACTATATAAACAGTACATTGGAATGAATTCATTCATGCATGCAATTGTACCAGGAAGTGTACAATTGGCTAGCCACACAGAGTCACTACCCACTGTCACCATCTAGCTGGGGGACAAAATAGTGCATGACAGGGTGATAACTGCTCAGACCCATAGATGTACAAGGATGTTCTCTGCTTTCCTTCTCAGGGTGAGATGCTACTCCATGATCCACAGGGAAAGATAGCTAGCCCCTTCAATGTATTTCTTTTTCCTGCCAATTCCTGGAACAAATGTTTTATCTTAGGGAACTCTTTTCTTCTTCTGTTTACCTAGGTCCTCTGTCGACAAACCATTCATTGATGCCCCTGCTAAGTACCAGGCACTTTGCTAAACCCCCAATTTCAGAGAAAACAGAATCCCTCCTCTCAAGTACTTTCCCCATTGCTGGGAAAAGCAATAAGAGTTTACCAAAGGGACCACTTCGAAGATAGCTAAAAGCTCACTTTGAAATGAAGTCTCAATATTGAGAGGCATAGTGTCATGATATCTAAAGCTTACTTCAAAATATTACAGCAAAAAATGTGTGTACAGAGAGAGAACGCAAATAGAACCAAATGTTCAAAACAGTTGAATATTGAGGGTGTAAGTTCATAACATTATTATTTCAACTCTTCTGCATGTTCAAAATATTTTGATAAAAAAGTAGGAGCTAAAAAGAACAAAACCTGAGGCACCTAGGTGGCTCAGTCGTTAAGCGTCTGCCTTTGGCTCAGGTCATGATCACAGGGTCCTGGGATCCAGTCCCCTATCAGCCTCCCTGCTCAGTGGAGAGCCTGCTTCTCCCTTTCCCTCTGTCCTCCCAACCGCTCGCCCCATTTATGCTGTCTCTCCTCTCTCTCTCTCAAATAAATAAATAAAATCTTAAAAAATAATAATAATAAAGAAAAAGGAACAAAACCATTATTGGAATCAGATCACCATGAGCTGAGGTCCGGCTCCAAAACAGTCTGGCAGTATGAACTGGGAGAAGTTATTAACCTCTCCAGACCTCAGTTTTTTCATCCCTAAAATGAAAATAATCATCGTACATATCAGGATGGATTTTTACGTGCATTAAATTGGGTTATACATGTCAAGCAGTTAGCCGAGTCCTAATACTTCAGTAAAATAAATATGAGCTACTATTATTTTATCTTAAAAGAATACTTCTATGAAATGGAGTAGAATTTAGGATGTAGAAACCAAAAACAAAAAGAAATTACAAAAAAGGATGAGTAGAGCATACTAGATGTCCAGAAACTCCTTCTAAAAATATGTTTAAAAATCTTTACCCAGCATGGGTAAAGCTAATAGCAAGCTGAGGGAAATCTGCAGATGTCAGAAAAACAGTAGAAAGTTTCCAGAGAGGAAGCAAGCTCTGAAGCAGACCCTGCTCTGAGGGAGTATGCTAACCTCTGGTGGTTTTGATACCGAGTTTTAATGGTCCCATGACTATGGGGAACAGGAGGCAATGCCTGGGGCTCGCAGAATGCAAAAATTTGTAACAGAGACGAGTGAATAAGTCAGGGCTTCCATAAGGCAACAACGGCAGTAAGTGATCTCCAGGAAAGCCCCGTTGGACAAAGTAAGATGGGAAAGTTACATGCTTAGTTCTGAATGGAGCGCATACTCACACGCATTTAGAAATAGAAGTTATATTCCCTAGGGAACCTGAAAACCGCAAGCTAAATTTTATTTGGAAATGGACTCACGTTGGTAGTATCTTCTGGCACCTGGCAGAAACAAACACAATCCTACATGAGAGAAGGTACTTTCAGCCCACACTTCAAAGAATTCCTAGACGGAATAACCCAGGGACGTGAACTCATAATCAATATTCGTGGAACACATGAGGACCAAAGAAACAAGAGGAGAATCAACTTAAACAACAAAGTACAGAAGCAGATTCACAAAACTATGTGCTTGTTAAAATGAGTTTAATACATTATAAAGGTAAATAAAAGAGGTTATTAGAAGTATGGCAATGAGTGCTATGGTGAGCACTGTGAATCGTGTAAGACTGATGAATCATAGACCTGTACTCCTGAACCAAATAATATATTATGTGTTAATTTTAAAAAAGTTATGGCAATGGAATAAGACACTTCGGAAGGTCAAACTCTGACCTCTACAAGTAAAAAAGTGAATTAAAAATTAAATTAAATATTAAATAGCAGTATAGGATACAGCATAAAAATTATTTAATGAATCAGAATATAGACTTGAAGAAATTACCCAGAATTAATGTAGACAGTCAAAGGAGTAGGAAGTATGGACTATCATATGGCAGGGTGCCTGGGTGGCTCGGTTGGTTGAGTGTCTGCCTTCAGCTCAGGTCATGATCCCAGAGTCCTGGGATCGAGGCCCCCATCGGGCTCCTTGCTTGGCAGGGAGCCTGCTTCTCCCTCTCTCTCTGCCTACTACTCCATCTGCTTGTGTGCTATCTCTCTCTCTCTCTCTCTCTGGGTCAAATAAATAAAAATTCTTTAAAAAATATATCATATTGCAAGAGAAAAAAGAATAGAATAGAGGAAATATTCAAATAGAAATACCGGGAATTTTTCTAGCATTGATAAGACTGGTCCTCAGATTCAGCAACAATCTGTCTTATGCAAAAACAAGTGGAAATAAACCCACATTATATTACAACTACTGACACCAGAGACAATCTTAAAAATAGGGTAAAAAAAGACCAACGAGATAAAAAAGAATTATAAAAAAAACAGTGAAAGATAACTTAAGTTGTCACAACGGAAGCCAGAGGAGAATAGCATTATATTTTCAAAATGCTCAGGAAAAAAATAGCAAAGAATTATAAAAACAAGAAACTGTATTTCCAAAAAAAAAAAATTGGATAAGAAGAGAAAAACAAACAAAAAAATTGAGTATTTGTTATCAACAGAAACTCCAAAGAAATTTCCAAAGGAGGAACACCAGTAAGAAGAAAAATTATCTCAGAAGGGAGGTCCAAGATGCAAGAAGAAATTGCGAGCTTTGAAAATTATTGACATGGGGGTAAATATAAACAAACCTTAACCCTATAATTTAATAATCAGGAAAAATGTCTACATTTTGAGACTTTTTATAAAACAAAGTAAAACTAAAACACCACAATAGCATAACACTAGCCGATTATTTTCTCTTCTTAGGAGAAAAATAATGATGTTAATGTTAGATTTCACTAAATTAAAAAAGAAACTTTAGAATTTTTAACAAAACAACTAAAAGAAGAGAATTAAAATATATAACTTCCTCACTCACGGAGTTTTTAAAAATTTTTGAAGAAATGTATATTAGGATCAGTAGTCTAACTAATAACTAAACACTCCTGAAGAAGGGAAAAAAAAAAGATTGGAAGTATTTTTCCTTCCAAATACTGACCTGTTAAAAAATAAAGCTAGAGTAATTTAGGCACCCAGGTATTGACCCAGAAATAAACAAACAAGCAAACAAACCAAAGACAAAGTATTTAAATACTAAAAGAGAAATATCTTCAAACTCAATTAAATAAAAACAAAATCCAATACATGTCATTTCAACATCATATTGGAACATCTAATAATAACATTTAATACTTACTGGGTACACCATGTGCCAGACAGTGTTGTAAGCACTTTACATGACAATTATTTAATCCATACAAAGTCCTATGAGGTTGGTGTACTGTTACCATTTTTACAGATGAGAAAACTCAGGTTATATAGCTTGTCCTCAGCTGTATAGCAAGTTAGTAGCAGAGGTGGTTGACCCAGACCAGTCTGACTACAGAAACCATGCTCTTAAGAACCATACTATTCTTTCCCAGCAAGCAAAATAAAAAGAGAAAATTTAAAACAAGGATTGTACAGGAAGAAACAAACTGTCAGTTTCAAATGACAATTGTCTACACAATATACCCCAAAGAATGTACAGATAATATATGAGAAATAGTAAGAGTTTAGCAAGACTGATAGACATAAAATCAATATATAAAATCCCATTGTATTTCTCATTTAAAATAGCAACAAAAAGTAAGATGCTCAGTAATAAATCTAACAAAAGTTATACAAGATCTTTATTCAGAAAATATTTTTTAATGTTTAAAATATTAAAGACATAAATAAAGATACACTGTGTTCATGGACAGAAATAAACAGTATTATAAAGATACCGATTTTTCCAAAATTTTCTATAGATTCTATACAATTGCCAGAAAAATTCTAACTGTATTTTATGGAACTTGCTGACCTGATTCTAAAATATATATAGAAGATCAATGGTTTGAGAATAACTGAAACACTCCTGAAGGAAAAAATAAGATTGGAGGTATTTTTTCTTTTGAATATTTGTTTATTATAAAGGTAAAATAATTTAAGCACCAACATACTAACACATAGACAAACTAAGGAAATAGAATAGGAATCCCAGAAATAGACCATGCATATACAAAAACCAACTATAAGATAAAGTTATAACACAGCTAAATAGTCAAAAAGAAAAAAAAAAAAAGGACTGAAAAGTTAAGCTGGAACAATTGTAACTTATATAGGGGAAATGGATTAAAATACCCACTTTGTTATTGATAAAAAAAAAAATCTATCCCAGGTGGATCAAAGACTTAAATATGAAAGGAACAACTTTTAGGGGGAAAAAAATCAGGAAATACCTTTATGGCTTCAGCATAAGAAAGAATTTCTTTTAAACAACTCAAAAAGTGCAAACTATAAAGAAAAGATAAATGAATTCAACTACACTGAAAGGACTTTTATTCAGGAAAACACACATACACACACAATAAAAGTAGTTACCTTCTATGAGACAAGTTACCTTCTATGAGAAGATATATGCACCATGTATAACTGCTGAAAGGTTAAAATCCAGAACATAAGAAATTTCCATAAAACAATAGGAAAAAGAAAATCTTTTATAAAAATGGTCAAAGTACATCAACAGACATTTCACAAGTGGCCATTAAAAGATATTTAAACTCAGTATTAATCAAGAGAAAGCAAAAAAGGCCCACGGTGATATGCCATTTTTATTCTCATGAAATTGATAAAAATCTAAAAGTATTGACTAAGATATAAGCCAAAAGAAATTCTGAGACACTGTTAGAGAGTTTCAATTTGTGCAATTTGGGAAATAAATAGACATTATCTTATAACCTTGAACATATGTACTCCTTACGACCTAGCTGTTCTACAGGAGTTTACATCTTAGGGAAATTCACAGATGTCCACCAACTGATACATCTAAAAATGTTCAGAAGAGTATTAATTGTAATATTAAAAACAGAAAAATAACCCAATTGTCTAAGTAGAATAGAATGGGAAAAACATCAGGTGTCATAACCCAATACTATACAGCAGTAAAAATAGATGAACTAAACCTACATTCATCAATACAGGTGAATCTCTAGAGTTATGTTGAGAGAAGAAAGCTAGACATATAAGTACATATGTAGAATAACCCCATTTATACAGAGGTCAAAAATAAAATTAAATAATATCTTTCTTAGGGAAACATACCTCTGTGGTTAAAAAAAAATTTTTTTTTAAAAAGCAAGCAAATAATAAAACAAAAAACTGAATTCCCCATTCCCTTTTGGAGAGGAGAGAAAGGAGATGAGATCATGGAGGGATACATAAGGGCATTCAAAATTATTGTTTTGCTCCATTTATTAATGTATCATTTTGTTATTTTTTAGGCTGTATAAATATGTTAAATATTCCTGTACGTACGACCTATTTATCCAAAATAAAATAAAAATAGAGACTCTCTGAAAAGATGTACTCTGTACTTTGACAATACTTTCCGTAAGTATCACCTGTGACTTAATAACTGGCTCAGATTTCAAGGTAAAAAACAAAAATTAAAATAAAAAATAAAATTATGTGGGAAAAATGTACTCTTTGTAAAACACCCAACCCATCTAAAGAATTATCAGGATCATTTTAGCACTTTGTCCAAGAGCTTACATTAGGCACCATTTACTGCTAAGGTGTTAGAAGTAAGGCAAAAGTTCTATCACTGCAGACAGCCTCCTAACAGCAGTGGGGAGACAATCAGCATCCCCAAATATAGAAAAGATTCCATGATATTCAATGACCATAAATGGTATCATAAGTCTATCTCCTGTGATAGTGGCATTGTCTGCCTTTGCTGAGATTTTAGTCAACTGAGTGAAACAGATGATAAACGAAGAAATGAACCAATGAATCATGAAGAGTGCTGTCAAGAAAATGACCAGGGAGAATAGATAATAACAAAGAACAGGTGCATGGAATAGGATGCAATCTTAACAGACTGATCAAGAGGCGCATCTCTGAAGAGATGGCCTAGACATGCAGATCTGAAGGAGGAGAAAGGGCCTCATTTGAGGAATGGGACAGGGAAAGAGTTGGCCACAAGAGGAGGGAGGATTCCAGGGGAAGGGAAGCACACCTACCAAAGCCTGGAGAAGAGATTTTGGTCTCTAGGAACATAGGAGCTGAATGATGGAATGCTGAGAAGGCCAAATGTGGGGCTGGAAAAGTAAGCTGGAACCTTGAAGGCCATGCCAAGGAAATCTGATTCTTTTCTCAGAGAAAAGCTCCATCGAAAGAAATGGAAAGGGTTATAGTGTAGAAGCCGCTCTTCAACTTCTCCTTTCAAAGATTACTCTGATTGCTAGGTAGTGAAGCTAAAAACAGGGAGACAATTCTTGTGGTAATAAATTGGAAACAAGCAGAGGGTAGCACTAGGGTTGTAGCAGTGTTAGCAGAAATCCAGTGAACAAGGGTGCCTGGGTGGCTCGGTCAGTTATGCATCTGCCTTCAGTCATGATCCCTGGAGTCCAGGGATCAAGCCCCACATGGGGCTCCCTGCTCAGAGGAAGTCGGCTTCTCCCACTCCCTCTATTCCTCCCTGCTCACTCTCTCTCTCTCTCAAATAAATAAATAAAATATTTTAAAAAATTTTTTTAAAATCAAGTGAACTATTTCAAAGTGTATTTTACAGGTAGAATTAATAAGATATGTTGATAAATTAGATGTGGAGAAAATGATATAAAACAGTAATGTGTCAAAAATACACACAGCTCTCATTTGCTAAGGGTGCGTCCATATTTTAGTGGATTTCCGTCTTCTTTGACAGCAGTTAAAAAAAAAATAAAGCAGAAAACCTCCTGATGACTCATAGCGTTTGACAGCACCACCCATGCCGCTTTAACGCACACAGCTTCTCCCAGGGGAGACACACATGGAACTCTCACAAACATGTCAGGATGTCACAAACCTTTTCAATCATCTGTATATGTGTATAAAACTATAGATGTATAAATAACATATCATGGTTTTGTTTATTCTCCGGTCGCAAATTTTCACGAAGGGAGACAATTTGAAGCCTCTCACTCCCACAGAGAGCTAATCTGTGTTCCTGTTTCCAAACACTTGTGTGAACCCTGACCCCACTCGCAGGAATAATAAAAAAAAGCTAATGCTTCCTGGGTACCAGGCACTGTTTGTAATACTTGAAAATATTAACGGGTTTAATCCTTACTTCAGCCCTCAGAGAAAGTTACTGATCTTAATCCCATTTACTATACGTGAATACAAACATGTTTACTGTTTCTGAAACTTTAGGGTTTAGACAGAGCTGTGAGCCGCACTGACACCAAAGAGTGTCTTAAGCTGGTCAAATTACACATGAATTTTAAGTGTCTTTGCTGATGAATTTTGGTAAAAACAGCCCATGAAAAATTTAGGAAACATACAAATATTGGGAAAATGATTCAATCTCTCACCTGATAAAGGTGATTTCTCTATCACAAGGAGGTAAATAGATGCAAGCAAATTTCAAAGAACTAAACTCTTTATTACCAAGTACTCCAAATGCTACAGAGTATATAGAAGGAAACCAGACAGGATTCAAAGATTCCCACTTAAAACAGGGGGAGAAACAACCTAACATCTGGAAGTATAAAACTTAGCTTTTATCTCAGTTTTGTTTTGTTTTGTTTTCTCTCAACTGTCATACTGTAAAACAGATAAAACTGAATCTTTCTCAGGAGCTGTAAAATCCACAGGAGTGTGTTCACAGCCGCCTTTGGGGCGGTGAACGTGTTGACAGCCAGAGGGACACCCCCTTTGGGGTGGAAGTCTCTCCCTTGCATTCAAATACTAAGCCTGTGACGAATGGTTTAAAGTGGTTCTCAACCTTGGCTCCACATTAAAATCACCTGGGGTGCTTTCTTCAACTCCTACCCCCGGAGATTCTTTCTAGCGGTTCTCAGGTTGGCCCTGGGAACCGGTGGTTTTTACAAATCCCTCGAAGATTCTAATGTGCAGCCAAAGCTTGAGAAGCGCTGCTTGGGACCCATGCGTGTGGACAATTCTCATGGCTACAACAGAGCCAGGCTCTTGGGCTTCTCACTGCTGGGGAAGGGAAGAGAGTCAGCAGGAAGCTGAAGGCATCTTCTGAATTCCTACAGCCACCGTGAGGAAGCACTGTGCTTAGACCTCTCCCCCCTCTTCCTGACCTGGCAGTAGGAGAAACTGCTTCCCGGGAGCGCCCTCTGGGAAATGTCGCTGTCAAAACTAACCACTGCTGACAGCTCCTCTCAGATTTATTTGCTTCACTCTAACATGGTCACACTCTGAGCATCAAGGAACAGTATCGTTTTCTTGGTTTTAAGTATGGATTTGCTAAGTAAGAATCAGGCAAGGACAGGAGCCGAGTAGAGATACAGAGTACCTGCTATGTGCTGGACATTTTATTGATGTTGCTTTTAATGCTTACAACAGCCCTCTGAGGAAGGCATTATTTTATTTTAGCTGGCCAATAAGGAAACTGAGGTTCAGAGGGATTACTAAGTGATTTCTCAAGATCCAGGGGCTGCTGAGAGAACGTTGGGGGCGATGCCTCCGGATTTTTACTATACCACACTGCCCCCTAGGGCTGCAGGAGTTAATGGCAAGCACAGGACGGTTAAACATCAGTAACAACAACAACAACAACAAAAAAACCCTTGAAAGCCAGAAGGCAGGCAGGAAGCTTGAAATCCCCTGGTGGACCTAATTGGCTCTGATTGCTCTTTCCTCTGAACACTTAGAGCCTTTTCTGTTGGTACCACCGGCTTAGCACTTAACTCTTGCCGCCTTTTGTTAATTGCCAGTTCATGTGATCTCAGCTCATTGCTGTTACAAGCAAGCTCAGGCAGGGCAAAGAGGATTCTTGGTGTTTTTAATCCACCTGAGAGCCTAAATTTGCCTTAGAGCAGAGCTTCTGAAACTGTCATGTACTTACGAATCACCTATAAACCTTGTTAGAAAGCAGATTCTAACAGAAGGTCTGGGTGGGCCTGCGACCCTGTATTTCTAACAAACAGCCCGGGATACCAAGGCTGACAGAGAGAGGATCGCATGCTGAGAAGCAAGGACCTAGTTATTTCAAGTAAGTGTGGTTTTTTAACTATAATTTTGAAACAAGCAGCTGGGCGTGTGTTTGGTACATTACATTTCACCACGTGTTTCATTTGTTTAAAAAAAAAAAAAAAAAGGTGTCTCATTACCCTAACAAGGCTGTCTAAAGTCATTCCTTTCTCACTCAGTGAATTTTTGCAGATTGATTTGTTGATAGGTAGGACATCTGAACAAGAAAAGAAAACACCTTCAAATTACAGTTGAATTTCTTATGAATAACACAAAGAAACATGACTTGGTTAATCGATGCTTTAAAACAAATTAGATGATAGTACATCCCTCTCACCATTTCTCCCATTAGCAATGGGCCCCCTCATGTGGGGCCATGACATCCTTGGGAATGATACAGTGACTCGGATGCTTCTGACGAGAAACCTGTGTGTAACCCTTCTAATGTAGTCTGAGTAAGACCCAGTCATTAAGAATATCAGCTTCAGGGTTGGTAGACCAGAGTTCAAGCCCTTCCTAACGTTTTACTTTTCAAAGTTCATTTCTCATCCAGTACCACCCTAAAGCAAGACTTGTAACTCTGACCAATCCCCAAATAGTTCCAGTTTGAAATCATTAATAAGAAATATATTCATACATACCCATAGAAGAGATTTTCTCATTCAAAACAATGGAATATTGATTTTGTGGTCAAACACATTTAAAAGGATTTATGTTGTAGTTCACGCGATAAAACATTATAAATCCACATACCTTATTGTGGTTTGGAAAAGGACATCTCTTTTTGATGTGCACCTTTGTGTCCCTCCCACCCCCAACACACAAACACACATCCTGCTATTCTGGAATAGTGCTTTCTGCCGATATAATTTTATGCCTTGTGCAGCCTCAGCTTCCTTGGCTTTTAAAGGGGGACTAATAGAGGCGCCTGGGTGGCTCAATGGGTTAAGGCCTCTGCCTTCGGGTCGAGTCATGATCCCAGCATCCTAGGATTGAGCCAGGCATCAGGCTCTCTGCTCCTTGGAGAGACTGCTTCCTCTCTCTGCCTGCTTCTCTGCCAACTTGTGATCTCCGTCTGTCAAAGATATAAATAAAATCTTTTAAAAAGGGGGGGGGGGGGACTAGTAATACCTTCCAGATTTCCATGTAAATTAATACTTATCTCCCTTCAAAAATCCCTAGCCATCCCAGCCAGCAGGTCTCTCTAGACCGTTTCCCCCATACACACTTCCAACCTCCATCTTACCATCTGTACCCCCAACTTTCTATGTCCCTTTTCTTTTCAGAGAGATTTGCTGGTCTCTTGGCTTTTCCAGTTGGGATCGAATCTCTTTAGATGAGCAGCAGAGAGAAGTAACAAATGAATAACTTCAGAACTTCACACATACAGTCAGTTCCCTCTAAATATTTATTAAGTGAATAAATGGTTGACATTCCTCTAAGCCAGTCAACCCCAGTGGATCCTCCATATAGAGTACTAGAAATCTCTCCTCTTAGAAATATCAGATGTGGAAATACTAGGAAGTGGCAGCTATCTGTACTTCTCTTCACTGGATTTTCTCCTGCCCCTTTTCACAAGGAGAAAAGAACCACCGAAGGGTAATACCAATATTTAGACGGAATCTCAGAAACAGTGTAGCAGCAAGGACATCAGGATATCAGAAATGCTGTTTGATACCACCTAGAGCTCACATCTCCCTACAGCAGTCTTAAAAAATGTATATAGAAACATGTAAGAAATGCCCAGCCCCATAAAATCCATGTGGTTCACCTGATACTCACTTAAGCTGTCCCCTGGGTGAATTGAGATATTACTACTTCAAATATAGGTTTGTCACAAAGAGTAATAGAAATGGCGTACATGTTCCTTCTCCTGGCTAAAGTACTAAGTTAACACTTAGTAGATATTTAGAAATTGTTCCATTCCAGTTTATCTGGGTAGCGATTTTCATCCCAGACGTGTGGGCAGGAAGGTAGCAAATGCTTGGTCAATGTCTGTATTTGTTGAACTTGTGAAAAAAGAAAGCTCTGACCATGACAAACAGTTTATATGTTGGGCAATCTTAGCTCTTGTAGCCTTCCACAATCTTATGAAAGGAGGTGTCAAGTTCTAAAAAAATATAGTTGTCCGTGTACAATCAAATTGCACTCAGTGGCAGGGAAAGAGGAAATGATAAAAACAAAGCGATAACAGAAAGTCCCATCACTGCAAAAAACCTTCATAAGAAAAGATCAAATCATAACAGCAGATAGCAGGCACTCTAGTAAATCAGTGACATTAAAACAACTATAAAAGAAAATCGGAAAGAAAAACTTACCTAAGGAAAAAGTGAGAAAAAGGAAATAATGACTATTAATTGAATAAAATGTAGGCTATAAATTTAAGATAAGCAAACAAGATATCTTCCTCAGAGAGAAATTTTTATTACAACTAAGGTCATATATAATTGTCCCATTAAGAATACCTACAAACAAAACCTATAGCAAAATGTCAGAGCTAAATGATTGTATGGCAAACCAAAAACCAGAAACAAGACAAAACAAGAAAAGAGTGCAAGATACTTTGCACTGCATATTTATTTAGCAATGAAATCACCTTTCTCTGTCTTCCTAAAACTCTCAAGGAGCAATTACTCTTTAAACATGCTAGCTGAAAATCTATTCAATACTGTTAATTGAGTTATACACAATAAAATCTAGCAACTACAGTGAATACATTCCAAGTCAATGTGCTCAGTGCAAAATCCAGTACATGTGATTACATTTCTAAGGCCGGAAAGAAAGCCCATGGGAATGAAGATAATTTCCAGATTTTATACGCGTTGCGGAAAATGTCACACCATCTCCTCTCCTGGAGGTTTCTGAGGAATGCATTTTATTCCCTTTGAAGCCTACAGCTTGTTAGAACTTTTCAGCCAATGTGTGATCTACTTTTCTGCCTCCCTGCACATGGAACAGGTTTTTTATGCACCTGTATGAATGATTATGCTCAGGGGAGTCTTCTGTTTTCGTTTCTTCTTCTTCTTCTTCTTCTTTTTCATTCACATGCCCATCTTCCTGTCGATGGTCTTACTAATGCTATAACTTTGATAAGCCACCGCCATCTAGAGACCTGGGAGGTCTGTTAAAAAGCATTCTCCGATCTTGAGCTGAGAAAGACAAGTACTAGCTAAACATCAGTAAGGACAGTTATCTCAAAGAAAGTCAGAGACATACCACAGCCAGCAGAGCACAGTTCTCCATATTTTCCATTGAAAAATGAAACTTTATGGGGGTGCCTGGGTGGCTTAGTGGGTTAGGCCTCTGCTTTTGGCTCAGGTCATGGTCCCAGGGTCCTAGGATTGAGCCCTGCATCAGGCTCTCTCGGCAAGGAGGCTGCTTCCCCCTTTCTCTCTGCCTGCCTACTTGTGATCCCTCTCTCTCTGTCAAAGAAATAAATGAAATCTTTTTAAAAATTTTTAAAAAAGAAAAATGAAACTTCAAAAAGAGCAGATGTTAGTACTGAAAACACAAGTACTTTGAGTGAAACTAGCACAGAAACTGGAAATACCTCACCTCAAACTCAGTCCCCAAATAAGAATGGGATAGCATGCCCTTGACTTCAGAACAGAACTCATGGCTCTTCAGAGTGTGTAATCACTTACACAGTAAATTCCAGAAAATTATTCCTGTCCCAACCACATCACATGCCTACATCTGCCAAAATGGCACCACCTCTTGGATGATGGTTGAAATTACTATTTTTAAAAAGAACTGCATTTTCTGTCCACAACAGCCAAGCGGTGGATAGAGCCTAGATGTCCATCAACAGATGAATGGATAAAGAAGATGTGGTGTATATACACTAATAGAATACTATGCAACCATAAAAAAAACCCTGAAATCTTGCCATTTGCACAACATGGATGGAACTAAAGGGTATTATGCTAAGCGAAATAAGTCAGAGAAAGACAATTATCATATGATCTCTCTGATATGAGGAATTTGGGAAGCAGGGCGGGGGTGAGGGGAAGGGAGGGAAAAATGAAGCAAGATGGGACTGAGGAGGAAGACAAACCATAAAAAGACTCTTAATCTCAGGAAACAAACTGAGGGTGGCTAGGTAATGGATGTTGGGGAGGGTATGTGCGATGGTGAGTGCTATGAATTGTATAAAACCAACAATTCACAGACCTGTACCCCTGAAACAAATAATACATTGTATGTTAATACATTTAAAAAATAAAAATAAAAATAGCTGCATCTTTGCTTTTCGGTTGTTGTCCTCCACTGGGATGCAGGGAGTCTTAGAAACGTAATGCTTTGACCTTACGAACTCCTGAGTTCTAAGTTATCTGTCCCTTGGTCAAGAGCTGCAGCTAGTGAAAAGATGGAATAAAGACTTCGAGAAGACAGAAATGCCCAGCAGAGAGAGAAGGAGCAGGAGGGGAGCACTGAAGACTCTGGAGACTAACTGATCTCTCCACAATTTGACCTAAGGCTTCAGCAGCGCAAACATTTGTTTAATGAAATCATACATGGAACAAAAAAAAAAAATTAGAAACAGATAAGCCCAGAGCCTCTCTGATGGATGTTATGATTGGAGCCTGGACCTCTGCCCACTGGCCTTGTCCTTCCATTCCCGACGCAGTTGAGATGGTGCCAGGATTCCAGGAAAGAGGCTTGGAAAACCACTAGCCTATTGGAAGTTGGTATAGTGAAAGAGAACATCTCTGATATAAAAACCATTCTTTCAGGATGCCCGGGTGGCTCAGTTGGTTAAGTAGCTGTCTTCAGCTCAGGTCATGATCCCAGCGTCCTGGGATGGAGTCCCACATCGGGCTCCTTGCTTGGCAGGGAGCCTGCTTCTCCCTCTGCCTCTGCCTGTCACTCTGTCTGCCTGTGCTCAGTCTCGCTCCTCTCTCTCTTTAAAAAAAAAAACAAAAAAACAAAAAAAAAAAAACCATTCTTTTGGAGTGCCTGGGTGGCTCAGTGGGTTAAAGCCTCTGCCTTCGGCTCAGGTCATGATCTCAGGGTCCTGGGATAGAGCCCCACATTGAGCTCTCTGCTCACTGGGGAGCCTGCTTCTCCCTCTATCTCTGCCTGCCTCTCTGCCTACTTGTGATCTCTGTCTGTCAAATAAATAAATAAATGAAATCTTAAAAACAAAACAAAAAACGTTCTTTCCTTTAAACCTCTAATTACACAGCAGGGAGGCACAGAGGCATGGCATCTGTGGAGCCCAGTTCAGGGCCACAGTCACACACAGCGGCCACAGCTGATAAGACTGAGTCCCAGACAGCCCCACTGGGAACAACCACCCCACTTCTGTGTGTTCTGGTGGAAAAATCTGAGAGGGCCACTGAGCTACTGCTCCCCAACCACCCCACCCCCGCCAAACCCCCAGGAAGAGCAGTCTGAGCCCGGGACACCACAGGAGCAATGCGCAGCTGCGGTCGCCTTCATGGCCCGCTTGCCCGTGCCTGTCCAAGGTCCCGGGATGTAGAATAATACAGCCGATCCAGAAGCACTTTTCACCTTAGAACACACTGGAAAGCCTCCTTTGGAGAAGTTTTCAAAGGATTTGATAACTGTACCCAGCAAGTGGTTGCTATTAAAACCGTAGACCTTGAGGAACCCGAAGATCAAACTGAAGACATTCAGCAGGAAGTAACTTGAGTCAGTGTGACAGCTCATGTGTAACAAAATACTGTGGATCATATTTAAAGCGTTCAAACTTATGGAAACTAATGAAATACCTGGGCGGTGGTTGTTCAGCACTGGGTCCATTTCAGGAGTTCCAGATTGCCATATCATGCTAAAGGAAATCTGCGTTCAAAGAAGAAAATTCACCGAGACACAAAAACCGCCAACATCTTGCTGTCAGAACAAGGAGATGATAAACTTGCTGACTTTGGAGTTACTGGCCAGCTGAGAGATACACGTATTTAAAAGACTACTCTTGCTGGAACACAATTTTGGATGGCTCCTGAAGGGGAGCCAACAGGGGGCTGATGACTCAAAAGCTGACATTTGGTCATTGGGAATTACTGCTATTGAAATAGCCAAGGGAGGGCCACCTAACTCTGAAATGCATTCAATGAGAGTTCTGTATCTTATTCCAAAAAACGGTCCTCCAACTCTTGTTGGAGACTTTACTAAGTCCTTCAAGGAGTTTACTGACACTTGCCTGAACAAAGATCCATCATTTCGTCCTGCAGCTAAAGAATTTCTTGAAACATAAATTCATTGTGGAAAAATTCAAAGAAGATTCTTTTTTAAAGATTTTTATTTACTTACTTGACAGAGAGAGATAGAGACAGCAACAGAGATAGTGAGGGAGAGCAGGAGCAGGGTGGAGAGGGAGAAGCAGGCTCCCCGCTGAGCAGGGAGACCAAAGGGGGTCTCTATCCCAGGACCTTGAGATCATGACCTGAGTCGAAAGCAGGCACTTAATGACTGAGCCCTCCCCCAGGCACGCCTCAATGAAGACTTCTTATCTGACCAAACTGATAGCTCAATTTAAGAGATGGAAGGCAGAACAGGACAGTGATGATGAAATTGATTCTGGGAGCTCTGGTTTGGAATCCACCAGCAGAGAAAATAATACTCCTCCTAAATGGAGCTTTACCATCGTGTGAAAGAAAGCCCAATCCAAAGAAACCACAGAATGGGGCAGAACAAAATCTTGTGCAAACCCTGAGCTGTTTGTCTATGATAATCACACCTTTGTTTGCTCAACTTGAAAAGTGGGTTGAGGATAACACTAGCAGGAATCAAGCAATTGAAGAACTCGAGAACAGTATTCCTGTGGCAGAAGCAGCCTGTCCTGGCATCACAGATAAAATAGTAAAGAAATTAATTGAAAATTTTTGAAAGTGTTCAGTAGATGAATCGCCCGAAGGAACTTATTATTGGCTTCTATTACATACGGAACCAGAGAAACCCACCACAGTTACTTCAGGCTAAAAGTGACTATTGGTGGGGAGGTGGAAACAAGTCATACCTTTTTAAAAGAGAGGCTTTTCATAAACTCTTGGAAACGAGACCTGGAAAAGTATTGACTTTTTCACCAAGTTCGGATGATCTCCCGGGCAGCTCAGTGACAATCACATTTGAGAGCCATATGTTTGAAATATTTATAGGCAACAGAGGTACCCCTTGGTATGAAGTATTAACCTTCTCTTTTAGAAGAGGCAATTAACCCTATTTGACATGGGTGGAAATTTAAAGCAATACTAATTAGCCATGGATGGGGTTTTTAACAATACTAAGGGAATTAGCCAGGCTTCATTTTTAAAATCCTCAACTCATATCTCATATTATATGCTTGGATTTTGGGAGCTTAAACAAAGCTGAAAATCATGTAATTAAATACCTGATTGACAGGAATGAGTATAACTCACACCAGCATATTTTTGTCATGGGAATGAAATGTCCTATAAACTATTGGTACATTTTTGTTTTTCATAATCATCTAGTACATAAGCATCATGTGTTCATTTTTGAAAGACTATTGCAATTAACACTTTCTCGTTCATATGAAAATAACCATAGTACAGGCTGATTTCTGCTCCTGCAAAGTTAAATTAGACCGTATAGTTAATTTTCAGTTATGGTACTGTTACATGGGTAATACCTTTTCTTTTTTAATTCCTGTATAAATATTATGCCTGCCTAGGTCCTGAACTGGGCCTACATTTCAATAGTTGTAGAATTATTGTTGTAGTCTTTACAGTTAATATTTTATTGTTTGGATCAGCACAGTTTTGTTTTTGTACAGAAGTCATTTTTAAAGATCTGAATAATTGCCAAATATCAGAAAAAAAGTGTTCTTCAAGTAAAGAACAGTTTTTTGTCAAAAGGCCATTACCTCCTCTTTTTCTGTAATAATATGGACACTTGAATAAGTTGTGGTTGTGTCCTATGCCAAAATATTTCTTTTCATTGGTGCCTATACTGTAACAATTACTTTTAACACATTGTATTTTGAAGTAATAGTTTAGTTAAAATGTTCACCTCTTATGTAACTGGAACTCAATTATATTTTATAATTTATAGAGATCTGGAAACAATTTTGCAACTCATATTATGGGTTAAATAAATGTTTTTCTAAAAGTAAAAGCCACAAATTTATAAATTGATTATCTGAAACTTTTTTTTTTTTTATTTGAAACTTTACAACACAGCTGCATCATGGATAGAAATTGTATTGCTTATTCATTATTAGATTATTAGTCCTGTAAACTGTTTCTAGGTGAATCACACTCCATTGTTTTGGTGGGGTCTAAAACTAAATATATACATTTTTTAAAAAAAAACCCATAATCAAAAATTTATTATTTTAGTTTTTAATTTCTAAACAAATACTGGGAAGGATTAACACAGAAAAGAAAGACATAACTGTTGGTTTTCAGCCAGATCCTTTGTACTATTAACATCTCTATCTTCAAATAACATGGTGCTAGCTAGCTTAAGAAAAGCAAGGGAGGGTCGGGCAGTCTCTCATATCTATACACAGAGGTACTCCTCATCTCAGATACTGCGGAGATGTAGAAACCCAGCCACTCCCTTCCTCATATATCTTGTTGCTGCTTCTGTCTTGCTGCAGATGGGTTTTTCTATCCTAAGTCTGTGGAAAGCAAATGGCTACTGTAACTCCTGATCTACATCTCTGTCCATGAAATCAGCCAAATTCCAAATCTAAGTTTGTTAGAAAGTACTTTGCTTGGCCCAGGTTGAGTTGAGCACTTCCAGTCCCATCAGGATAACCCAGCTGACAACGCTGCCAGGGGGTAGGGCAAGTTTCAGAAAAAGAGAACAAGGTGCTGGTTAAACTAATAACAGCTTCCCAGCACCCCGTTCCCAGAGCCTGTGCCCCCTGACACAGCAGTGACACAGATGAGCTGGGCCAGCTGGTACCAGTCAGCAAGAGTCGGTTCTACCCATCGCTTCCCAACTCCATATTCAATGATGTTATATGGCTAGCTTGAAATCAACCACGGTAGGAATATTGATACCACACAAACTGGCAAATGCTGTAAATCAGAGATGATTTTTCAGAGTTTCTTTACCAGCACAACACTGTCACCTAAGTCTTCATAATTTGTGATGTCGGAGACAGTGACATTCACATCTACTGGCACGCTGTGAAACTCAACAGAGAGCTTGAGTGTCCTTTTCCTCACAAGTTCATTCCTCTAGAAGGCGCCTAGTAGATCGTTCACTGAGATATGTTTATATGCTTAAGAAAAAAAATAAAGCAAGACTCGTGCATCAGCATGGGTCAAAGGCTGCACATCTCTGATTCCACACAAAGCCTTGTTTCCTGCTATACTTAGTACAGGGACAGGTCTAGGTAAGAGGGGTCCCCCAAATCAGCCACATTCTTGGTGTAAAAATAGAAAAGTAACAAAAGGAGAACTCCAAGGCAGAAGGTGAGAAGAAATAGCAGAAAGAATTTACAAGAACAGTTATTGGAATACAGCAAGTACTCAATATGTATTTCAGAAAGGAGGAAGAGAAGAAAGGAAGTGGAAAAGCAGTGGAGCTAAAGGGACAAGAGGGATAAAGGGAGGATGGAAAATGTAAAAGGAAATAACGAGCCATCGATCAAAGGAGACGATCCTCCACTGAGAGTACAGGCAAAAGACAGGTTAATTGATAAATACAAAAGCATTCATTCAACAAATCATATCAAGCACTGAACCTGGGACAGGGTTGGCCATACAACAGTTCTGAAGACATGGTCCCTGCTCAGGTGTTGTGCAATTTAGTGGAAGAAAGATTTATATCATCCTTTCAGTATCAGTCCACGCTATGATAAGTTAACCATAGAGTGGTGAGGGAAACCACAGAAAAGCTTCTACCCCAAATGTGGGAGTCAGAAAAGACCTCCCAGAAGGGGTGCATATAAGCCAAGCCCCCAAAGAACACATAAAAGCTTCACAAGTGAATAGGCTGAAACAAAAGATGTTTCAGATGGAGGGGAAAATGAATAAAATGGGTAAGGAGGTGAATAGAAATAGGCAATCAAGAGTCTGAAGGAAGTACAGACTGGCTGAGTACAGTACACAAGAGAGTAAAACAACGCCAAAGGCAAGGGAAGCAAGGGAAAAAATGAACTACTGGGATTACATCAAGATCAAAAGCTTTTGCACAGCAAAGGAAACAGTTAACAAAATCAAAAGACAACTGACAGAATGGGAGAAGATATTTGCAAACGACATATCAGATAAAGGACTAGTGTCCAGAATCTATAAAGAACTTAGCAAACTCAACACCCGAAGAACAAATAATCCAATCAAGAAATGGGCAGAGCACATGAACAGACATTTCTGCAAAGAAGACATCCAGATGGCCAACAGACACATGAAAAAGTGCTCCATATCACTCGGCATCAGGGAAATACAAATCAAAACCACAATGAGATATCACCTCACACCAGTCAGAATGGCTAAAATCAACAAGTCAGGAAATGACAGATGCTGGCGAGGATGCGGAGAAAGGGGAACCCTCCTACAGTGTTGGTGGGAATGCAAGCTGGTGCAGCCACTCTGGAAAACAGCATGGAGGTTCCTCAAAATGTTGAAAATAGAACTGCCCTATGACCCAGCAATTGCACTATTGGGTATTTACCCTAAAGATACAAATGTAGTGATCCAAAGGGGCACATGCACCCAAATGTTTATAGCAGCAATGTCCACAATAGCCAAACTATGGAAAGAACCTAGATGTCCATCAACAGATGAATGGATCAAGAAGATGTGGTATATATACACAATGGAATACTATGCAGCCATCAAAAGAAATGAAATCTTGCCATTTGCAACAACATGGATGGAACTAGAGCGTATCATGCTTAGCGAAATAAGTCAAGCAGAGAAAGACAACTATCATATGATCTCCCTGATATGAGGAAGTGGTGATGCAACATGGAGGCTTAAGTGGGTAGGAGAAGAATCAATGAAACAAGATGGAATTGGGAGGGAGACAAACCATAAGTGACTCTTAATCTCACAAAACAAACTGAGGGTTGCTGGGGGGAGGGGGTTTGAAAGAAGGGGGTGGGATTATGGACATTGGGGAGGGTATGTGCTTTGGTGAGTGCTGTGAAGTGTGTAAACCTGGTGATTCACAGACCTGTACCCCTGGGGATAAAAATATATGTTTATAAAAAATAAAAAATTAAAAAAAAAAAAAAAGAGACTCACAGGGGATGCCTGGGTGGCTCAGTGGGTTAAGCGTCTGCCTTCAGCTCGGGTCATGATCTCAGGGTCCTGCAATAGAGCCCCACATCAGGCTCTCTGCTCAGCGGCAAGCCTGCTTCCCCCCTCTCTCTGCCTGCCTCTCTGTCTACTTGTGATCTCTGTCTGTCAAATAAATAAATAAAATCTTTAAAAATAAGAAAATAAAAGAGTCTCACAGATTCCTGACTCGGGCAGGTGGATGGATGGTGGTGTTATTGATAATGAGGAGGAAATAAAAGAAAACAGGTTTAGAGGAGTATACCAGGAGTTTGATTTTGAGGTGCTGTGGGGCATCCTGACAGAGATGTGGTGAACGCAGTTAATTAGCAAAGCATGAGAGGGATTACTGTGATTTACAATTTTTTACATGTTGGGTTTTGAGAGGGTCAATAACATCGCTTTTCCCCATCCAAGCTGGCAATCAAATGAAACATGGGCATGCACAAAAGAAGCAAAATATCACCTTTGAGTATAGATAAATGCTTGTGTGAAAGGACTTCAACCCAAAATGGAATCAGAGGATATAAAATAGAGAATCTCAAACAGGTGCCTTCAGAAAAACAGAACTCAAGAACCAAGTGACTGGGGGCACCTGGATGGCTCAGTTGGTTAAGTGTCTGCCTTCAGCTCAGGTCATGATCCCAGAGTCCTGCCTCCAGCTCACATTGAGCCATGCATCAGGGCTCCCCGCTCAGTGGGGAGTCTGTTTCCCCCTTTCCCTCTGCCCCCCCCCACAGTTCGTGAGTGTGTGCGCATGCACATATGTGTGCTCTCTCTCTCTCTCAAATAAATAAAATCTTTAAAACAAATAAAGAACCAAGAGACTGATTTACATTGAGTGCCTGATTTATAGAAGACCAAGACTTATCTCTTGATCTCTGGACATCTGCCAGGAATCTTTCTACATCTTCAAGCCAATGAACTTACTGCTTAGACTCTGACCAGACTTCCTCCTCTTTGCGTTCCTTGCCCATAAATACTGCATACCCCCCAACCCTCCACAGTTTGACCTGTAGCTTGTTATAGCATGGCTACCCAAATTGCAATTCCTCTGCTATTCCCAAGTAAACTTAATTTCTGGTAGTTTTACTTTATCTCCGTTTACCTCTTTATTTAGATTGACATTTGGGAAACTTACATTTCTAATATTTCCTTTCTGATTTAGAGAGACTATGGTAGTCAGCCTCCAAGATGGCCCCCAATCACCTCTGCCACCTCTCCCACACTGAATAGGGCTGAACTGTATGACTAATAGAATGCTATGAAAATGGCAAATGTGATTTCTGAGGCTGGGTTGTAAAAGATGCTACAACATCTATCTTGTTCTCTTTTGGATCTCTCACTCTGGGGGAAGCCAGTTGCCATGTCATTAAGTTATTCAAGTAGCCCTAAAGAGATTCTCACATGGTAAGGGACTGAGAGAGGTCCTGCCAATAGCCATGAGGGAGAGCCATCTTGGAAGCAGATCCTCCAAGTCAAGCCACCAGATGACTTAGGTCCCAACCAAGCATCACCCAGGGATCATGTGTCTGGGTGATGTTTTTCATCTGCCTATGAGGATTATCTCGGTCACAGAGCTCTGAAGGGCAGTAACATCTTAGAGTCTTCTTTATAACTCTAATGTTTATCTTATCTGATCTATGGTTACTAGATGTTTTGTGCAGTTTCATGGGGTATCAAAGCAGGCAGGATCATTTGGCTAAAAATCTGCTCATTTATTAGGACTCTGTTTAAAGCAATTGGATGTGTAAAAGATTAAGTTTATTGCTAGTGCTAAGTGGTCACATACTTTGTGAAGAAGAAAACGTATGGGGCCAATATTTGGAAGCCATCTTTGGCTCATTTAGATAACTAATTCTCACAAGTCTCCAGAGAACCCTGATGCCTTGGTCTGCCAAAGAATGGCTGACCTAGAGGAAAAAATAATATATGATTCTTGTGAGCAGTGTCAGAGTGGCTTTAAAAAGAAGGGGGGGGGTCAGTTTTTTCTTCCAAGTCTCTTTTCCTGAAGAGAAGTAAAAAGGGAAGAAGAGGGAGATTATTGTAATGGGAGTTCTATCCACAAAGAAGGAAATACTAGGACTGAGGAATAACTGTTCTTTCGCATGAAGATACCCTCCAAAATGATGATTTTACATCCTAAGAAACATATTTTCTATGGGGGCTTTTTGATGTTCTTGTGCTTGTTGTTGAGAAGAAAAAGCTTAAATGAGAACTTCCTGGTTTTCTCTAAGCAGGAAGCAGTTTCATTACTCTGACAAATTGCAGCACTTTGCCTGTAAGTGATACAAGCTGTTTATATATCCTTACCTTAATTAGTAATCTCTGACTAAAGATGATTATCTCATAAGTGTTCTTAACAGAGTTTCTTTAAAGAATTCGAAGAAATACATTTATTTTCAGTGTTGTAAAAGGTATAGAAATTGTGTCAACCTTGAAAATAAAACAGCCAGTTATTTTAACAGCAAAATGGGTTCATTCCTGAATAGCAGAGGAATTGCAATTCAGAACAAGAAAACTATGGTGAACCATAGGCAAGCCCAAAAAACAAAGGAGAGGAACCCTCCTTTACAGAGGAAAGGGGAGAGTTAGGAAGGGCTGTAACAAACAAAAAGTCCCTTGGAGTAACCTGGGAGTTGGAAACGTAGTGTCTTTTCATTGGGTGATTTGTGACAGTCTCTCATTGGTTGGGCTGTTGCTGGGCAAGGAGAAAATCTTCCTCCTGCTGGGTTAGTAGAGTAGGGTTTTTCCTGTTGGGATCTGCAAATAGCTCCAACCAATGGTAGGTCTGTGAGAGCTTCCCCCTTCTGACTGCCCAACTCCATTTTAAATTAGGTTTTCTTTGTTTGGTTTCACAGTTGAGATCTAATATTCAAGCTGTTAACCTCTGGTCAGTTTTTAGTTTCTTTCATTTCTCCTTTACAACATCATGTCCCCATAATCATCCATTCATTCAACCATTAATTTATTCATCAAATCTGAATAAATGTATTCTATGCATTAAGAATGGTCCTGGGTGATTTGAGATGATAGTTGTTGAAGCCAGAACTGGGAATTAAATTAAATAGCAAACAAAAATGATTCACAGACCTGTACCCCTGGGGATAAAAATATATGTTTATAAAAAATAAAAAATTAATTTAAAAAAATGATTTTTTTTTTAAAATGAACAAGAACCCCTATAGAATATTTCGTTCCTGGATGTTTTGACACATTGGTCTCAGCTGTTTTCTTCCTTCTCCTTCCATTCACATTTAGGGAAATTCATACTAAATTGGCACAAAAAATTCAGGAAAAGACAACAGAAGAACAAACCTAACAAAAAAAATCTCCACCTTGAGATTTAATGAATAGAATTGTGTCACTTTACACGGGAGTTTTAATGACAGATGCTGAATCTTTGGTAGGTATTGCACATCTCCCTTCTAGCTCCAGCCTCTTCATTCTGTCAGTGTTGATACCATTTGCATAAGTACCTGTCATTATCCCCTATCAAGTGCCTCCTTTCCAACCTTGAACGTTTCTTCTTGATTCATTATAATTAAAGAGCTAATGTAGCCATTCAAGTTCACATTGTCAATGACCATGTAATCATCTTCCCTAGTGGCCAGAATTCCTTTCTTTTTATGAGGTTACAATTAAATTCCTTCCAGCCATAAGGTCAAAAGAATCTGGAACAGTTAGCCTTCCCAGTGACTAATTTCACACCTGTGACTCTGATACGTATAAAATAAGACCTCTTAAATGGAAGGTGTCAAATTAAGAAATAATATACTTTTGACTACACCTCAACTGAAGTCAATTAGACGTAAAAATTAAAGACTGTGGATTCTTTTCCTGTTACTGGAAGTGATGCTTGACACTCCACTTATCAATTTAAGACACATCTGTGTCCCTTAGAAATGTTAAAGTAATTTGTAAATTGGAAGGGAATTAAAATGGCCCAAAGCCTGGGGAATACTGGCCAGCAGATTAAGATAATGTTCACATGTCTATTCCATATAATAACTTGTCTATTTCTCCGTGTTTTTCCCTTCTCGATATTAGCTTAAGTTCTTCTAAAATGGATTTTGTTACTTTTCCTGCTACTGAGACCCTTTGTATTTTATTAAAAAAAAATTCTGATTATTAGATCACCATGCATGGCTAAATGACATGAACAGATTTAGTCTCTGGCTTGCAAGATGTAACACTGACCATCAATGCCTCTCTTTTTGCTGTCATCTTGAAATCTGTTATAGATTTTCATCTTCATTTATAACTACCGGTGATTCTCAGTTTAACTCTCACACACAAAGTCCTCCCCAACTCCTTATGCCTTTATCTTCCTCTTTCCTCCAAGACAGGAGTTGTTTTCAGCAGTGAGGCTCTTTACTGGAAGCCTTGTGGCTCTAACTTCAGATGAAAGTCACAGTCAACTCCCCATCATTATATGTCAAAGGGACTCCCCAGAAGAAATATGTCTATGGCAACCATTGGGCTCCTGTCTACAAGGCTCAAAAGGGCTCCTGGAATGTGTGGAGTGTGACCCACAATCAGCAACCTCCACACTCTGCAGTTCAGCTGCCTTGAGAATCCAAGAAGTCAAAGTGAACATCTCATCAGGAATACAGGCAGATGACCTTCATTCAAAAACATTTAGGTGAGGACTCTGTGACCTGAAGAGCAAACAAGTTTCAACTTCTGTGGTCCTTGAAGTTGCTGGTGTCAGAGCAAAAATAACTGTTATTGTCTATCTATTGTTGCTTGTGCCCAGATCCCAATTGCTCTTCTTTTGAGATATATCTATATCTACATTTATACATGCCTTGATTTCCCTCCAAGTAACCATGCCTTCCCTCCTCTCAGCCCATATGCTTTAGATAACATTTTACATGCTGTAGAGTCATGTAACTGAATTCTTCATTCATGTTTTCATTGAAAAATATTTATGAAGTCTTTTTATGTATGTTGTCCTCTGCTACAGCCAGAGATACAATGTAGTTCTGGATTTCAATTACATATAAAAGGGCAATGACCAATCAGTGTGACAGGTGCTGAGACATGACAGGGTCACATGGGGTACACCTAGATCACTCAACAGAGTTCATCTGTGTCCTAGAGGAAGAAGAGTTTGAGGTCTTTGGTTGAATTTTTAAAGTAGACTCTGATACTGTAAATAATACCACATGTCAATGAGCCATCCCAGCCTCTGACCTCTCAATTCTTTGACCTATTCCCAGATAGCAATCTTCTCCATCTGGCCATTCTTTGACATAATACATCATGAGTTTACTTGGTACTTCTGTACCTTACAAAAAAAAAAAAAATGAGCCAAACACCCCACTCTCCGAGCACCACTTAAATTATCCCAATTCTTCCACTCAGAGCTTCCTTCAAACAATACACCCCCCTCCCATTATCATACTCTATCTTCAGGGTTTCCCTACCCCGCTACAAACCTTAGATCCTTACTTTAGCCCTCACCAGTGTCTTCCTTTACTTCATTTTCCTTCAGTCTCACCAACTTGGCACATCACTTATCATATTCCATTTGAATTGCCTATTCAGTACTTTATATTCTTTGTGAAACTATAGTCTCTAAGAAGCAGGGGCTTCATAATTGCCATGGGATCCCCGCACTTAGCATCATTGTGCTTTACAAACAGCCAACAGTTAAAAACTCATCCACCCAAAACATATCACTGACAAACTACTATGGACAGACATCATGCTGAATACCTAGAATTTGATGATCTGAAAACAGGAACTCATCCCTGCCCTCCCAGAGCTTATAGTTTAGTGGGTATGAGAGTAAGGTGTTGGCCACACTGCACTGAGCTGGACACAGTCCCAGAAATCCAGGGAGCAACCAACAGCAGAGTGGGGTTGACTGCAGAGAACTTGCAACTCAAAGAATCAGCTGCCAAGTAGACAACTCCCTGACAAATACATGATAAATACTTCTTTTCCAAATATATTGAGGAAGCTGACCTTGAAGTGGGAGACTTTGACACTGTTACATATGTACTAAGAATTGACCAAAAATCATAAAAGTGATAAGTAAGTCTTGATATGTTTCCTTGACAACAGGGCTAAGGGAGTGAAATCACATAAGGAGGTGGTAACTCTTTTTAAAACTGTCCTGTTAATGTGGAATCATTTTCAGCAAGTCCTACTGAGCACATGCATTATGTCTTCCCCTGGGATTTTCCTGGCCCATGCCTCTCAAGGATCCATAAACACTGAACACTAATAACAGAAAAGGAAAATAGAACACGCCAGATGAAGTTTTTAGACAATAGTAAACTGAGAGAATATGCAAAAGCCTCAAAAAACAAACAAAACAGAAGAAAAATTACAAATGGCAGTCATATGGATCCAAACAATAAAAAAAAAAAATCCAAATCTCAAGTTTACAAATTAATATACTTAGGGAATAAGCATACATTACCAAAGAGAAAATACTAGAATGAAAATTGCAGAGTAACAAACACTAAATTAGGTAAAAATATAAAATACAAAAGGGTAGGAGCACCTGGATGGTTCAGTCAGTAGATATGAGACTTTTGATATCAGGGTCATGAGTTAAAGCCCCACATTGGGTGTGAAGCCTACTTAAAAAATAAAAATAAAACAAAATATGAAAGGATAACCATAGGCTAACTTCAAATCCAGGGGCCCAGGGTCGGGGGGGAGGGGAATATATATATATATATACACACATATATATGTATATGTATATATACCCTGTGATCAAAACAGGATACATTAGTAGGGTCCTTCATGGGAAAAGGATGCTTTTAAATGTGAATCTGGGCAGAATTCACTGTCAAATGAGGTCACAAAATTAAGTGCTAGTTGAGTTCTATTAAAAAAAATGAGAGAGTTTCTCAGGGATTCTAGGGAAAGCTAAAACTCTCTGTACTGAGGAGTAGTTAGTTCAATGTAGAGGAAAATGATCGAACTTCAAAACTCAAGATATACAAGAGCAAGGACTAAAGAAATATAAAGGAATTTAAGGACATGAATACCCACAGTTTAGTCAGGATTCAGATCAAGCTGGAGGGCTTGTCTTGACTAATACACAGAAAAAGTCTCAAAGATCAAAAAAGGAGAAATATTAGATATGTATGTAAAGTATAGATAGGTCCTATTGTTACCAGAGCCCCAGAGTGCAAGAACACCTGGCCTGTGGCATCCCAAATAGACTAGGCTGGGCCTCTCACTGCTAATGAAATGTTAAGATGGAAAGACAAGGGGTGGTGAAACAAGAAAGGATTTTACTTCAATGAGACCTACCCCAGGAAGACAGCAGAGTAGTGTCCCAAGAACTGCTGAGAATACTTCTAAGTTTATTTAGGAAAAATGCAAGACAAAGATTGGTAAACAGCAAAAGTCAGGTTGATCACTGTCTTGGGGTCAATCACGTGGGGTCTTGCTGGCTTCTGGGCAGTCATTATTGCCTACAGGAGTAGTTTTGGTTCCCATATCATGGGATATTTGCTAGCCATGTCCCCTACCTGAATTAACAGAGAAGCTGGAGGGAAAAACAAAGCCATTGAGAGGAACAGGTTGGGGATGCCTGGTTGGCTGAGTGGGTAGTGTGTGTGAATTTTGTTCTTGAGGGTCTGAGTTCAAAGCCCCACTTTGAGCATAGAGCTTACTTGAAAAATAAATAAAATATATTTAAAAGCTATTGTTTTTTAAAAAAGAGGTACAAGTAGAAGGCAAATTGGAGTTAGCTCAATGACTGGGTCCTTCTTCACTATTTGTTCTGTTTCTCTGGAGAACACTAACAAATCCAGCAATCATCCTTTCTGTTGTTTATGACTCCTTAAGTCAATCTCTCTCTCTCTTTCTCTGTCTCTCAGCTTATTTAATTATCCAATAATCCAGGGCTGCCCTGCTGCCCAGGTCAGATGATGAGCTGGACAGTGGCAACTTGATCTTTGTCTTCCCTCTGCCAGTCTTTCTAGTTGTTGAGCAGCATCTCTCCTTCTGGTGTGAACAGCTCAGATAAATCTTCAGCCTACAAAGTTTTGCATGATCCCTGGCCTGAGACACCTATGCTAACTCACTTTCGATCGGCTGGTTTTAGCACTCAAGATCTTGTGTCCCAAGAGACCCCTCAGTACCAGGAAAACTGGGATAGTTGGTGATACTACCCAACACATTGTGTCCAAAGACCTCTCCTCATACAGAATCCTGATAAAGGGGGATCTCTGGGACTCACATGTTGGGGTATGGGAGCTGATGGGACTTCCTCAGCCACTGAAGAATCAACATCCACATTCTTGCAGCAGAGCCTAAGTGAACAAAGTATTACCTCATAAGAAATGTGCTAAGCTGGTAAGAACATGCTGTTTCTCCTTCTGGGATCTGGCTTTGAATAGGATTATGGAATAAAAGAAGAAAGGGAAAGAATTTGTCCCAACACTCACAGTTAATTAGACAACCATACCAATTTAATTTTGTAATGAAACAGATATTTTCTGCAACTGAAAGACAAGTGGTGAGGCAAAGCATCTGCTTAATGATGTGCAGAGCTGTAAGTCTGACTTTAGTGTTTAAAATGAAAGGCAGCCACCTAGCCACAAAGTGTAATTCATTAACATTAAACTGGTCAGATTCCATTAATGTGAACTCCCAACCAATGCAGAAATAAGATGGGTATTAGCTAAGCCTTGTTAATCACTTAGGTATGTGGGGATTTTCAACATAAAAGCATCTGTTGCTGTTGGATCTGATTACTAACTTAGCACAGAAAAGGCTGAAACTCAAGCACCTTCAGAGGGAAAAGGTAACCAGAAGCCATGAAATCTGTCCTTTGGAAGCCTGAACAATCCAAGAAACCCAAAGTAATACAGAATTTAGGGACACCAGGGTTGCTCAGTCAGTTAAGCGATGGACTCTTAGTTTTGGCCCAAGTCATGATCTCATGGGATTGAGCTCCACATTGGGCTTTGTGCTCAGCAAGGAGTCTGCTTAAAGATTCTCTCTCTGCCCTTCCCCTTGTATGCATGCATGTGCTCTCTCATTCTTTCTCTAAAATAAATTTTAAAAATGTGTAAAAAACAAAAACAAACATAAAATTCAGAATGCACTTGAAAGCTAAATACTGTGATGAGTGGGAAGCCTCTTTAAGGAGCAGGTGGACCTCCAAGTTCCCACTTCCCAGTCTATGTAGTTAGTCATTCCCCTTATGCTCTCTCCTGAGGAGAACAAATGCTTACTCTTTAGAGGAACTGAATCAGAGCCACCTTAGACTCAAGGACACTTCATACAGCAGAGTGCTGAGGCAGAGTGATTCATTGAAAGACTCTATAGAGAATTATTGAGAAGCTAGAGGACCCCTGCTCTTCGCCTGCCCAGCCCTAGACCACCAGCAGCCAGACTCATACAGCTAGGAGTCTTCCCTGAAAACTTGAACTTTAGAAGTAAGATCTACAGATATTGATATTTCAGAATTCCAAAGGAAAACTCCAATGTGCCCTATAAGCCCATGGCAAACCCACCAGTCAGTCAGCCCTGACCTTGCATACAGAGCACAGAGAGCTTCCAAGCAGCATCTTCATACTTTACTGGAAGTAGCAAAAACAGCCTATGATCACCAAGTGTTTGAGGAAATCCTCTAACATTCAGGAGACCAAAATAAAAAATATAAAATAAAGAATTCAAAAAACCAAACTCAGTGAAGGAGCAGAAGAAAAATTTAAAGAACACAGAAATCTCATTTTTTTTTTAAATCTACAGAAGAGACAGAAAATAAAGCCAGAAAATCTCTGTGAAAGCAGAACAAAAATATATACAGATGGACAACAGGAAAGAAACAATAGGAAAATCAGAGAATCAGCCCAAGAGATTTGACATTCAGTTAATATAAATACCAGAAACAAAAATAGAGGAGACATTACCATTAAGGAAAATACAGGAACATTTCTCAGTGAAGGAGTGGGTCATGGGAACCTCTGACTTGGAGTTAGTCAGAAGTACAGGCAACAACCTGGATTCACCACTGAAGTCTGGAGAGGAGGGCAATCTATGGGACTGAGGCAGGAAGCTGTGGAATCTGACTCTTCCTCTGGCTAGAGGGCATCAGAATTGAGTTGAACTGTAGGACACCCAGCTGGTATCAGAGAATGGCTTGGTGGTGTGGGGAAACCCTCTCACACATACGAGGATTGGGTCTTGGGCTCCACTCAAGAAAACTGATGGAGTTTCTATCCCAAAACATGGTCCCATGACTTGAAAGGAAGGAAAAAGAGAAGATACAGGCATGTATCATATGTGTTGGATTATATAGTCTGCTTACAGGACAGAACATCACTGGGCCCACATTTATTTTTAGCAGAAATCTGCAAGAGTCAAGTAGTAATGACTCTTTTAAATATGTATGCACACTTAAATTTGCTAAAATTTTCACTGCATCCTAATATCTGCCTGACACTGAGACTAGTATTAGTTGCCATTAATGATTATATATTTTATGAAATAGTATTTTCAGTTCTTTGCAAGTTTTCATAATATAGTATTTTTAAGAGTAGATGCAAAAAATAAATATCTCTTTATACATATTAAGTAAAAAGAACTGAATGTTTTAAGAATAATGGAATAAATATCATATTTCATCATAGAAGTGAAGAATATCCCTATGAATTAGGGCTACAAACAAAGCATACTTTCTTACATACTCATTTGCTTTACCTTCCTGTTACAGTTTGAATTGTGTTCCCCCAAAATATGTGTTGAAGCCCTAACTCCCTACACTGCAGAATGTGACCTTATTTGGAAATAGGGTCCTTGCAGATGTGATTAGTTAATATCATATCATCTGGGGTCCTTAATCCAATATGACTGGTCTCCTTAAGAGGAAAACCAGGGGTGTGCCTAGATGGTTCAGTCAATTACCACCAGGTCATTGAATGCCTGGGGCTACCAGAAGCTGGAAGGGGCAGGGAAGGACTCTCTTCCAGATGCTTCAGTGAGAACACAGACTGGCAACAGCTTGATTTTACATTTTTAGCCTCCAGAACTGTGGAAGAATAAATTCCTTCTGTTTAAAGCCCCCCAGACTGTGGTACTTTGTTATAACCACCCTAGGAAACTTCCTAACCCCTGCAGTACCAGACCCTCCAACTTCCACTTCAGAACATTTCTGAATAACAGAGATGGGAGAGGACAGCACAAAACTCCTTACTCGAGTTCTACATTTGTCTCTTGGAATAAAGACTACCTTCTTTCACCACATATTTAATGATGACACAGCAAACTGCAGAAATCATTCTGACAGCATCAGTCACCAAAATGGTTCATGACCAGTTAGTTCAGGTGGACACCAGACTGCAGATTCTAGACTGTCAAGTGCTGTGCAAGCCATGATCCCACCAGAAAACTGGGTTCTCCAAGGAGGGCCTGTAAACATTACATATCACAAGAGCAAGCTAAAGTCAAAGTGAGAATTCTGAACATCTAAGAGGGAGCAGATTCCAGGTAAACCATCTGGGGTTAAAATCCAAACAGAAGGGCATAAGCCAAAAGATCATTCAGAAAGTATAGGGATGGGAGTATAGTCTTGAGCTCAGTACAAGTAAGTAAATCCTCATAAGGAGTAGAATGGATGATGACAATGTACTCTAGGACAGAGATCAGCTGCTCTCTGCAGAGATGGATGTAGTAGGTCAAGGCAGAGAGTAGGTATGTTTTGGTAAGGCCAGGCATCCAAGGGGGAGGCCCAATTGGAGCACAACCACCTATGGTCTTCGGTTGTGTGGAGCCTCTTATCAGTGCTACCTTTGAGAACAATCACACCAATCAAAGGGAGATGAGCTTATCTTTTTGAGTCAATTACCTAAACCATGGCCTGGAGATTCTCTAAGAAAAGAAATGTTGAGAGGAAGCAAGATGGTGGAGGAGTAGCAGACTGAAATATCATGAGGTACCAGGAGCTCAGCTAGATAGTTATCAAACCATTCTGAACTACAAATTCAACAGGGTATAGAAGAGAAGAAGACCAGCAATTCTGGGAACATAAAAATCAACCACTTTCTGAAAGGTAGGATGTGCAGAGAAGTGAATCCGAAGCAACGGGAGGAAAACCGTGGGAGGAATGGCTGGCTCCTGGCAAGCGGTGCAGCAGAGGAGCACAACATTGGAACTTTTAGAAGTCTGCTCCACTGAGGGACATTATTCCACAGGCTAAGCAGGGGTGAAGCCCACACAGGGACTGTGTGGTCTCAGGACCCACAGGGTCACAGAAAGACCAGGGGTGTCTGAGTGTGGCAATGCTGCCAGGTATTGGAGCGGGGAAGCTGGCTACAGAGATGGAGCCAAGGTGTGAGCTCTCAGCTCAGGGTTACCTTAAGCCATGATCCAAGACACAGTTGGGCCACTACTCTTCGAGCAAGGACTCCACAAGTGGCAGTTCTAGGGAGCACCTTCCTCCTCTGAAAGGAGGGTGCAGGAGCATGTGGCAGAAATCTACTGGGTTTGGAGACTCCAAATGGGGCCATGCACCTGAGATAGAAACCCTTGGTCACAGGCCAGGTGAGCATGGAATGCAGCCGGAGACCAAGGAGACCAGAGGGATTGACTGCTTTTCTCTGAGAGTGCATTGAGGAGTGGGGTCCCAAGCTTTTGACTCCTCCAGGCTGGAGATTGGGAAGCCGCCATTTTTATTCCTGTCCTCCAGAGCTCTACGGAAAGCGTTCAGGGAACAAAAGCTCCGGAGAGTGGAACTGAGCAGACTACATAGCCTGGCCCCTGGCAAGGACAGTACAATTCTGCCTGGGGCAAAGACATTTGAGAATCACTGCAACAGGCCCCTCCCCCAAAAGATCAGTAAGAACATCCAGCCAAGATCAGTGCACCAATTAACAAGAACTGTGGCATTCCAGAGCTAGGGGAAAGCAACCCATAGAATTCATGCCTTTTTCCCCATGAATCATTAGTCTTGCAAAGATAAAATTTTTTAATTTTATTTTTTCTTATTCTTTTTTTTAATTTCCTCCTTCCTCTTTTAATATTTTATAACTATTTTATCTCAAAAATACCTTTAAAAACTCTTTTTAAATTTTCATTGTTATAGTCATATTTTATGCCTTCATTGTATTTAATCTAATTTCTTGTATACATATAGATTTTTTTCTTCAAAATTTTTTCTTTAAAATTTCTTTAAAAATTTTTTCCTTAAAAATTTTTCTTTACAATTTTATTCCTTAAAATACAATTTCTTCTAATAGATCAAAAATACCCTAAATCTGACACATGGTTTGTTCTAGTCTCCAGCCTGATAACATTCTCTCTACTTTCTATTTTATTTTTCTAAACAACTTATCTTAACAATTCCTTTTTTAGAATCATTTTTAAATTTTCATCTTTACAGTCATATTCCATCCAATCACCGTGTTTACCCTTATTTTTGTATATATATAAGTCTTAAGTCTTTATTTCTTTAAAATGTTGGAAAGTAGTTTTTTCTAAGACTCCAGAATATACCCAAAATCAAGTGAGCGGCATTATTCTATTCACTAGTCATATATATATATATATATTTATTTTTTTTTTTTCCCCCTTTCACTCCCCCCAGTTTTGGGTCTCTTCTGATTAGGTTAGCACATATTTTTCTGGGGTCTTTCCCACCCTTTTTTTAAAAAAGATTTTATTTATTTATTTGATAGACAGAGATCACAAGTAGTCAGAGAGGCAGAGAGAGGGGGGGGGAGAAGCAGGCTCCCCACTGAGCAGAAAGCCCGGTGCAGGGCTCAATCCCAGGACCCCGAGACCACGACCTGAGCCAAAGGCAGAGGCCTTAACCCACTGAGCCACCCAGGTGCCCCTCTTTCCCACCCTTTTAATGTTTTATTCTCTTGTTCATATATTCTTATCTGGATAAAATGACAAAGTGGAAAAACTCACCACAAAAGAAAAGAACAAGATGCAGTACCGATGGTTAGGGTACCTAATCAATACAGAAATTAGTAATATGTCAGAACTAGATTTCAGAATGACAATTTTCAAGGTTCTTGCTGGGCTTGAAAAAAGCATGGAAGATAATAGGGAATCCCTTTTTGGCAAAATAAAAGAACTAAAATCTAACCAAGTTGAAATTTTAAAAAAGCTATTAATGAGGTCCAATCAAAAGTGGAGACCCTTTCTGTTAGGATAAATGAAGCAGGAGAGAGAATTAGTTATATAGAAGACCAAATGATGGAGGATAAGGAAGCTGAGCAAAAGAGAGACAAACAACTACTGGACCATGAGTGGAGAATTTGAGATAAGTAATACCATAAGATGAAAATACTAGAATAATTAGGATCCCAGAAGAAGAAGAAAGAAAGGTGAGCAGAAGGCATATTGGATTAAATTATTATAGAGAATTTCTCTAATATGGCAGAGGGAACTCACATCAAAATCCAGGAGGCACAGAGAATCTCCCTCAAAATCAATAAAAATAGGTCCATACCTCCTCACCTAATAGTAAAACTTACAAGTCTTAGTGACAAAGAGAAAATCCTGAAAGCATCTCAGGACAAGAAGTCTGTAACATACAATGGTAGAAATATTAGATTGGCAGCAGACCTATCCACAGAGACCTGGAAGGCCAGAAAGAACTGGCATGATATATTCAGAGCACTAAGCGAGAAAAATATGCAGCCAAAAATACTACATCCAGCTAGGCTGCCAGTGAAAATAGAAGGAGAGATAAAAACCTTCCAGGACAAACAAAAATTAAAAGAATTGGCAAACACCAAACCAGCCCTACAGGAAATATTAAAAAGGGTCCTCTAAGCAAAGAGAGAGTCCAAAAGTAGTAGACCAGAAAGTATATATACAGTATATATACAGTAACATTCACCTTACAGGCAATACAATGACACTAAATTGATATCCTTCAAGAGTTACCCTGGATGTAGGGGCGCCTGGGTGGCTCAGTGGGTTAAGCCGCTGCCTTCGGCTCAGGTCATGATCTCAGGGTCCTGGGATCGAGTCCCGCATCGGGCTCTCTGCTCAGCAGGGAGCCTGCTTCCTCCTCTCTCTCTCTCTGCCTGTCTCTCTGCCTACTTGTGATCTCTCTCTGTCAAATAAATAAATAAAATCTTTAAAAAAAAAAAAAAAAAAGAGTTACCCTGGATGTAAATGGGCTAAATACCCCAATCAAAAGACACAGGGTATCAGAATGGATAAAAAAAATAAGACTCATTGAAATGCTATCTACAAGGAACTCATTTTAGACCCAAAGACACCTCCAGATTTAAAGTGAGGGGGTGGAAAACAATTTACCATGCTAATGGACATCAAAAGAAAGCTGGGGTGGCAATCCTTATATCAGATCAATTAGATTTTAAGCCAAAGACTATAATAAGAGATGAGGAAGGACATTATATCATACTCAAAGTGTCCAAAAAGAAGATCTAACAATTTTAAATATCTATGCCCCTAACATGGGAGCAGACAATTATATAAACCAATTAATAACAAAATCAAAGAACATTGGGAATTCTATCAAACATTTAAGAAGAATTAATACCTAGTCTCTTGAGACTGCTCCAAAAAATAGCAATGGAAAGATAACTTCCAAACTCATTTTAAGAGGCTGGCATCACCTTTATCCCAAAACCAGATGAAAACCCCATTAAAGAGAATTACAGACCCATACCCTTGATGAACACAGATGCGAAAATTCTCACCAAAATACTGGCCAACAGGATCCAACAGTACTTTAAAAGGATTATTCACCACGACCAAGTTGGATTTATTCCAGGGCTGCAAGGTTGGTTCAATATCCACAAATCAATCAATGTGATATACTACATTAAGGAAGAACAGGAACCATATGATACTCTCAATCAATGCTGAAAAGCATTTGACAAAGTACAGCATCCTTTCTTGATCAAAACTCTTTAAAGTGCAGGGATAGAGGGCACATACCTCAATATCATCAAAGCCATCTATGAAAAACCCACAGTGAATATAATTTTCAATGGGGAAAAACAGAGCTTTTCCCCTAAGGTCAGGAGCACGGCAAGGATGTCCACTATCACCACTGCTATTCAACATAGTACTAGAAGTCCTAGCCTCAGCAATCAGATGACAAAAAGAAATTTTAGGCATCCAAATTGGCAAAGAAAAAGTCAAACTGTCACTCTTTGCAGATGATAGGATACTTTATGTGGAAAACCCAAAAGACTCCACTCCAAAACTGCTAGAACTTGTACAGGAATTCAGTAAAGTGTCAGGATATGAAATCAATGCACAGAAATCAGTTGCATTTCCATACACCACAGTAAGACAGAAGAAAGAGAAATTAAGGAGTTGATCCCATTTACAAATGCATCCAAAACCATAAGATACCTCAGAATTAACCTAACCAAAGAAGCAAAGAATCTGTACTCAGAGAACTATAAAGCATTCATGAAAGAAATTGAGGAAGACACAAAGAAATGGAAAAATATTCCATGCTCTTGGACGGGAAGAACAAATATTGTGAAAATATCTATGCTACCTAAAACAATCTGTATGTTTAATGCAATCCCTATCAAAATGCCATCAATTTTTTTTCAAGAAAATGGAACAAATAATCCTAAAATTTATAAGGAACCAGAAAAGACCTCAAATAGCCAGAGGAATATTGAAAAAGAAAGCCAAAGTTGGTGGCATCACAATTCCAGACTTCAAGCTCTATTACAAAGCTGTCATCCTCAAGACAGTATTGTACTGGCACAAAAACAGACACATAGATCAATGGAACAGAATAGAGAGTTCAGAAATAGACCCTCAGCTCCATGGTCAACTAATCATTGACAAAGCTGCAAAGAATGTCCAGTGGAAAAAAGATGGTCTCTTCTACAAATGGTATTGGGAAAATTGGACAGCCACATGCAGAAGAATGAAACTGGACCTTTTCCTTACACCACGCACAAAAATAGACTCAAAATGGATGAAAGACCTCAATGTGAGATAGGAATCCATCAAAATCCTTGAAGAGAACACAGACAGCAACCTCTTCGACCTCAGCTGCAGCAACTTCTTCCTTCACCAAAGGCAAGGGAAGCAAGGGCAAACATGAACTATTGGGACTTTATCAAGATCAAAAGCTTTTGCTCAGCAAAGGAAACAGTCAACAAAACCAAAGGACAACTGACAGAATGGGAGAAGATATTTGCAAATGTCATATCAGATAAAGGGCTAGTATCCAAAATCTATAAAGAACTTATCAAACTCAACACCCAAAGAACAAATAATCCAATCAAGAAATGGACAGAGTACATGAACAGACATTTCTGCAAAGAAGACATCCAGATGGCCAACAGACAGATGAAAAAGTGCTCCATGTCACTTGGCATCAGGGAAATACAAATCAAAACCACAATGAGATACCACCTCACACCAATCAGAATGGCTAAAATTAACAAGTCAGGAAATGACAGATGTTGGCAAGGATGCAGAGAAAGGAGAATCCTCCTACACAGTTGGTAGGAATGCCAGCTGGTGCAACCACTCTGGAATACAGCATGGAGGTTCCTCAAGAAGTTGAAAATAGAGCTACCCTATGACCCAGCAGTCACACTACTAGGTATTTACCCTAAAGATACAAATGTAGTGATCCAAAGGGGCACGTGCCCTCAAATGTTTATAGCAGCAATATCCACAATAGCCAAACTATGGAAAGAACCTAGATGTCCATTGACAGATGAATGGATAAAGAAGATGTGATAGACACACACACACACACACACACACACACACACACAATGGAATATGTGATGGCTACTATGGCTACTATTCAGCCATCAAAAGGAATGAAATCTTGTCATTTGCGACAACATGGATGGAACTAGAGGTATTATGCTGAGCAAAATAAGTCAACCAGAGAAAGACAGTTATCATATGATCTCCCTGATATGAGGAATTTGAGAGGCAAAGTAGTAGGCAAAGTTGGGGGGAGGGAAGGAAAAAATGAAACAAGATGGGATTCGGAGAGAGACAAACCATAAGACTTTTAATCTCACAAACAAACTGAGGGTTGCTGGGGGGTAGGGAAATAGGAAGATGGTGGTTGGGTTATGGACATTGGGGAGGGTATGTGCTATGGTGTGTCCTATAAAATGTGTAAGTCAGATGATGCAAAAACCAGTACCCCTGGGGCAAATAATACTTTATATATTAATAAAAATAACTCTAAAAAAAGAAAAAAAAATGAAAAATGCTGTGTTGTCAATAGTAGGAAATAACACCTTAGGCCCATAAATGCCATGTTGTTTGGGAAATTGAGGTTTTAATTGCCCATTGGTAGTCTAGACTTGCTTTTTATCTCACAATTTGTGCATTAATGTCATTTCATTTGTGTTGTGTCAAAACTGTCCTCACTGCATTGTGTTTTTTATGCTTTCTCCTTTTTATAGATCACATACTTTTTCATTAGGGGATTAAAATTTGTATCTTTATTTCCCATCATGTTCAATCAGTTGTAAGTCTCTTAAATCATTTTTTCTCCTATATAAACAAAGGCATATCAGTACTAAAAAGCTAATTAATTTGGACTTTTATCCTCTGCTGTTTTCCTGTCCCTTTTAGTATAAGGCCTAGAGCATATAATTTGCTAGTCACTTTTACAATAAGCACTGATTTTCACTTTTAAGTGGTTATTGATCTGAATAATCAACCATAGGAGAATCATTAAGAAAATTAAACAGTTCCCCATGATGGAAGATTAGCCACCACTAAGCATGATTCTTCAATATAATTCTTCACATCTTGGGAAAAGATTTGCAATAGGATAATAGAAAAATCAGAATATAAAATGCAAGATAGTATTGTTCTAGTTATATATATTAAAAGAACTATGTATTAAAACCTAGGTAGAATTTCCTTCTCTTGTTCATCCTTTCTGAGTTTTTCAAAATTCCAATAATGAACACACATTGTTTTTATAATCAGAAAAAGATAAACTTATTTTAAAAAATTTTTGGACCATAAATGGTATTCACTTTACCCAATCTTATAGTAATACCTTAGAAGAAGTCATAATTGCACTCAAAATAGTTGAACAGAGGAGAGGAGTCAAGATGGTGGAGGAGTAGCAGACTGAAATGACATCAGGTTGCAGAAGTTCAGCTACCTGGGTATCAAACCATTCCGAACACCTATAAACCCAATAGGAGATTGACGAGAAGAGCAGCAATTCTAGAAAGAGAAAATCGACCACTTTCTGAAAGGTAGGATGAGCAGAGAAGTGAATCTGAAGTGACAATGGGAAGATAGACTGCAGTGGGAGGGGCTGGCTCCTGGCAAGTGGTGGAGCAAACAGAGCACAAACTTTCAGAAACCTGCTCCACTGACAGACGTCGCTCTAGAGGCTAAGTGGGCGTGGAGCCCTTGTGGGGACAGTATAGTCTCAGGTCCTGCATGGTCACAGAAGGATCGGGGGTGTCTGAGTGTAGCAGAGCTTGCAGGTATCAGAGCAGGGAATCCAAATACAGAGATGGAGCTGTGGAGTTTGCTCTCAACTTTAAGGTAACTTAGGGTTACCTTAAACTGTGATCTGTGACAGTCAGGCCACTGCTCTGGAAGCAGGGGAGACCCTCCTTCCTCCTCTGGAGGCAGGAATCTGCTGGATTTGGAGACTCCAAATGGGAGTCTTTACTAATTTATCTTAACAGTACCTTTCCTTAAAAAATCTTTTTAAACATTCATTAGTATAGTCCTATTTTATCCTTCATAGTATCTAACTTTATTTTTTGTATACATATAGGGTTTTTTCTTCTAAAAAATTTTGGGATACAATCTCCTCTAATAGATCAAAATATACCCTAAATCCAGCACAGGGCTTTATTCTAGTCTCCAGCCTGAGCAAATTATCTCCCCTTTCTTTTTCTTTCTTTTTCAAACCAACTTATTTTATCAATTCCTTTTTTAGAATTTTTTTAAATTTTCATCTTTACAGTCATACTTCATCCCTTCATTGTGTTTACTCTTATTTTTGTATATATATAAGGAATCAGGAGGGACCCAAACCATAATAGACTCTTAATCTCACAAAACAAACTGAGGGTTGCTGTGGGGAGGGAGGTAAGAAGAGAGTGGTTGGGTTATGGACATTGGACCTCTCCAATGAATTCTGTGAAGTGTGTAAGCCTGACGATTCACAGAACTGTACCTCTGGGGCAAATAATAAATTATATGTTAATAAACAAGATATTTTTTAAAATATTTGAACAACTTTTGTTAATAAAAAAAGAATGGAAAACAAAAAAATCTTTATGTTTGTACCACAACATCCACACATGGCACACGGCCTCTCAGGAAGGTATATTCAAAGCAACACTGGAGGAAAGTCTTGCAAATGGATATAAAAGGCCAATTAGTAAGTATTTCAGGCCTTGCAGGCCAGATGGTCTCTGTGATAACTCCTCAGCTCTGCTGATGTGGCACAACAGCCGTAGGCAATGTGTAAAGCAATAGGTACATCTGTGTGCCAATAAAACTTTATTTACAAAAGCAGGTAGTAGTTTGCTAACACTGCCACACAACAGTGTTTCACAAACTTTAAAGTACACATGGATCACCTGGAGTTTTAGTTGAAAAACAGATTTTGATTCAGTAGGTGTACAGTGGAGCCTGAGAGTGCATTTTTTAAAAAAGATTTTTTTTTATTTTTTTGACAGAGAAAGAGAGAACAAGAATGTACAAGCAGGGTGAAGAGCAGAGGAAGAGGGAGAAGCAGGCTCCCCATTAAGCAGGGATCCCGATGCAGGACTCAATCCCAGGGCCCTGGGCTCATGACCTAAGCTGAAGGCAGATGCCTGACCAACTGAACCACCAAGGTGCCCTGAGAGTCTGCATTTCTAACTAGCTTCCAGGTGATGCCACTCTTACTGGTCTGAGGCTAGCACCTTCAGTAGCAAGAGAGAGCATCCATTTTAGTAGCCTCGTAATATATAGGTGAGAGACTCATGAGACAGACCTCACTGGGAGCAAAAATTACACTGCGGTTACCCACAACACATTGGCATTATAGTAATCACATTTTGCTTAATTTCTTTTTTACTTTATGCCTTATTTCATAAAAACAAAACTTTGGACATTAAGTGGGAGACAGATAACACTACATATTTAGAAATAGTTTACCAAAACCCAATGACTAGTTGATTTTGATACACATAAAACTTTATTTATCCACTCAATAAGTATTTATTACATCTGGACACTAGGTTGCTGTTTGAAATTTAGAAATAAAGTGCTGCCTTCAAGGAACTCATAATCAAATGGGAGAAGCAAGCACATAAAGAAACAATTGCTTTCATTAAAAAAAAAAAAATAGGATAATCCAAAATAGTTTTGCCTACAAACACTGAGACCCTTTTACAAAGAGATGTCATTGCCCAGTGCTGAAAATCGAGCCACATATCAAATTGGCCATAGATACATCCGATTTCTAGCAAGTCTCAATAGCTACTTCTGTAAATAATCCTTTAAACCTTGCTAATTTAAGAGCATGTGATGGATGGAACCCAGATTTCTCCAGGATTCACCATTTGGGGTACTCATGAGTTCACAGTAACTGAAATAATTCAATTATTGACTTCTCCACTTAGATGACCAAGGGACATCCCAACTCGATATGGCCAAAACCAAACTCCCAAAAGCCCTGAATCTGCACCAGCACCACCATCCTACCTCATTTGATAGCAACTATATCCTTCTTATTGTTCAAGTCAGCCATCCTTGATGCCTCCTTAACACAACAAATCTTGGTGACATTGCTTGCAAAACTTATCCAGAATCGAACCACTTCTTACCACTTCCAGGGCTACCATCTGGTCCAAGCTCTCATCTGCATTACTGGATACTTAATCTTGCCTGGCGTTCCAGATTCTGGAATGCTGTTCTCAACACAGAAACTCAAGAGATCTTTTTAAACTTAAATGTAATCATTTCATTCCCTTTTCAAAACTCCACAGTATTGTCCCATTTCACTCAGAGTAAATCCTGACAAAGGTCTAGGAGGCCAGGATCATCTAGACCCAGATCCTTATTCTGACCTCAAGCTATTTCTCCCCCTTGTTTATTCCCCTCCAGCCACACTGGCCTCATTGGCATTGTCAGAACAAGCCAGCACCTTCCCACCTTAGGACCGTTGCTTTAGCTACACCAGCTTCCTGAAATGCATTTTCCTCAGATATCTGCTGAGCCAACTCCCTCACCTCCTTCAATTCTTTATTTAGATATCATCCTCTTAATGAGGTTTAGTCAGACCACCTTTGTTCCCCACACCCTTTCTCCTAACCTCACCTATTCTGCTTCTTTAAAAAAAAAAAAAAAAAAAATTCTATAGCGTGTATTACTTCCTGACACACATATAACTTTCTTATGCGTTAGATCCCTTCTTTATTCTATTAGTCAGCTTGGGCTGCCATAACATAATATACCAGACACTGGGGGATCTAAGCAACAGGAATTTAGTTCTCACAGTTCTGGAGGCTGGGAATTCCAAGATCAAGATGCTGGCCAATGCGTTTCCCTGGTGAGGGTTTTCTTTCTGACTGGCAGACAGTCGCTGTTTCACTGTGTCCTCACATGGTAGAAAGAGAGGAAGCCATCTCTCTGGATTCTCTTCTTTTTTTTTTTTCTTTTAATTTATTTATTTGACAGAGAGCACAAGTAGGCAGAGAGGCAGGCAGAGAGAGAGAGGAGGAAGCAGGCTCCCCGCTGAGCAGAGAGCCCAATCTGGGGCTCAATCCCAGGACCTTGGGATCATGTCCTGAGCTGAAGGCAGAGGCTTAGCCCACTGAGCCACACAGGTGCCTCAGAGTCTCTTCTTAAAGGGCACAACAACCACCACGAGGACCCCACCCTCATGCCCTCATCTGAACCTAATTATCTCCCAAAGGCCCCATCTCCAAATATCATCACACTGGGGGTTAAGCCTTCAACATACACATTTTAAGGGAGAAACAATTGAGTTCATAGCATGCATCATCTCCTCCTCCTCCTCACGTTGTGTAAACTCCACAAGAACAGGAAACTTTGTTTTGTTTACTGCTGTATCTCCAGCCCCAAGAAGACTGACACAGGTTTGTTAATGACTAAATGAGTTCTTTCTATCCCACCAATATTATAGGACCTCCTGTATCCCCCAAAGCCCTGACCAAGAATTTGGGGGAGTGTCCAGGCATATCTCCACTGAGTGCATGAGTAGCTCTCTCTGCTCTTTGCCCTGCTGATAGCTGTGTTCATGATGATTCTTGAAGGAATCCCCCACCACACCTGCAGCCAGTCCCACAACCACTATAACCCACCTATACCTGTGAAGAATGAAGCCTCTTGAAGCTCCAAAGCAACAAAGTTGTGCTGCATTTCCTGCAGCCCTTACTGAGTTGAATATTGTGTTCTGGAAGCCACAGAAACAGTGCTCATCTTTCTCCCTATGGTCATGCATGGTCACTGAGGCACCACCACAGGCTTGCATACAGAAGCCTGTGGGCGACTGGCCCTGCAAACTCCCCCAGGGGGTCAGAAAGGTCTGAAGTCTACCAACAGACACAACTTCAGTTCTTCATGTCCAAGACAGTGCTTCCAGATTGTGCTGATGGATAAAGTGGACAATGCAAATTTTTTTCCTTTGTCAAGATGTTCTCAGGGTGTGGAGTGCTGCTGCTGTAGGTTCTAGCCATTACTGGGGCAGCCAAAATGTTAAGGTTAAGTGAAAAAGCATGTACCCAACAAGCCATACCTAATTTAAAGTACATAAGGTACTTGTAGTTCCTTGAAAAAAAAGGCACTAAATGAATAAATGTTCTTGTTATACATTATTCAGAGGCAATTTGAATACACATCTTGTTATACATTATTCAAATGCAATTTTTCACAATAACAAATAAATACACCGCCCCAGTGCCAATGGATATATCAATATTGGATGAAGTTCATTCACAATATTTTATTTAGAAACAATTTAAGAATCAAAATCTTTCTATTACTTTTATAAATGTGAATCTGGTGACTTTCTTTCTTTGTTGAACTAATTTAAGTTCCCTTTTCCTCAAACCAATCTAACTGCCGTGTTTCTGTTTTTGTTGGAGGCAGGGTAAGCACCTCAGACAGGGACTCAAGCATCCTGGCCCTGGTAACAGTGGCTCCATGTGATCATGGGCACAGTTGCTATTTCTCAACTTTCTTGTTGATAAAATAAAATGGTTTGATCAGATCAACTCTAATACTTTCTCTAGCAGTACATTTTCATGATTCCATGTCTTAAGAAGAAGCAACACAATGCTAAAGGTTGGAAGTGACCCACTGTTAGTGGATACTTAAACTCAACATCAAGTAGTAAATTGAAATTGCCGTTCATCTTTAAAAAACACAAAAAATTCCTTTTTCTATGCATTGTTTAAAATTTCTGCATATATAATTGGACAATAGCCTTTTGAGGTAGTCTAGATTCACATAACTATTCTAGTTTTATAGATTCATTCATTTGATCAGGTGGTTGGTCAACATCTTTTGAGCACTTACAATGTACATGATATTTATGTTAGGTTCTGTGTATGCAAAGTTACAACATAGCTTTTAAGAATTAGATGAATAAGATAAAGTAATAGCAATAATAATATTAATAAATAATATTAATAATTAATAATAACAATACTGCAAACGTCAGGCAGAAGTCTATTCAAGGTCCAAAGCAGACACAAGGAAAGAATCAATTCTACCTGGAGGACAGAACTAAGGAAGGTTCCCCAGAAGAAATGGGGTTTGATCTGAGACTTGAAAATGGTGAGAAGGGTGAAGGTAATCTGAGTCAGAAAGACACACCAGCATCCAGCAAAATAATCAAAAGAGTTAAAAAAAATATCAGGAAAGAATGAAGTTGATGACATTAAGGAACTGTTCCTTTTTTGTGTATAATGACAGCATCAAGATGACACCTCTTAAAAGATTTCATTTGTTTTGGCAAAACAAACAAATATTTATGGGTGAAACAGAATGCTGTCCGATATTGCTTCAAATTAATATGAGAGAAGAATGAAGGCTTAGATTAAATAGGACTGGCCATGAGTTGAAGCTGGGAGATGGGTACTTGGACCTTCATTATTTTCTTTTTCTTACTTTCATATCCATTTATGAAATTTTTGCATAATAAACACTTCAAAGAAAAGGAAAAATGATTCAGTTACAAAAACTAAGATGAGTGAGTTTCACCACGAGTGTCACCATGAGAATGCTACTGAGAAGTCAAGTGAGAGAAAAGTTCATTAGCAGAGTTCATTTGCTTTGATGGTTAGGGAGACATTTATTTATTTCTTGAGCAAGTGTTATGCTCCTGGCCCTACTATGGATATAGGACACCCAGTGGTGAACAAAATGAGAAGATCCCTGCATTCATAGAAATTACCTTCTCATGACATTGTGACCTTTTACAGAACAGTTCCACATAGTGGTTGAGTGTGGATGTCTAAGAGTATTAAGGGAGGGAGTTACTGGAAAGTGAGGAGATAAATACAAAAAGAATAAAATGAGCAAGGGAAAAGAGAAATAATGCAGTAGCTGAAAGAGGACTTTTTCTTTTTTTTTTTTTAATGTGAGAGACTTGAGAAGCGGGTGGTCTGTGGGGATGGAGCCAGTAGAGAGGGAGATAGAATAGAAAGAATAATAATCCATAAATTCCTGGGAAAGAATTGCATCAGACCACAGTTGAGGGATGTTCCTTGAGCAAAAAAAGACCATAGTTGAGGAAAGTAGGTGAAGGTGGATTCTGTGGGATGAAACTGGCTCAGAAAAGTGAGCGTGGCCCAGACTACCTCTATGCATCGTGTAGTATGTGGGCCGAGATGTTCTTACTCCAGGACCACCTGGAGGACCCATCCATCTCTCAAATCCACATCAAAATAGCCCCTTTTTAGATCTCACTGACTTCCTCAGAGATTCCTTCCCAGACTCCATAGTTTAAATAAGATTCCCTATACATCAGTTAGAAATGTGTTCAGCTACAAAGAGCAAAGGGGCTTACAAAGAACGGGGAATCCCCTTAATTATGATATTAAGGTCTTAGGCTTGTCCATGTTTTCTCCTTCACTATTTTCACTGGTGCTTCATCCCCCTGGAAGCAATATAGCTGCTGTAGCATCAGACATCATGCCTAGAGCAAGGGAAAGGGGAAGAGGACAGTACCAAATGCATCTGTCCCTTCTATCAAAGAAAGCAAAGGGTTTTCCCGCAACCCTCTCACAGGCTTCTTCTTGAACATACTGACCAAAACTATGTCACTTGGCCATTCCCACCTGCAAGGAGTCTGGGAAATTGAGTACTTCACTTTGCCAAACTGTGTAGTCGAGGTAGGCAAGAACAAAGCAAGGCAGGGAGTGTTTATACATGGCAAACCAGCGATATCTGTCATCCCTGTCATACTTTCTTACTAGGCCACATGTTCCCTGAGAGGAGGGCTCATGTCTGTGCTTCTCACCCACATGTGCCTTCACTATGGTGATGTCAGGGGGCGGAGAGCTTTCTGAAAGTTTTGCTGGCCCACCATCCAGCCTTCGTCCCTGGAGCTCCTGCTCCTGACCCTTTCATCAGAGACCCGGCGCCCCCATCTTGGCTCTGCTTGGGAACTGGTCGTTCAGCTTTGGCTTTTGTTACATTAGCCACTTCGTCCCCTGACCACAAGCTCTTTTTTTCATTATTTTGTCCCCTTTATTGACTGTGTCAAAGAAAGCCTACCTGAGGGCGCCTGGGAGGCTCAGTGGGTTAAGCCGCTGCCTTCGGCTCAGGTCATGATCTCAGGGTCCTGGGATCGAGTCCCACATCAGGCTCTCTGCTCAGCAGGGACCCTGCTTCCTCCTCTCTGTCTCTCTCTGCCTGCCTCTCTGCCTACTTGTGATCTCTGTGTGTCAAATAAATAAATAAAAATCTTAAAAAAAAAAAACCAATCATTAAAAAATAAATAAATAAAAGAAGCCTACCTGATAAAAGGAGGCTTCTCATTATTGGATGAAGGACTCTTGTTTTAACTAAAAGCAAACTGTAAACCGGAGGATCCTGGAACCAAAATGAAATAATTAAGTAAGATTTTTTAATAATTAAATAGTAATTAATTAAATAGTAAATAAATAATTAAAAGTAAATAATAAGTAAAGTAAATAAATTACCTGCAGGTAAATAAAATTAAATAATTAAATAATTAAAAAGTAAAGATTTGTAATAATTAAGTAATAATTAAGTAAGATTCCAACTTTTCATTTTGGGCCAAACCTCTTGATTTGCAATGAGTTTCACTTTCGTGAAGACAAAATGTTCCTCTTTGTCAGTCTCTTCATCTAACTGTCAGCGATGTTGTGTTTTTCCTGTCTGGTTTACTCCCCATCGTGTTTCCGTTCTAATTTCCACTGTCTGCCGGGCCCATGCCCTCCTCATTCCCTCACCTCCTTCCCTTGAAAGGCACAGTTATCTCAGGACAAGCAGCTCTCAGAGGAATGTCTCCCCCAGCGACTGTGAGTTGTCAGAATGACAGACTGAGGGAAGTTACATCACGGCCTCCAAGGCTATTTGAATAGCACATTTTCTTTTCCTTCAGGTTTTACCATGCTCCCGGAGTTACCATTCTGAGGTCATCCGTGGAGAGGTTTTGCTCACTGTCAAATTTTGCTAAATGTTCTTAGAGCTTCTAATCCAGTCTGATGGAAGGGCAGAGCAGGGAGGTCCTTGGGGGGACATTCTGTTCCAACTCCCTTCCCTTTGTGAAAGAGGAGGGAGGCCCACAGTTTGCTGGGAAGGTCCCAAGTTCGAGCCTCCAGCTCTTAGCAGAGCTCACACAGAGCACCAGATCTGGGAATTCCCCAGCTGGTATTCTTTGCACCAGACTGCAGTGTTTCGTTGGGTTTTATAGCTGTTTATTGTCCTCTAGAACTCCACACCACTTAAGATATTAAAAACTTCCGTCTGAATTCCTTACCCCAGTCCCTAATGATTTGTTTTCCTCAGCTAACCGGTGCTGCAGGTAAGGGTCTCCAAGAAGCCGTCTCAATGGGACGGGATTTAGCGGGATTTAGCCTGTAGAGCAGACAGCAGGCAGCGCCCTTGTGCCAGTTGCCTGCGGACGTGAGCAGCGAAAACAGGAGTGACAGAGAGACAAGTCCACTGGCAATGCAGACCACTGAGAGCCTGACCAAGCCTGTGGAGAGGCTCTGGGGCTAGAGCAGCCCTTCACAATCACCCCACGCTAGGCTGGGATGGGGGGGCCCAGTCATTGAAGCTGGACTACCTCTGGAAGGGTGTGACCTGGGCCAACACAGCTGTCCGCAGCTGAGGCCATCCTTCAAAAGCCTCAGAGCTGAAGACCATCAACTGACAGCACTTCTGGCTGCCAGGGTAGCACATCGCTGAGCCCCTGGAAGGGAGTCGTGTTCATCAGACACTATTACTCCTTCCAGTGACTTTTCTTTACGGTCCTAGATGCATGTGATGATTCCTGCCGCAAAGGAGCTTGTGGTCTGATTGGAGAGAGTTAATGAATCACGATGACGACGTGAAGCCTATGATCATACACATGAAGATCTACAGACACACTCAGAGGAGGTCACTGTATAGACACACAGGGGAGTGGGATCAGGACCCGGGGAGCCCAGGGAGCCGCAAGGCCAGGAGGCCCACTGAGCAGGTTCTGCCTTCCCCCGCAAGGGGATTTTGCTACTGATCACAGTGTAAAATCTTCATTTTCTTCTTTCCTGTTTAGTGTCTCTTCTCCTATATCCTTCCTGTGGGTATAATCCTCATAATTTTATTTCTCATTCATTTCATGTACTTTCCTTATTTTTTTCACATGTCTAGGGAGCCATTCTTCTCTACTTAAAAAGCTAGTCTTTTGGCCTCTTTTAAGTTAAGTTTTAAAAAGCCACTGGGCAGCATTTCTGCATATTCACTCTGATCGCACACCTGGCAAACAGCATTTTCAAGGGATCCATAGACTTACCGGGTTCAGGTCTCAACTATGTACATAATTAAATTTCTGATCTTAGTAAAAGACATTACCAACCAGATGCTAAGTAAAAAAAGAAAGCCCAGGACAGGGAGGGGAGTGGGGAATGGGGAGAGAGAACAAGTACTGACGCCACAGGACTGAAAGGTTACCTTACAACTCTTACAAAGAGAATGTCATCGGGAAACACAAAATTGGGATTTACAATCCTCTGGCTTAAAAAAATAATAATAAAAAAAATAAAAAAGAAAGGGAAAGAAAAAGGAAACAGAAAAGAAAAGTAAAAAGCAACTTGCTAGGTTCAGGTCGGAGAAGAGGACGAAAGGAACCCAGCGAGGTGCACTGGAAAATAATCGGCAAGTTGCAAGCCTCCTCCAGGAGCCTGGCTGCTTTCCCGGCTGGCGCCGTAGAGCCGAGTATCTGTGATCAGCCGGGCGCGCGGAGCCGCCGCCTCATTTCCCAGGGGAACTTCCCACACACGGCGAGTACGAGTGAGGGCAGACCCCAAGCCCCCGCGCACTGCGCTGGAACGCTTTCAAGCCAGGCACTTGGATAGCACCCCACCTGCAGGCTTTTGGCAAGTGACACATGGAAACGCCCCGAAGCCGGGGCTGTTCGTGCCAGGAAAAGCCGGTGCAGCGGGGGAGCAACCTGGATCGCGCGCCAGGAGGGCCCTGGTGGGGGGTCGATGCCCCCGGGACACAGAATCCCGCGGCTCCCACGCCAAGCCGGCTTCCGAGCGCTTTGACCTTCACCTGCGGAATCCTTTTGCTCCAAGATGAATTAGAGCCTAATCCAGCGGAAAGGTGTGGCAGGCCTCTCTAAACCCTGGAATTAGGTGTGCTCCCAAGAGGAGGAAGAGAGGTTTAGCTGCCAGTTAAGACTTGGGCTCCTTTCCCCACTGCCTCTGAGCTGGGGGAGTCACCCCGCTTCCTTCCCAAGCCCGCCGCCTGGCATCAAACCCCAACACCAAACCTAAACCAGGAGCACCAGGTGCTCTTAGAATAACAAAGAACAAACACGTGTGCATCTGTATCCATGTCCAGGTTACTGGAAATGGGAAAACAAAGCCACGAAATCACAAAGCCAGCTGGCCCAAGACTGAAACATCCGCATTTAAATACTTCGACTCAAAAAGCGATTAAAAAAAAAAATACTTTTAAATAAATTATTCCTGAACACGGCTTCAGTGCAGGTTGTATTTGGTATGTATGATTTTATTTTTTCAATTTGACCATCATTTGAGGACATGTTTCATGTATAAGGCATGGTGCCAGGTGTAGGAGAAGGTACAAAGTCAATATATTTCAGCTCAAAAGAGCTTATGTTATACAGAATCCAGGGAAATCATTTTGTTCTTGAAATGGTCATAATTGAACCTGGAATGAAAATAATTGTTTCCTTTAAAGGGCCACTTTCACAGAGAGCAAGGCCTCCGCCCTTGGGACATCCCTGAGTATGGACAGAGTCCCCAGTTTATGAAGGGAGGGTGGCTGTTTCTGCACGTGTGAAGTTCTGATGAGAGGGAGTAGGGCCTTCTTGCTGGTTCCTTTTGGAGCCCTAGCAGATACACCTCCCCAAGGCTCAATACAGCAGGGACAAATGGGTAACCAGGAGCTCCTGAGTCGTAGGATTGAATGGGCCTTTTTATTTCTGCCATTATAATTGGAGCACGTTCCTTTAAAAAGAAAAACACCTGTTTTGTTTTGGTTTAACTTCCGAGCACAGAGCTGCCCTGAAGCAGGCTCCATCTCATGACCCAGAGGTCCTGACCTGAGTCGACATCAGGAGTTGGAGGTCTACCCAACTAAGCCACCCAGGTGTCCCCCAAAACACCTATTTTAATGTTTGCAAGAATACTAGGCAAGGAATAATAATAGCTAATATTGAATATTTAACATATCCCAACCACAGAATTCCGAATTTTATGTAAATTCTGTTTTCATGTAAGAGTCAGTGACATAAGTGTAATTATTATCCTCGCATGAGGAGCTGTGTGCTCAGAGGCGAAAGAACCTGTGGAGAGTTAGGAAAGGAGAGAGCACAGATAGGGACCTGGGCACTTGGACTTTGCATTTCTGCTTGCCTCTGTTGGCAATCATTTGGCCTTTTTTTTTTTTTTTTTACCATTTTCCACTAGTGTCTGATAAATGGCAGAAATTTTTAAAGAATTGCTAGGACTGGGCACCTGGGTGGCTCAGTAGGTTAAACTGCTGCCTTCTGCTCAGGTCATGATCTCAGGGTCCTGGGATCGAGGCCGCATCGGGCTCTCTGCTCAGCAGGGAGCCTGCTTCCCCCTCTCTTTCTCCCTGCCTCTCTGCCTACTTGTGATCTCTCTCTGTCAAATAAATAAATAAAATCTTAAAAAAAAAAAAAAAAAGAATTGCTAGGACCACTTGCTTGGAAAAAGTCTCGATTTTGATATATTTATGGAATATGCCAGTTGAAAATACCAGTTGCTAAGGCAGTCACAAATCTGAACCGTCCTCTCTTACCTTTGCGGACAGAGGCACTGTGTTCTATTCTGGACCCCTTAAGCCATTCTACGCTTCTAGTATTCTCTACTATATCAATTTATTTATTGGTCTCTCTCTTCTAATCGTTGGTATAAATGATTATACCCAGCAGGGATTTTGAAGTATTTGTCTTTGGGTCCCCAGCACCCGTCACAGTGCCAGGCATATCATAGGTGTTCAATGAGTATTTAGATGACTGAATAAATGAATTAACCCAGAGTTTCAGATATTTAAAAAAAAGTAGATCCAAACTAAGAGAAATCAGATGAATGGAACGGAACTGGAATTTGTTGAGACCTATTATATACAAAGTATGGTGATTTGTGGATTTTAACTCTAATCTTCGGAACATGGTTGTGTGATGATGCTATCACTTCTCTCATTTTATAGGCAAGGCATTTAAAGCTTAGAGGGTTTAAGCAGGTTACCCAGGGTCACAGAGCTAGGAAAGAGTAGCATTAGAAATTAACTCAGGTCCTCTGGTTTCAAAGCCCTTGCTTTTTTTCTGTCTGTCCTTCTATCCCCTTAAAGATGATCTCTATCTTCCCAAATGTTACCTCCGAGCTTGAAGAAATCTTTTCTTTCTCTATTGTGTCATGTCTCATCTTCTCTCTCAGATTTTGGAAGGACAGTCTCCTGTTAATCCTTTTAGAATATAGCAGAAGCTCAAAAGCAGATGATGTTAAATTCAATTAGTGACTGATTTACTGAATGAATAGGAATATGGATGGATGGATGGCGGATGGTGGATGGATGGATGGTGGATGGTGGATGGATGGATGGTGGATGGATGGTGGATGGATGGATTCATTAGCACCTCTCTTAGCCTTACTAATATAGCACTGTTGTAAGGATTAAACATTAAACTGTAGAGTAGATTTTGGTCTTTATTTGCACAAGGGTAGTATCTCCAAGATTTTCATTAGTATTTTTGAATTTCTTTAGTTGATTTTATAATAAGCCTGGAAGTTAAAATTTATTTTTGCCTGTATACTCCTTGAAATATAATTAGAATTTATAAGACATATAAATTGCACATTTAGCCACTTTAAATGGTACTTGTAAAATGTCATAATTTTAAATGAAATTGCAACTGGGTTTAATAATAAACCCAAATTCTTCGTATATTGTGTTAAAAAGTGCTAAGTTAAATGAATTCTCCAAAGACAATAAGTTACTATTTAGTACTCAAAAAAAACTGACAACGCCTGCCCCACTCTTCATTAAATTGTACTTCAGAATAAGCAATACACTTTGAGAGTTTTAATTTTGGCTTGTAAAACAGTATTCAGATTTTTTCTCCTGAAATTTGTTCAGTGAAATTCATAGGTCTCCCTCTGCGCCTCACTAGGGAGATAATAAGGAACACTCAGAGGGTGAAGACACTGAACCAGGAATGGAGATTGACAATAAAAAATGAGTCGATCATTCAGACAACACAGCCCTGGGAGTAAGTGGCCACATGTGAGTCCCTGAAACAGGAAGGATGACAGACATGGGTCTAAGGGGTGGGCAGTGAACAACCCCGTGGTCCTTCAGTAGAAGACAGTGGTCCTGTATGAGACACCATTGATACTGGACATGTGAGAGGGTCTGGCTTCAAGCCAGGAATGCCAGGCACCAACTGTGCTCTCACTTATACGTGGAATCAAAAATAAAAACAAAACCAGAAAACCCCAAGCTCACAGATAGAGAAAGTGTTGGTTGTTGCCAAAGGTAGGGAGATAGCGGTAGGCAAAATGAGTGAAGGGGATCCAAAGGTGTAAACTTCTAGTTATAAAATGACTAACTTCGGGCGCCTGGGTGGCTCAGTGGGTTAAGCCGCTGCCTTCGGCTCAGGTCATGATCTCAGGGTCCTGGGATCGAGTCCCGCATCGGGCTCTCTGCTCAGCAGGGAGCCTGCTTCCCTCTCTCTCTCTGACTCCCTCTCCGTCTACTGTGATTTCTCTCTGTCAAATAAATAAATAAAATCTTAAAAAAAATAAAATAAAATGACTAACTTCTGGGGATATGATATACAACATGGTAACTACAGTTAACAATAGTCTATTATATACTTGAGAGTTGCTAAAAGAACAGATCTTAAAAGTTTTCATCATAAGAAAACATAATTCTTAATAATCTATGATGACAAATGTTAACCAGACTTATTGTGGCTCTCATTCCAGTGTGTACCAACATGGATTCATTACGTTGTATGTTTTGAACTAATACATGTTGCATCTCAGCTATGCCTCAGATAAAAGGATTAAAAAAAAAAGGGTGCTAGGCACTGGCTGATTAGTCTTGGCTCTTGCAAGAGCAGCTCCCAACTGATATGGGTGTTTCTCATCTAAACCTCACAGCTGCCCTCTTAGATGGGGACTGAAGGGTTTAGAAAGAGCCTCTTCATGGTGGACCACTTCGGTACGTGGATTCTTTTGAACTGAGGACGAAAAAGGCCCCAACGACTCAGGATGAGCTTTTTACCTCCTCCTTAGCTCTTTCTAAGAATTTAGCGAGAAGACCTGGTCCAGGAAGAGAGGGATGAGCAGCAGTAACTAGGGAGTGTGGGTGTGGGAAGCTGTGGGGAGCTCAGCCCCACCTGTTTGTTCAAATCCCTCTCTGGGTCTTGCTCATCTGGTTACCAAACTTGCTTTCCCCATCTTTCTGGGACTTCTCTTCCTTCTCTTTAGCTCACAATGGTATACAAGCCTCAACTGCCTATCAGGGAGCCTCCCATGTCGGGCTCCCCATGTACATCATTAAATTGTTTTTCTCCTGTTAGTCTCTCTTACGTTGATTTAATTATTAGGCCAGCTGAAGCACAAAGAAGGGAAGAAGGAGAAAGTTTCCCTCTCCTACAAGACTATGATTGTTATGCTCTGTGAACTAAAGCTCATAGTCGTTAAATGAAATGACTAGCATCTCACCAGGGAAGGGTGGTTGTGAGAGTCAGACTTCCAGGTGGCATCTCCAAGGCTGCACTCCAACCTCTAAGGCGCAGTCTCCAGAGTTCTGCTACACCCACTTCCTCTGTACATGAAGTGTGTCGTACGAAGATCCACTCTGCTACTGCACACGGGGTTTTCCTCCAGGTTGTCCCGATGGTTCACTGGGATAGGCGTGGTGGTCATGCGAGGGGTCCTGGGATGGAGACCCATCCAAGCGCACACAATGCATATTTGTTCTACCTCTTTGTGTTCTTTGACACTTGAGTACAACAGTTATTTATAGGAATTATGAATCCTGAAACACTAGATGGGTAATATATCTGTATCTCATATAATGGAGCACCTGAAAAAAAATTGCTCCTAATGTTTTGCAAAATTGCTTTGCCAGAGCTGTGGGTTCTACCCTCGGGTCAGTCTCACTACTCACTCTGGGGAACCTGTGACGAAGACATTTGCACCTGTTGGGGCAATAGAATTAAAAACAAAATCTTCTCCCATTCTAGGAAAAAACCTCTGCTCTCACTTCTTCTCAGTTCATGTTTGATTTCTACCCTGTGCAAAGCCAAGGACCCTCTTGGCTGGTCCTGTGGGACTTCCCCCTCCTGATCCTCAGATCCAGCTTGCTGGCATCATTACTGAAAGAGCGTTAAGCCCGAACGTGATACACCTCACAGGCGGTCCGCTGAGAGATGGCAGTGACAGGAAGAAATCTCACTCCCTTATCTAGCCAAGCAGATAGAACCCATTACATACGTGTTCCCAAGATAAACAATAACTAGCTGTCAAGTAAGGGGATAGCATCCTTTGTTACATAGTTCATCCTGGACTCCCAAGGTAAGCAGGCTGTTACCAGAAACTGGGCTTGCTTCTTGGTGGACACAACCAAGCCAAAGAATAGAAAAAGGAAGGATTTTACAAGTAAAGGAGAACACTGGTGCTGTTTCCCAAAGTAGAGTACCCCCAACAACCAAACTAGGGGACTTTTAAGCTAATGTTGTGTACATATTCATGAAAGGGCTTGCATAATGGGGAATACAGCCTGGAACTGGAGCAAAAGTCATCGTCAGGTGACCCAGTGTAGGGTCAGCATCATTGCGTCTCTGGCTTCAGGTGGTCCAGCATTTGAGTGCTCAAAAGGATTTCTCCAGCCAAGAGAACTCGAGTGTGTGTGAGGTCAGTCTTTACTTCTGAATATGGTCAGGCTATCTCTTGGCCTCAAAGTGTTACAGGATTGTGGGATTCCTGCCGCAGGGAGTCAAAGAATGAATCTCCACAACACAAAAGGGTAAAATGAAGTGAAAGTTTATTTAAAGTGATGGTGAGAAGAGAAAGGAAAGGAGGAGCTCTCTAGAGTGAGAGGGGTCCTGAATGGGTTGTCCCTGAGGGTTTTTTGGGCCCATCCTTTATTGAAACCTAGACCAGGGAGCTTGTGGCCTGAGATTCTTGTGTGATCTTGGTCTGAGCAAGGACCACTGGTAACACCCTTAATGACTTACTTCTTTGAGGTCTGGTCATTTTTTGTGATTATGCTGTAAGCGCCAAAGAAAAATACCCCCTAACATCGGGGCCAGGTGCTCTGGTCTGTTCCCGTAGCTCTTGTTTACTGTTTCATAGCCTAGTCAAGGGCCCCCCATCTCTCCCTGCCTATACCTAAACCTAAACCTAAACCTAAACCTAAACCTAAACCTAAACCTAAACTTTAACCCTTTCCTTACTCCATAGTGGCTGTTTTCTCTTACATTCTGGCACAAGATGGCAGAGGTGGCAGAAAAATCAGATGATTTTTCTTTTGTCAAGAAAGCCATGCGTTGTCTCTCTTTTTCTGGGGACCCCCAACTCTCTTACAGGGTGACTCTCTGTATTAGCTTATGAGCTTTATCTAGTAGAGAAACACATTCTCATATCTTTATGACAAGAGGTTGTTTGCATCTTTCCACAGGGCACCTCGCCTCCCACAGAAACTGGGAGATGGAGGAGCTATATGCCTTGTTTACATTTCAAAGAGATGCCTCCCAGGTCCTTGAGACCCGCATTCATGGGTCATCAAGCTGACAAAGGCCTATCTGCTTTTCAAAGGATTTATATACATTTCAAAGAGAGAATAAACTACTTACAATTACAAGTTTTCTGAAGTAAAAGTCTGAGAAAGAGGAGGGAGGAAAATCTCTTCCCTCATTTTCTTTTCTTTCTTTCTTTCTTTTTTAAGATTTTATTTATTTATTTAAGAGAGAGAGAGAGAGAGAGAGAGACAGAGGCGAGCATGACTGGGGGTGGGGGGAAGGGCCAGAGGGAGAAGGGTACTCTGCTGATTTGGGAGGTTCCAGGATCATGACCTGGGTCAAAGGCAGTCACTTAAGTAACTGAGCCACCCAGGTGCCCTTCTTCCTTCATTTTCAGCAGGGAAAGTTACACCTCTTATTTTTATTATTTTTATTTTTCCTTATTACACACCCCATTCCAAGTCCTCAAACGCTGTGATCCGCATTTCTAAAGGGGATTCTGCTGATCAGTTCAGAAGCGCTGAGGGTTGCAGTCAGTAGAGAGCATCCAGAGGAGATGGGCTGGAATGCATATTCCCAGGACGGGAGCCAAAAACCACAGCAGCAGGATTTTGGGTGTGGAGCCAACAGCCACAGGTAAGCCCAGTTTCCAGAGGATTCTGCTGGTTTCTACAGGAGGGGCATTCCGCCTTAGGTGACAGCACGGATTTTTCCCAAGGGGATACCTATATCCAGAGAGACCTGATGATTTTCCTAGGCCGCACAGACTTGAATAGTTGAAGGAATCATTTTCTAGATCCTCAAATTTTCATTTTTATTTTTCCCCAAACTGAGCTTTCCGAGCATACTGCCTGTGTCTCCTCTGCCTCTTCCTCCCATCTATCCAGGGTCATCTTGCTCTCTCTCTTTCAACAAAGGCCAGGCATAAAAAGGAGGGTTGTGTGTTTCCGATTGTCCAATACCCCTCCCCAACCCACTGTGCTTTACATACAAACGATGCATTTAGAAGAAGGAGAAACAGGAGGCACAGAGGGGAAGGAGGAAGAGAGAGACCTACCTTTTAACGTCCATGAATCTGAAAATGATGCTTTCTTCCTGATTGGGTGGGGAGACTGGGCTGCAGTGGAGACAATTCAGGAAGAAAGAACTCCCGAGGGGGAGTCCTGGAGCAGCTGAGGAGAGAACGTGGCCCAGAAGTACTGCAGGCCTCTTCTTTCACTGTGACGACACCCAGCAAGGCTCCCTCTAGCTTGGAATTCAGGAGTGAGATGAATGTTTAAAAGAAAGGTATTGGGGTGTCTGGGTGGCTCAGCCAGTTGAGTGCCTGACTTTTGATTTCAGCTCAGGGCACCATCTCGAGGTCCTGGGATCAAGCCTCACGTTGGGCTCCGTGCTCAGCAGGGAGTCTGCTTGAGATTCTCTCTCTCTCCCTTTTCTTCCCCCCTTCCCCTCCCCTCATTCTCGCTCATGTTCTCTCTCTCTCGAATAAATAAATAAAACCTTTAAAAAAATAAAAAAAATTTGGGCGCCTGGGTGGCTCCATGCGTTGGGTCTCTATCTTTGGCTCAGGTCATGATCCCAGGGTCCTGGGATCGAGCCCCGCATGGGGCTCTCTGCTCAGCTGGGATCCTGCTTCCCCTTTTCTCTCTGGCTGCCTCTCTGCCTGCTTATGATCTCTCTCTCTGTCAAATAAATAAATAAAACTTAAAAAAAAATTTTTAAGGGGAGAGGAGTCAAGATGGCGGAGAAGTAGCAAGCTGAGACTGCTTCAGCTAGCCGGAGATCAGCTAGGTAGCTTATCTAAAGATTGCAAACACCTGAAAATCCATCGGCAGATCGAAGAGAAGAAGAACAGCAATTCTGGAAACAGAAAAACAACCACTTTCTGAAAGGTAGGACCGGCGGAGAAGTGAATCCAAAGCGACGGGAAGATAGACCCCGGGGGGAGGGGCCGGCTCCCGGCAAGCAGCGGAGCAACCGCGCACAAAATCAGGACTTTTAAAAGTCTGTTCCGCTGAAGGACATCGCTCCAGAGGCTAAACCGGGGCGAAGCCCACGCGGGGTCAGTGTGGCCTCAGGTCCCGCAGGGTCACAGAAGGATCGGGGGTGTCTGAGTGTCGCAGAGCTTGCGGGTATTGGAACAGGAAAGCCGGCTGCAGAGACAGAGCCGACAGTAAGCTCGCAGCTCGGGGTGACCTTGAACCGGTCGCAGGCTCGGTGAACTCGGAGCACGGACGGAGGTCAGGCAGACGGGAGTGACTGGGCGCTGTTCTCTGAGCGCGCACTGAGGAGTGCGGCCCTGGGCTCTCGGCTCCTCCGGGCCGGAGACCAGGAGGCCGCCATTTGTATTCCCGTCCTTTGGAACTCTACGGAAAGCGCTCAGGGAACAAAAGCTCCTGAAAGCAAACCCGAGCGGATTACTCACCCCGACCCGGGTAAGGGCGGTGTAATTCCGCCTGGGGCAAAGACACTTGAGAATCACTACAACAGGCCCCTCCCCCAGAAGATCAACAAGAAATCCAGCCGAGACCAAGTACACCTACCAAGGAGTGCGGTTTCAATACCAAGGAGAGCAGCAGAATTCCAGAGGAGGAGAAAGCCAAGCACGGAACTCATGGTTTTTTTCCTGTGATTTTTTTTTTAGTCTTGCAGTTAATTTAATTTTTTCTTTTTCATTTTTTTTTTTTTTTCTTCTCGCCTTCGGGTAATTTTTTTTTTTTTTAACTGTTACCTTTTTCTTTTTTTAACGATTTTTTACTAGTTTATCTAATATATATATTTTTTCTTTTTTACATTTTTCTCAGGTGTTTTCTTTTTTAAAAATTTTTTTCTTTTTTTTTTTTTTCTTTTCTTTGTTCTTTTTTTTTCTTTCTTCCTTTTTGAACCTTTTTTTATCCCCTTTCTCCCCACTCACGATTTGAGATCTCTTCTAATTTCGTTAAAGCATATTTTCCTGGGGTTGTTGCCACCCTTTTAGTATTTTACTTGCCCCTTCATTTACTCTTATCTGGCCAAAATGACAAGACGGAAAAATTCAACACAAAAAAAAGAACAAGAGGCAGTACCGAAGGCTAGGGACCTAATCAATACAGACATCGGTAATATGTCAGATCTAGAGTTCAGAATGACAATTCTCAAGGTTCTAGCCGGGCTCGAAAAAGGCATGGAAGATATTAGAGAAACCCTCTCGAGAGATATAAAAGCCCTTTCTGGAGAAATAAAAGAACTAAAATCTAACCAAGTTGAAATCAAAAAAGCTATTAATGAGGTGCAATCAAAAATGGAGGCTCTAACTGCTATGATAAATGAGGCAGAAGAAAGAATTAGTGATATAGAAGACCAAATGACAGAGAATAAAGAAGCTGAGCAAAAGAGGGACAAACAGCTACTGGACCACGAGGGGAGAATTCGAGAGATAAGTGACACCATAAGATGAAACAATATTAGAATAATTGGGATTCCAGAAGAAGAAGAAAGAGAGAGGGGAGCAGAAGGTATACTGGAGAGAATTATTGGGGAGAATTTCCCCAATATGGCAAAGGGAATGAGCATCAAAATTCAGGAGGTTCAGAGAACGCCCCTCAAAATCAATAAGAATAGGCCCACACCCCGTCACCTAATAGTAAAATTTACAAGTCTCAGTGACAAAGAGAAAATCCTGAAAGCAGCCCAGGAAAAGAAGTCTGTAACATACAATGGTAAAAATATTAGATTGGCAGCTGACTTATCCACAGAGACCTGGCAGGCCAGAAAGAGCTGGCATGATATTTTTAGAGCACTAAACGAGAAAAACATGCAGCCCAGAATACTATATCCAGCTAGGCTATCATTGAAAATAGAAGGAGAGATTAAAAGCTTCCAGGACAAACAACAACTGAAAGAATTTGCAAATACCAAACCAGCTCTACAGGAAATATTGAAAGGGGTCCTCTAAGCAAAGAGAGAGCCTACAAGTGGTAGATCAGAAAGGAACAGAGACCATATACAGTAACAGTCACCTTACAGGCAATACAATGGCACTAAATTCATATCTCTCAATAGTTACCCTGAATGTGAATGGGCTAAATGCCCCTGTCAAAAGACACAGGGTATCAGAATGGATAAAAAAACAAAACCCATCTATATGTTGCCTCCAAGAAACTCATTTTAAGCCCGAAGACACCTCCAGATTTAAAGTGAGGGGGTGGAAAAGAATTTACCATGCTAATGGACATCAGAAGAAAGCAGGAGTGGCAATCCTTATATCAGATCAATTAGATTTTAAGCCAAAGACTATAATAAGAGATGAGGAAGGACACTATATCATACTCAAAGGGTCTGTCCAACAAGAAGATTTAACAATTTTAAATATCTATGCCCCCAACGTGGGAGCAGCCAACTATATAAACCAATTAATAACAAAATCAAAGAAACACATCAACAATAATACAATAATAGTAGGGGACTTTAACACTCCCCTCACTGAAATGGACAGGTCATCCAAGCAAAAGATCAGCAAGGAAATAAAGGCCTTAAACGACACACTGGACCAGATGGACATCACAGATATATTCAGAATATTTCATCCCAAAGCAACAGAATACACATTCTTCTCTAGTGCACATGGAACATTCTCCAGAATAGATCACATCCTCGGTCCTAAATCAGGACTCAACCGGTATCAAAAGATTGGGATCATTCCCTGCATATTTTCAGACCACAATGCTCTAAAGCTAGAACTCAACCACAAAAGGAAGTTTGGAAAGAACCCAAATACATGGAGACTAAACAGTATCCTTCTAAAGAATGAATGGGTCAACCGGGAAATTAAAGAAGAATTGAAAAAAATCATGGAAACAAATGATAATGAAAACAACGGTTCAAAAATCTGTGGGACACAACAAAGGCAGTCCTGAGAGGAAAATATATAGCGGTACAAGCCTTTCTCAAGAAACAAGAAAGGTCTCAGGTACACAACCTAACCCTACACCTAAAGGAGCTGGAGAAAGAACAAGAAAGAAACCCTAAGCCCAGCAGGAGAAGAGAAATCATAAAGATCAGAGCAGAAATCAATGAAATAGAAACCAAAAAAACAATATAACAAATCAACAAAACTAGGAGCTGGTTCTTTGAAAGAATTAATAAAATTGATAAACCCCTGGCCCGACTTATCAAAAAGAAAAGAGAAAGGACCCAAATAAATAAAATCATGAATGAAAGAGGAGAGATCACAACTAACACCAAAGAAATACAAACTATTATAAGAACATACTATGAGCAACTCTACGCCAATAAATTTGACAATCTGGAAGAAATGGATGCATTCCTAGAAACATATAAACTACCACAACTGAACCAGGAAGAAATAGAAAGCCTGAACAGACCCATAACCAGTAAGGAGATTGAAACAGTCATTAAAAATCTCCAAACAAACAAAAGCCCAGGGTCAGATGGCTTCCCGGGGGAATTCTACCAAACATTTAAAGAAGAACTAATTCCTATTCTCCTGAAACTGTTCCAAAAAATAGAAATGGAAGGAAAACTTCCAAACTCATTTTATGAGGCCAGCATCACCTTGATCCCAAAACCAGACAAGGATCCCACCAAAAAAGAGAGCTATAGACCGATATCCTTGATGAACACAGATGCGAAAATACTCAACAAAATACTAGCCAATAGGATTCAACAGTACATTAAAAAGATTATTCACCACGACCAAGTGGGATTTATTCCAGGGCTGCAAGGTTGGTTCAACATCCGCAAATCAGTCAATGCGATAGAACACATCAATAAAAGAAAGAACAAGAACCATATGATACTCTCAATAGATGCTGAAAAAGCATTTGACAAAGTACAGCATCCCTTCCTGATCAAAACTCTTCAAAGTGTAGGGATAGAGGGCACATACCTCAATATCATCAAAGCCATCTATGAAAAACCCACCGCAAATATCATTCTCAATGGAGAAAAACTGAAAGCTTTTCCACTAAGGTCAGGAACACGGCAGGGATGTCCATTATCACCACTGCTATTCAACATAGTACTAGAGGTCCTAGCCTCAGCAATCAGACAACAAAAGGAAATTAAAGGCATCCAAATCGGCAAAGAAGAAGTCAAATTATCACTCTTCGCAGATGATATGATACTATATGTGGAAAACCCAAAAGACTCCACTCCAAAACTGCTAGAACTTATACAGAAATTCAGTAAAGTGTCAGGATATAAAATCAATGCACAGAAATCAGTTGCATTTCTTTACACCAACAGCAAGACAGAAGAAAGAGATATTAAGGAGTCAATCCCATTTACAATTGCATCCAAAACCATAAGATACCTAGGAATAAACCTAACCAAAGAGACACAGAATCTATACTCAGAAAACTATAAAGTACTCATGAAAGAAATTGAGGAAGACATAAAGAAATGGAAAAATGTTCCATGCTCCTGGATTGGAAGAATAAATATTGTGAAAATGTCTATGCTACCTAAAGCAATCTACACATTTAATGCAATTCCTATCAAAGTACCATCCATCTTTTTCAAAGAAATGGAACAAATAATGCTAAAATTTATATGGAACCAGAAAAGACCTCGAATAGCCAAAGGGATATTGAAAAAGAAAGCCAACGTTGGTGGCATCACAATTCCGGACTTCAAGCTCTATTACAAAGCTGTCATCATCAAGACAGCATGGTACTGGCACAAAAACAGACACATAGATCAATGGAACAGAATAGAGAGCCCAGAAGTAGACCCTCAAATCTATGGTCAACTCATCTTCGACAAAGCAGGAAAGAATGTCCAATGGAAAAAAGACAGCCTCTTCAATAAATGGTGCTGGGAAAACTGGACAGCCACATGTAGAAAAATGAAATTGGACCATTTCCTTACACCACACACAAAAATAGACTCAAAATGGATGAAGGACCTCAATGTGCGAAAGGAATCCATCAAAATCCTTGAGGAGAACACAGGCAGCAACCTCTTCGACCTCTGCCGCAGCAACATCTTCCTAGGAACAACGCAAAAGGCAAGAGAAGCAAGGGAAAAAATGAACTATTGGGATTTCATCAAGATCAAAAGCTTTTGCACAGCAAAGGAAACAGTTAACAAAATCAAAAGACAACTGACAGAATGGGAGAAGATATTTGCAAACGACATATCAGATAAAGGACTAATGTCCAGAATCTATAAAGAACTTAGCAAACTCAACACCCAAAGAACAAATAATCCAATCAAGAAATGGGCAGAGGACATGAACAGACATTTCTGCAAAGAAGACATCCAGATGGCCAACAGACACATGAAAAAGTGCTCCATATCACTCGGCATCAGGGAAATACAAATCAAAACCACAATGAGATATCACCTCACACCAGTCAGAATGGCTAAAATCAACAAGTCAGGAAATGACAGATGCTGGCGAGGATGTGGAGAAAGGGGAACCCTCCTACATTGTTGGTGGGAATGCAAGCTGGTGCAGCCACTCTGGAAAACAGCATGGAGGTTCCTCAGAATGTTGAAAATAGAACTGCCCTATGACCCAGCAATTGCACTATTGGGTATTTACCCTAAAGATACAAATGTAGTGATCCAAAGGGGCACATGCACCCGAATGTTTATAGCAGCAATGTCCACAATAGCCAAACTATGGAAAGAACCTAGATGTCCATCCACAGATGAATGGATCAAGAAGATGTGGTATATATACACAATGGAATACTATGCAGCCATCAAAAGAAATGAAATCTTGCCATTTGCGACAACATGGATGGAACTAGAGCAAATCATGCTTAGTGAAATAAGTCAAGCAGAGAAAGACAACTATCATATGATCTCCCTGATATGAGGAAGTGGTGATGCAACATGGAGGCTTAAGTGGGTAGGAGAAGAATAAATGAAACAAGATGGGATTGGGAGGGAGACAAACCATAAGTGACTCTTAATCTCACAAAACAAACTGAGGGTTGCTGGGGGGAGGGGGTTTGGGAGAAGAGGGTGGGATTATGGACATTGGGGAGGGTATGTGCTTTGGTGAGTGCTGTGAAGTGTGTAAACCTGGTGATTCACAGACCTGTACCCCTGGGGATAAAAATATATGTTTATAAAAAATAAAAATTAAAAAAAAAAAAAAGAATCTAGATCAGGTGACATTAAAAAAAAATTTTTTTAAATGAAAAAAAAATTAAAAATAAAAGAAAGTTATTATACTGTGTTTGTTGATTTGGGGGAAAAATAAATTAGACATTTTCTGACCACCCTGCCCCCCAAAACCCTTTAGTTTTATTTGCCTGACCGGTCTGACACGAACACTAGCTTTGGGTGACCTATGGAATATGGAGAACACTATCCAAAAACGGAATGAGTTAAATGTGCAGTTCCAAGGCTTTGAAGAAAACACCCAGATATAGTAAAAGCACATGTACAACATGGTAGGAATGTTATCTTTGCAAGTTATAAAATTCTCATTAAATTTTTATATCACCTTAAAAGTATGCTTGAAGTTGGGGCGCCTGGGTGGCTCAGTGGATTAAGCCACTGCCTTCGGCTCAGGTCATGATCTCAGTGTCCTGGGATCGAGCCCCGCATCGGGCTCTCTGCTCAGCAGAGAGCCTGCTTCCCCCTCTGTCTCTGCCTGCCTCTCTGCCTACTTGTGATCTCTCTCTCTGTCAAATAAAATAAATAAAAATCTTAAAAAAAAAAAGTATGCTTGAAGTTATGTGGTTGGTTTTGTTTCATATTATAATGTTTAGGGATCATGTGGGGGAAAAATATGTAGAAAACAGAGCCTGAAAAGATTGGAATGCTTGACACCTTAGGCAAACACCTCATTCAGGGCTACCCAGCCCAGAACAAGCAGAGAGCAGAGAAAGGGAGCATCCCTCCAACCCCCACCCCCACCCCACCGGCACCATTGGCACCAACAGCTCTATGTTTGTGATAAGCGCAATAAGGTCTTGAAGGGGCCTAATAAAAAACCTTGCAAAAATTCCTGATAGCACACCCATATGATGCTGAGTAGGAACTTAGAAAAGAACAAAAGTGAATGGGTACAGAAATTAGAAACAGATACGCCAATGAAAATTTTCTCATAGCTAGAAAATAGTACCAACTTCTTGATATATGAAAGGTGCTTATAAACTTATCTGTTTAACATTTACTACTTTGTTATAACTAATTATCATATTAATTATATCTATTAGGAGTTATTTTGGCTGAAAGTAATAACCTTAGTCTCCCTTAAGCAAACTGTATTAGGATTAATTAGAATCTTGGGGTATCTCGCAGAAGAGATAGCCCAAGACTCCAGAAATGGGCATAAATCAGGTATTGGTAAGGAACCCAGAAGGTTCTCTTCGTCCTTCCCTTCTGTTTTTCTCTACTCAGGATGCCCGTGTGGCTCAGTGAGTTAAGCATCTGACTCTTGATTTCAGCTCATGTCATCATCTCAGGGTCATGAGACTGAGACACCCATCAAGTCCACACTGGGTTCTGTGCTCAGCAGGGAGTCTGCTTGAAGACTCTCTCCCTCAGCCCCTCCTCCCTCCTCAAATGAATAAATAAATCTTAAAAAAAAAAAAAATGCTTTCTATTCTATCACAGTAGATTGGCTCTATTCCTAAATAGAGAAAATGATAAAATGGGTTGAGAAATTTCTGAATGTTACTTGTTGCCAGTGTATTTGTCTAAAGAGAAATCTCACTGGCCCACCACGGTCCTCTCCTGGGCCAATGAGCCATGGGCAAGGGAACTAGATCACATTTTAAATAATGTCATTGAAGTGTTCAAGGTTTTCACTCACTAGGCTTTATGATCATTGCTTCATTTACCCTCATATTAATGTCCTCCAGCCGAAGACCACAAAAACATAGCTGCCATTGAATGAACTTGGTTTATTGGCTCACTGAATTGACAGAGACCACATGCCATGGAGAACTGTGGGGTGTCTTAGAGAGGATGCCGAAAAGGACTTACAGGCATTTTAAAATGTACATGCAATTTTTTTTTCCTTCAAGTTTAGTGAGGACAACAGAGTAGAAGACAACTGCCATTGAAAAGACAGTTCGTGATGTACAGTTGCCCAGAGTAGGGGGCAAGCCACAGGAAAGAACACCGAGGTTTGTGGCAGGCAGAGAGTAAGGGGAATGGGAAAAGCCTTCATTGCGCTTTTCCCAGGAAGGGATGGGCCAGGTTTAGGACAGTCTGAATAATTTCCCTGGGTTGTGGGGGTTAGGGGCTGCCCTCAGTTTTCTGATGCCTGGTGCTGGGAAGATTAAGACAGGGGGTTAGTGTCTCTCCAGTGTAAGTGGGCTTTGAATTAGTTCCTTTGTGTATGAAAGAGGGGGTCAAGACAGCAATGCCCCAGATGTCAAACATCAGATATAGAAACTAGGAAATGTGGTTAATACAGTAAAATCTGGCCTGGTGTTAGGGAACCTTGGGGATGCTACAAGAAAAGTGGGCTCTGCCCAGCCCTGGATGTTGTCAAGAAGTAGAAACTTCTGTGATCAGATATATGTATAATTTTTATCTAGATGGTGGGATGAATGAGGTAGAACTAAAGCTGTAACTGGGAAAGTAGCTGTGGGCATTAAAGTTAAAGCCAGAAAGAACAGATGTTTGGTGCTTTTTTGTGCTTTGGGCAATATTCTTTTGGTTTTGGCTTTTTAAAATTTCTGTTGTTGATTTTTGATATTCAGACATGATTATGGAGTGCTTTTCTTGTTTCTTGCTGAAGCATGGTCACAGTGACATTCTCTGATGCTGGGTGTTGTTTTTGATTTTTTTTTTTTTTACAGATTTTATTTATTTATTTGACAGAGAGAGAGAGCACAAGCAGGGCGAGTGGCAGGCAGAGGGAGAAGGGGAAGCAGGTTCTGTGCTGAGCGGGGAGCCCAATGTAGGACTCAATCCCACGACCCTGGAATCGTGACCTGAGCTCGTGAAGGCAGATGCTTAACTGAATGAGCCCCCCAGGAACCCCTAATGTTAGTGCTCTGTGAAATTGTTCATGGGCAACGAGAATTGAACTCCATCTTGGCCTGTTTCTCTCACAATAATCTTGTAAGTACAGTTGACCATTGGACAAAGTGGGAGTTAGGGGTGCTGACCTCCATGTGTAGTCACAAATCCACGTATACCTTTTGACTCCCCAAAACTTTACTAATAGGCTACTGTTGACCAGAAGCCTCACCAATAGCATATACAGATGATTAACACATATTTTATACGTTATATACATTATATACAGTATTCTTACAATAAAGCAAGCTAGACAAAGGAGAATGTTATTAAGAAAATCATAAGGAAGAGAAATGTTTACAGTTCTGTACTATGCTTACCAAAAAAAAAGTCTGCTTGTAAATGGGCCCATGCAGTTCAAACCCATGTTGTTCAAGGGTAAACTGTACTTCTATTAACCCCATTTCCCAGATGGGGAAACAGAGTTAGGGAGGTGAAGCTTATTTACTAAAGTCACAAAGTCAAGAAGCTATAGAGCCTTTGTTTCCAGCTACTTCATGATTCTACTCTCTTCCTACTGTAAATACTGTGCAAACATAGTGGTTCTTTCTGAAATTATGTGCTAAAGACAGAGGGAAAAGTAACACCAAGAGAAGAGGGGTTTGGGTCTGGATAAACAATTAAAAAAAAAAGTCTACTCTTCTGCAAATGTATTTAAGTGCATCATAGTGTTATTCTGATAATGTAAATCGCTTTCTTTTGTTGATGTCTTAAATCTAAGTAAAGACTCAGATTCAGGGCTTAAAGTTGAAACATTTGAACCCAGAAAAATCCCAACTCAGTAACTGGATATGACTTTGCTAAGCAGGAGCTAGGTGCCATGAAGAATCTAAGAGCTGAGTTCCAAGAAGTGGTATAAATGGAAGCTGGAAGGAACAATTCCTACTGAAATAAGCTGGTTTTCTATAAGCAGCTTACTCACAGCAAGTGGCACAATTTTTGACTAAGGTGATTAATTCATGGGAGAAATCATTTTAGGAGATAACTAAACTGTAATCTGGCCAGGCCACAATGTTTCTACCTGTACTGTCCATGAACAAGGTCGTAGCAAATGGCCTGAGTTGCCTGGAACTTGTTTCTCAGCAGGACAAAAATAAGAAATGACTTCTCAAAGTTTTTTTGAGGGATACAAAGGGAAACTCAGATGGAAGTGGTTGTATATACACAGGGGATTGTTTTGTGCATACCATGAAGACATGGGAAAATGGTTGTTTCACCTCAAAATGAAATACCTTATATAAAATGGTTATGAAAATCTTCAACCTTGTGATCATCACATGTATCTGGATTCCTTTCTTGAGTTTATGAGTGTTAACGTGTTATGAATTCAAAGCACCAGGTGAAGAGAAAATGTGCAAGTTATTTATTCAGTGCACATAAACCTGAGCACAAAGAACAGAAGAGTTACAGTAAGTCTGTAAATATTTCTCTATAACTGTATTTGTTTTAGCATGTATATATCCATTCAGATCGAACATGAAACCAGTGGAAGAGAAATTACTGCACGTTTGAAAAAACCGCCATGTAAAGCTTAGAAGTATTCAAAGAACTGTAAAAATGCCAAAGTTATTCATCTATGAGCTGTCTTTTCCCAAGAGATCTAAAAGATTTATAAAATTAAAACAAGTACCTATTAAGTAGCAAATTAAGCCTCATGTACTAGAATTAACTTCTGTCAGCACTTGAAAACTGTAAATACAAAGGAAAAAAACCTGAAAGGGCTCAAAAACTAGGGATTTATCCAAATCCCTAGTTCTTTTAAAGAAATGACTGGGGTTTCTAAAAGATGAAAGTTTAACAATAGAAAATTTAGGCTCACATATATATAAAACCTCAGGTCACAAGAAGAGTTACTCTAAGCAGTAGTAACACAACGAATATAACAATAATTGTAACAACCTACCTGTCTTCTAAGAATCAAGAGCTTTACAAGTAATAGGAACAATTTAAAGTATCTAAAATGATCATAAAGAATTATTATTTTTATGTGAAATATTTCCTAACAAAGACAATTATGACTATCAACATAGAGTTAGCACAACCCAGTCAAGAGTGGAAATTTACGAGTGTTTCGTTGAATGTAGCCATAATGTTCACTATTACTGCAGTGAGTTGGGTAAGGATGAAGAAAATACCCACATTGGGTTCACAGTTGTTTTTATTGAGGTATTATTGGAATACAGAAAAGTGCATATAATTAGTGGTACCATTTGATAAATTTTGACATATATGTATATTTACCCATGAAACCATCACCACGATCGAGAGAATGAACCCATCCCTGCTCCAGAAAGTTTCCTCATGCCCTTTGGTAACTCCTCCCCCCTCCACTCCCCACCACTCCTCCCCAACCTTAGCAAACACTCATTGATCTGCTTTCTGTCATTATGGATTATTTTGCATTTTCTATAGCTTTCTACACATGTAACCATACAGTATGTTTTCTCTCTCATTCTCTTTCTCTCAGGAAGGGGAGAGAGGACTAGCCTCTTTTGCTCAGCATAATCAATCTGACATTTATACATGTTGATGTTTTTTATTTCTTTTTATCACTAAGTAGTATTTCACTTATGGATATCCTACAATTTGTTAATGCCCTCATGTATTTATGGGGGAGGAAAAATTTTCCTGTACCCTTCAAAATCCTTTTGGCTGGTCTAAGAATTAAATTGACATGAGACAGATTAATAAGAGAAAATCTAACCTAATTACATACGTACAGGGACTCCATAAGAATATGAGGCCCATAGAGAGTCTGGTAGCTGAGGCTTTTATGTCATCCAGAGGTAAGGAGAAGGGGTTTTGGGTCTGGGATGTCAAAGGGGAGGGAGACAATTTACAGGAAGATGATAAAGAGTAAATGTTTGGTAATCAAATGTTTGCTGAGCCATACAGAAACAATGGGACACAGAGAGGAATTTTTAACAAACAGACTGCCCAAGTTCCTCCCTGTCTACCCTCATTCATATCACACTGTAATTATCTATGGTGATGGCTCCCTTCTTGGAGCAGGTCCTCTATCAAAACCCTTTTAAACAGTCAGAGAGAAGGTCAAAGGTTCTTCCTGAGCCTTCTGTTTCTTAACAATAATCAGCCTAAAATAATCCACATGCCAAAGAAACACATTTTGGGGTGACAAATTTTGCTCCCCTAAATCTTAATAGAGTTTGGATTGTTTCCAATTTGGGGCTATTATAAATAAAGATACTATGAACATTCATGTACAAGTCTAAGTATGAACATATGCTTTCATTATCACGGGTAAATTACTAGGAGTAAAATGACTGGGTAATATCATAGGTATTTTTTAAGAATCTGCCAAATTCTTTCCCAAACAGTTTGTACCATCTTACATTCTTACCAGCAGTGTATGAGAGTTCCAGTTCCTCCACATCTTGGTGTGGTGGGATTTTCAATTTTGGTTGTATTAATATGTGTGTAGTAGTTACCTCATTATGGTTTTAATCTGCATTTCCTTAATGACTACTGATGTTGACCATCTTTTCATATGCTTTCTTGCCACTTGTTTATCTTCTTTGGTCAACTGTATGTTCAAGTCTTTGACCCATTTTTTACTGGGTTGTTTTCTTACTGTGTTTTGAGAATTCTTTATTCATTCTGCATAGAAGTCCTTTATCAAATATGTGGTTTGCAAATATTTTTTTCCAAGTCTCTCTTTTCATTCTCTTAACAGTGTCTTTGAAAAGCAGAAGTTCTTAATTTGATGCAGTACTATTTACCAATTTGTTCTTTTACAGGTCATGTTTTGGTGTTATTAAAAACTGTCTAAATGCAAAATCATAAAGCTTTCCTATATTTTCTCCCAGGTACTGTGTTTAAGTCTATGAGCCATTTCTCTGATATTCTGCCCTGCAAAATCGACCTACCTGTCTTTCCTAAACTCCCTCTTCCACCTCTCAACTCACAGAGAACAGGCACTTCCGGGGTTTCCCCTCCCTACACCATGGTCTTGAAACTCTCCAGGCAGCAGTCTGGAGCAATTACCCAGCTCACCTGGTGGTTTTCTATCTGTCAGGACTCACTGTACCTTGTTGCCTTGTGTCCAGCGTCTTAGGTTCCAGTTACGTTTTGTCTAGTTCTTTAAGTGTTTCAGGCAGGAAGGCAAATCCATCCTCTGTTTCTCCAACCTGACCAAGAGCAGAATCCTAGAACTCTTGTACTTTAACGAAACTGCCTTTCTTTAATGACAAAAAAGCAGGAACTTGCCACTCATAATTAAAATTTGTCACCAGATTCCTCTAAGCTTTGTTCTTTTCCTATAAAACCCCTGAGGCCTGTGATAATTATGGATATTTCTGCATTCCTCCCACTAGTCAACATAAAAACGGGTATTAAAAAAAAAAATCCTTTCTGTCCTTTCATGATGGTATTTTTCCTAACTAGAGCTGTTCTAAATTTATTGTTAAAAAAACCCCAACAAACCCTACCTAGACCCCACAAGATGGGAAGCTAGTCCCTTAAAACCTTGTATAAGACTCACTGAGTGAGTTCCAGCAGTCTCTGAAGTGAATCATTGTATTACTTCACTTAAGGCCACCTTAATATGAAACAAAATATGATGTCATTATAGTTCTCTTAAGTTATAATGTTTACTACCCTGGATTATACAGTGTGTACCTGAGAATACTAGCAAGCAATGTCTTGAGATTTTAACCTACATTATCAGTCTAACCATGGTCATAAACTTTGCTATCTGGAAGGAAGGCAGATGGAAAAATTAGCAAAGAAAAGAGAAAGGAGTTAACATGTGCCAGAATAATCCATCCACTGTCCAGAGACCACCCTCAGATCATTTAGGAAACTCTTAACAGAAGAGCTGATCATTCTAGGATTTCTACATCCTGGGTGGGGTTGGGAATTCTCCAACATGCAGGTGGCCTCATCTCTTGGAGAATGAGAGCTGTCACACACAGACAGGATCTTGTTCTCCTGCATGTGCCAGTCGGGGACAGGGCTTGTCACAGGGCAAGCACCTCTCTGATGAGTACCACGCATTTTCCTCCTTTATTCCTTGTGGTTAGTCCTTGCAGTCAGCTGAACTAGACACGGGGTTAGGGATGGTGTTCTAGCTGAGTCATGAAGAAAGGCCCACAGGAGATGTAACTGTAGAAACACTAGAAAAATATATGAGCCTGGAGGTGTTGCCCGTATGGCCCAAGCCTAGAAGGTCAAGTAAGCTACAAACTCTTTATTTAATGGGATAGAGACAGTCTTTCCATGCTATTAGTCCTAAAAGCTTGAAGTGAATAATTAGGGAAAAAGAGAAAGAGGGAAGGAAAGAAAGAGGAAGAGAGCAAGAAATAGGGGGAGGACAAGAGGGAGGGAAAAGAAGGTGGATGGGGCTCAAGAAATTCTCTCAACTCAGTTTTCTTCACTTTTTATCCAATAGTTGTTTCTATGGTATCTTACTAAGTGAAAGTGGTATGGGGGGGGTAAAGACAAGGTTAGCGGCACTGACCACCCCTCATGTCATGCGTCAGGTCCACCTGGAGAAGTGGTGGAAGTCTGGGGGGAGCCTCAGGTGCTTCCCCAAACTTTGAAGATCCTTTTCAGAAAACTGATACCCACAGCCCAGAGGGGAAAAATATTTTAAAATTAAAAAAAAATTAAAAAAATAATAGAGAACAGAAGGTAAAATATTAAAACTATAAATGGGTAATTTTTAGATGTTTAGCAAAAATAAAAGTCAACAAAAAACATTTAAGAGATGCCATTTATAATAAATAGAAGAAATGTGGAAAAGGATAATATGCAGATGCAAAGCAAACGGATAAAGGGAGCTACACCGTGAGTAGCAGGAGACTGGAGATTGTGTTGGTCTTGTTTACAGCGTGCAGCCCAGGACACTGTCGGGTCTCAGTAAATAGTTACTGAACAAATAGATAAACATTAATTTTTGAACAGTAATTAAAGCCATTTTTTTTCTTTGAAAGGAGAAAAAAGAATTTGAGCTAAGAATATGGATACGGAAAGTCAAAGGAAAAGGAAGGTTTGCCGCAAGAGGGACAATGGGAAGAAAGGAGTTTCTAACCAAATTCCTTGGGGGTCCTGCCTGCTTTGAATCCTGACTCTAACACTTGCACTTTGTGTCCTGGAGCGAGGATCTCTCCAAAGGAGCTACCAGAGCTACAGAGTGGAGACAGAAATGCGTTCCTCATAGAGTTGTGGTGAAGATTACAAATGGTAACGAAGGAAGAGAGTTGAAGCCAATGCTAGCATGTAGGAAAAGTTTGCAGAGAGTAATGAGTATTTTAGGATTACACACCCCATCCTCACATCCAGGCCCACAGAAGGCCTTTAATAACAGAAAGTCACAGAAAAGCTTAGGTTTTTGTATAGTTAGCCCAGTATATCGTGCTCTGTCAGCAATGGACTCCTTCCCCTCAGTGCTCCAGCAGCCACCAGCAGCCAAGAGCACAGGGAGGCTGGCCTATTTGTTGTCTAATTTAAACCTTTCTTGAAATCTTCAGGTCAAATCAGACATTGCTCATATTGTCATTCAGAACTGTTCTTAGGGACTGAACTATCAGACAACCACTAGCCAACACTAGTGCATCCATTGAGGGTCTATTCTAGGGAACATTGGGTATTATTAGGTATTACTGTTCCCATCTGTTAAACAAGAAAGCGTGTAGAACTAGTACCTCTATTGAAGCTCTTCTGCCTCTTCCCTCATTGACCTATTAGCTGTCAAATTCATTAAAACTACCATGGGTCTTCCTCTGATTCTCAATCCAGGACAAACTTTATAGTTTACTTGGAGATCTTATAAAAAACACCATGCCCAAGCCATCCCCTTCCTAGCTGACTAAGATGCACAGCAGTGGAAAAGAACAAAAAACAAAGAACTCAACACTGCTAGCCATGTCATTTTCACCTGTATCCTTTTACTTATTGAGGCTGTAGAAACAATCAACTGTGGGTTAATAAAGAAAATGCAGAATTCACAGGCCCTAAGGAAGAGCCTGAGCCCTCTCCTTCAAAGCCAAGTAGGACATTCTCTTAATTATTTTGGCCAGAGGATTTGTTTTCTCCTTCCTTCCTTCCTCTGTCTTCTTTCCCCGCCACCCCCTTTCCTCTTATTCTTTCTTTTTAACTGTTCTCTTCTGGCTTCACAAACTGAGACTATGGGAAGATTGTCTTTGTCATATTACATGAAGTTTGTAGTTCAGACATACTCCTCTCTGTAATGGACGTTCTGGTCTCCCTCGCCTTTGGCAAGAACCTTGGCTTGTGGACACATTTCTTCTGTCTGGAAACATGCTTCTGCCCCCACTTGTAATGTCGGGGCACTTGGGTCAGGCCCAAACTAATTCACAGACCCTTGCTGAAGTCACTGGTTCACAGGCAGGGAAGTAGCACAGTATGAGCAAATGCAGCCTCAGGAGAAAGGCTTCTTTTCTCTTCTGAGTGCCCTTCTGGAAGTGACCCTAAGCCCATCCCCAGACTCAGTAGCTCTGGGAGTTGAAACCATCTCATGATCCCATGGGGCAGCCTGCTGTAGAATGCAGTGGACGCCAGAGAAAGCAGAAATGAAAGATGCAAAGGATCAGGGTCTTTTGTGATAACGCTGCATCACTGAATCAGCTGAAAACTATTGAGCTTCTGGTAGTTCAGTGAGCCAGTAAATTCCCTTTAGTGTTTAAGCTGGTTTGAATGGGGCTTTCCATTATCAGCAACCAGATACATCTTGAAAGATCTGTCACAAATTTTAAAAGGAAGGGAATGCTTGGTTTTGAGCTGAATTACACTTGAAAAAGCTAGCCGAGTGCTGAAAACAATACATTCAAACTTTAAATACTTTTTGCTCTCATATTTAGCAGCTACTACCTTACTAAGAACTGTTATCCGGTTGCAGGTTGTTTTGCAAGAAATGTGGCAAGCTGTGTCCATCATTTTATCTTGTAATTATGGTGGTGGGGGAGAGGGACTTCAATATCCTGTGATTGTTATTGCATTCTATAGTATGGGACTAATTAAGATGAACAAGAAAGATACTATTCAGCAAAGAAAACATACAGTAAAACAATGTATATAACAGCGCATTGGTTTTATTGATGGCAGAAGAAAAGATTCTCTTTCACTTGTAGAAGGTACTTGCTCTAGTTAACTTAGTAATTTTTTCCCCATTCTTTGTGTGGGCTGGATTATTTCCCCTCTAAAATCTGCTTTTCCATTCTCCAATAATAATATTCATCATGGCTGCACCTTATTCTGAAGGAAAAGTAGGAAGTGTATCAACAGGTTTTGACCAGGATGTTTCAGTCAATGGCTCCTTTCTTCACAAAGACTCTATTGAAAAAGAGAGGAGAAAAGTGAGATTGGATCCTCAAATTGACTTTTCTGTACTCAAGATACACTTCTGCTGAAACATATGTACCTGTGAAGTGCTTGTATAAATGTTAATAGATCCCACGTAGAATAAATCGCACACTGTTGTCTAATTTATAAACATAATTTCTATAAATCAGAATATAAACAAAAAGCAAAATGAAAATAATTTTTCTTCCCGAAATTCTTAGAGTACATCTCTGTCACTGTGAGCCCCATTATCGCTGGCATGTCAATTTCGGGAATTTGGATTAACTCAATGGTATTTAACAGAGGATGACCTGGAAAAGATGCTCCTACCTGCTCCCAACATTTACCGGCATGGCTCCAGTAGAAGTACTTTGGGGGGTGACCACAGACAGAGCTGAGAGAAGTGGGGAGAGAAGCCTGTGTGCCAGAGTCCTGTTCTAGCCACCTGCGGGAAAGTGCACTGGGCCAGCAATTGCACAGCGCCCCCACTGCATACCAGCAGCTCCTACCTCTTCCAAAGCAAATGGTCTCCTGACCAGAAAATGAAGAGCTTTGGGTACTGTTATCCTCACATGAAGCCAACCTATCCTGCGGGCACCAGAGGGTTCTGCAGCAGCTATCTTTATAGAAATAATTTCCTTGACCTTGATTTCAAATGTTTTACAAAGGGACGCTGGACCAGATTGTTTAAAAAAAAAAAAAAGACATTAAAAATGTATTTTTTTTAACCAGCTGAAAATGCTGTTAAAACCTGTATCTTAGAAAATAAAATCATGACATTTATGTAGTAGTCGATGCTTAGCTCTTGGCTTCAAGGTTTCTGGTTGATATGTGAAATTGTGAGGACTGTTCTTTCATCAAACAAGAAACTAGAAATGAATCCTCAGAGGGACTCAACATTCATTAAACTGTTTTCCTTGTGGTGTCTTGACTTTGGTGGCCCTAGGGGGCTCCAGATTCTCCCCACACAGGTCATTTCTGTCTTTTCACAGCAGGATGTGGCACTCTAACCAGGCCTCGACTGACTACTGCAAGAGCTTCTTAGCTTCTTTCCCTCCTGGTGCTGTAATCCAATATCCAACAGCAATACTGCCTAAGCTTAAGTTTGATCATATTAGTCTAATTTGAAGTTCATTGCTACCAATATAGCTAAAGCTACACTCTTGTGTCACCACCAATACATATGCTGAACATCTGCTGAAGCTGTGAACTCTGCTTCTTCCCCTCTTTAAGCATTCCTTGGCCTTTAGAATGTCTTCAGGGGACTCTACTCCACCACGAAAATGAAGCTTCCAATTTATTTCTGAGACCTGCCCCTACTAATTGGTATCCAGTTTCCAGGACTCCAGTCGCATCAGAAACCTCTTCAAATGCATATAGTTTTGGCCAGTTTCATGGATTAAAGAACTATGTATATTTCTTCTATCCATATTGGCTCATATTTATGAGTTATCTGAGATGATTATGACAAGTCCAGGAACTAGAAGTTTGGAGTTTGGGCCCTCATTCCTCTCATGGCTCAGATCTGACTTACCACCACTTTGTCCTAGACCTGGGCCCATTTCCCCACATTGCTCCTCAACACCTCCTTCTCTCACCTATCCTGGACTCCAAGGCATCTCCTGCTTTTGCTAGTAATTAATGTGCTTAGTACCAAGTAAAGTCCAGATTCCTCTCCACCTTGGGTGAAGTATATATGCACGTGCAAGGAGGTGGTGGTGGGATAAAGGGCTTGAAAGAAAACTTTTTAGGACAATCAAAGAATGTGTAAATTTCATACCAAAAACTTTATCGGAATATACTAATTTAATAAACATTTACTGAACAGGTGCTATGTGTCATTCATCATCTAGAAAAGTACCCAAAACATTATATAAAAAAAGTATGGCTATGAAATTAGGGTTTTTAAGTGAGAACAGAAAGTGCCTTCAGTGTTTCTTATACTGAATAATTTTAGATAACAAAACCTGAGAAAAATTCCAGCACATATTAGAATTCATACTTATATTTACTGGGAAATCAAATGGCAGGCTACAATGTGTTATCTTTTTAAACACTTAAGTTAATGGAAACCAGGAATGAGGAAACAAAAAATCTTTCCTCTCAAGAATAACATATTTTCAAGAACAAAAGGTATGATTCTTATTATTGGTGAACCTCCCATTCAAAGGTAGTATATCAAAAAGAAAATTCTACTTCATAATCTTTCATGTTTAAATTAAAATTTAAAAATTACTAATTTTTTCAACCAAGAGCACATGTGTTTTGCTTATTTATTTTTCAGAGTAAATTAATTTTCTTATCAATGTCAGGAATCTAAAATCTCTGTCACACATTTCCCACATCAACAGTACAATTCAAAGCCAGCAAGCGATTTGACTTAGGGAACAGAGAAAACCACTGACATTGTGATGTTTCAGTTGATTGGAAGTAGCCTGCATCATAGTATTTGGTATTGACGAGCTACGGTTTCTGATTTACTTGAAGCAGTATGTTCTTTTTCAGAGGATATTTTCTGTGGAAGCCTAAACTGAAGAAGGGCTGAGAGGATGGGAGTTCCAGCCTTCTGGCTGCAGCCTTACCCACCCTCACGACTGCCTTTCTACTTCCAGCCCACCTTCTACCCTGCAGCCTGGGATATCGCTGAAAAGTCCTAGTCCTGCATCCACTGTTAGGCAACCTAGGGCAATCAGGGAGTTGAGAACCTTTGGCTTTATTTTAAAACATTGGTTTAACCAATTTAGAAGCCTTCAATAAGCTATGAGGGAATTTCCAGTTTTCATTCACCTTAATTTTAAGCACCCTGAACTTATGTTCAAAGTGGATGTTCAATCTCACACAATGTAAAGTTGTGGAAGTCCTTACATATACTTGGAGTCTGCTCTGGTCAGTGCTTGCTACGGAAAAAAGCCCAACATCGTGAAGCAGTCCTTCTGTGATAGTTTGGACGGTAGGTCCCGGGTGTTTACTCAGTGGCCTTGTATTAAACACGAAGAAAGTCAGTGATAAGACAAAGAAGATGCCGCTCTGGCCCACTGGGGTAAATCAGAAGTCAGATAGCGTGGGACTTCTGCTCCAGGCAGACTACTTCATAAGGAGCTTCATAGAAGAAAACATTCCTTCACTAAGATGACAGAGCTAATTTGTAACCAGTGAACGAGCTTTGGGAAAGCTGAAGGAGATCTACGACTTTGGAACAGCACCGCCTAGCACAAATATAATGTGGGACACATATGTGATTTTAAGTTTTCCATTAGTCACATTTAAAAAAGTACAAATAGGTGACGTGAATGTTAGTAACATATTTTATTTACTCTAATTTATCAGAATTAGTCTCATTTCAATATATAAACAATACAAATTATTGGTATTTTTTTCCTAAGTCTTTAAAACCTCATATGTATTTTTCAATTATAGCACATCTCAATTCAGACCAGCTGCATTTCAAGTGCTAAAAAGCCACAGCTGGTTTGAAAAATTGAGAAGGTCACTTAGCAGGGGGAAAATACAATATGGATAACAGCCTTAGCAAAATGAAGAGCTGAAACGAGAAACTGAGAACAATTTCTTAAAAATTCTCAATGGTCTTGTTAGTGAGAAGAAGAAACTGAGAAAAAAGATACAGTTAAGTCTAAAATACTCTCATAGTCTTTTGAGTGATATGTAACAAAAGCTGTAATGGGAAAACTCTCAAAATATTCAAAAGTCCTAGCAAAAATAAAAAAATAGAAATGTTACTAAAGATGACAAAAGTATTTCTTTCTTCTATTTCTCAACCTTCCTATTGAAGATGATTTCAGAGAGCAACTCTCTGAAACTCTAAGATGAAAGTTTCTGGATCAATAGCACAGGGCCCCCAAATCCCATCTCTATAAGCAATCACAGTATCTTCACCCAATTTCTGAAGATACACTATGAAAACATTTCGTCTTTCTTAAAAAGGACTGAAATTAATTAAATAATAAAAAACTTAATTATTCAAGTTGGTGATTATCTGGTCCTTTGTTTCCTTTTATTTTCTTCCTGCTTTCAAACTTAAAGACATTTCACTGATTGGCATCACCTCCAATAGAAGAAAGTAGGTATAGAGAAAAAAATAGGGTTAGGGGTAGCATTTGTGGGGAAAGTTTTGGTGGAAAAGTAGATTGTAGCCATGGTATAATCTTATATACTTCATAACTAAAAGGTTTGAAACATCAGTTTTTTCTATTATATTATTATGAATTATTAACAATTAGATTTACATATTCAACACAGATGCCATCTCACAATGCCAATTTTACCTTCTTATATTAGTTCCGGGCCCGGGGAGGTTGGTAAAACTGCTGGGTGGGCCGAGTGGATCTTCTTGGCTGGCCATCACCTCCTCTACGGAACTCAAGCGTTTGGTCATAGGTGCCTTCTTCCTCCTATTTGTAAAGAGTCGTGAATTAAACATGTTCAGAATAGCTAAAGTTTCCTAAGTTAAATACTTTATGGTGCTGATTTTGATATGCCCTCTTAAGCTGCCCTGGGATTCACATCTGTCAACTTTTATAACAGAGGGAAGCAAGGGGAAGGAAAAAAAAAAAAAAAGAAGCAGGGACATTGTTAAAACTCTTTGGTTCTTGATAATAGAAGAATGAACTTGACAGTGGTAAGATTAGAATCAAATTTAATTCTAGAGGAGGAAACTATTTCCACATAATAGCATGATTATCTCACCAAATGACTTGATACAAGGGGGTGAAATCACAGAAAAGCAAGCATTATAATAAAAATTTTCCTGAATATTTGGGCTTCTTAGTATTTCTAGGTATTTGTCATGGAAAGGGATTTTGGTAAGATGGAAAAGGGGTTGAAGAGCCAGAGAACATTCACCAGCTGTCTGTCCTCATCTGATGAAATCTCCAACATCGTTAAGAACCTTATATCTGGAGACAGGAAAAAATAATGGATTGGAATGAGGAGGAAATACAATTTACACATAAAGAAAGCTTCATGCAAGACATAGCAATGGCCACAGTAAGACACAAACCATTTTCTTCTCATTTTCTTTCTCATTTTCTTTCTTACTGAGGGGATAGATCGATCAGCTCAAGGAATAGCATGAAAAATTAGGATAAGCAGATTAAGTAGCAGAAAGAATACAGTTAATTATAATATTTGAAAAGAACTTAGAAGCAACAGAAACGTAGCCAAAGCCACACTGGTTTCTTACTGAGTGCTGCCACCCTGTTATTTTAGTATTTTTTTTAAATTAAAGCAGCTATGAAGTATGTTCTCTTTTAAAGACAGGAAAAAAAAAATAAACAAACCCTGGCTCTCAGTTTTGTTTATGAAAAAAACAGCATCTATTTCAAAAGTAGGGTTTAAATTCCAACTGAGTTAGCAGAGCACAATCATTTGCATGATTTTGGAAATGTATCCCACTTTTTTCTCCTCCTCCTCACATTATCTCTGAACCTTCTTTCCCAAAAGATTGCTTTCCTTTGACCCTATTAATACCATATAAAGTTATACAAGAGACTGAGTTCTATTCTTCAAATTTTACAGACCCAACTACTGCAATTTTACCTGAGAGAAGCAGAAAGATGCTAAGATAATTTGATCAAATCCCATCATTCAGAAATGATATTTAATATGTGGCACGAACATAACTCTGATTATTAGGCATCCTCCATGGTATTCTTAAGAAAAAAACCATTATTTCCATTTTATACAAAGGACACTGAAGCCCAGGAAAACTTTGTGACCTTGCCCTGATACTTCTAAGGTAAACCTGGGTTTTGATTCAGATGAAACTGCTTAAATCTTTAAATCTCAGTCTGCATGTTGAAGAAATAAACCAACAGCCAAAAATTAGTGATCATCCTTAGGGGCCATCATCACCTAAATAAGAGAATGGAGAAATGTGACAATCTATCAACATCACTCAATAACTACATTTTAGAGAAAAACTTCCAGATTAGCTTTGCTTTCTCTACGCCCCTTTCATTAACAATCAGCCTCAAAATGGTTAGAAGTGTCAGGTATTATGTCTATAATTTAGTAAAGCAATTAAATGCAGGAAGAAAAATTTAAAAGTGTTCAGGAAAGTAGAGAATTATTTTTCACTATTCTGGTTGCTGTTCTGAATGATGATTGTCAAATATTATAGCTAAATTTGAAAAGGAGCTATTTAATTTTATAACATGACAACATTTGAAGCTCTGCATTTAACTGAGAAGAATGAAAATATATTTGCTACTGTAGTAGATGAAGTAATTATTTCAGGAATTTGAATTTTTTTTCTCCACACTCAGCTGTAGAACTGGCTAGAGGACATCTAAAAATCTATCCTTTATCAATAAAAAACACTGTTAAAGGTAGGAAACTACATTTGCTGAGGGAGGGAGCTGGACTTATATAATATGGCATTGGTATTTGAAAAGCGATCTCTACTGTGTTTAAAAGATTCACAGACTGTACTAGCCAGAGCCAATTAAATGGTTTTATAAAGATGACTGACCATGAGATTTCTTTCACATTATCTGATGTCTTCACAATCTTTTTATACAAAGTAGGAGAAAAAATAAAAATGATTCTGACAGCTTGGTTGGTTTTCAGTTATTGTCAAAGGTATGGCCTTGCTTTTTGAACTTTTAAATATTTCTCTTGCAGGATACTCAAGGGCAAAACTGGTCACCCATAGAAACTACTTCCTATAGTCCATAGCTAGTAATTGTTAGCACTGCATGAGTACCTCTTTCCATTTTATGTAATACATAGCTCAATATTAATGGACGAGTTTCTTTGGAGTCCTCTTTTGATGGCATTTACCTATTTTTTCCTTCTAACTATCTTCTTCCTTTAGGTATCGCTACTCTGTAACAGATTTAAAATTTTTAAAAATTTAAAAATATTATAGTTCACAAACATTTTTAAAAATCTTGAAAATTAAAAAAAAGAAAAATAACAACATTCTGTTATTATTCTCAAACATTCTGTTTGAGCTGGCATAGTCCTGGAAGGCCATACAGACTGTCCCTCCCCATCGATCTGAAAATGAGGAATCTCTAAAGCCTGAGGGTGAACTCATTTTCCCATATCACAGGGCTTATTCAAGGAAGAGTCCAGACTGGGATCATTTTGTTGTTTCTGGCTCTCAGGCAAGATACTTTAAAAAACTTGTGATACCTTTCATAAAATGAAACTGACCAATGTCATCTTCATCCAACCTTTGAGATTCAGAACTATTTTATTGGGACTCAGACTTTTGACCACCTAAACCCGGTTTAAAAACATGAAATAACTAAAATTTGAGTATCTATGTGCTCTCTTTTCATACCAATATTTACTAATTTATTGTTCCTTTTAACGAGAAGATACGAAATGCAATAATCATTGTGATATTAGGCATGAGTGAAATATTTTGAAGAAAACAGAAGAGTCGCAGCACCAATGCATAAAGGAGATGTACAACTTCATTTATAAAACATGTTCAACAGGTCACAACATTGTTTTGTGAATCACCTTCAGTGTATACTACATCTGGAGTGAGAACACAGACAAATACATACTCCCTCATTTATAAGTGAGCTGTGGTACGAAAGCTCATTGCAAGTCAGTCACTTGGAACCTGGAACCTATCTCAGTAAAAGGTACGTAACATTAAATAGCAGTTGGGTTTTCTCATTTTTCTTTCTTTCTTTTTTTTTTTTTTCTTTTTTTTTTTTTAACTTTTTATTTTTTATAAACGTATATTTTTATTCCCAGGGGTACAGGTCTGTGAATCACCAGGTTTACACAGTTCACAGCACTCACCAAAGCACATATCCTCCCCAATGTCCATAATCCCACCCCCTTCTCCCAAACCCCCTCCCCCCAGCAACCCTCAGTTTGTTTTGTGAGATTAAGAGTCACTTATGGTTTGTCTCCCTCCCAATCCCATCTTGTTTCATTTATTCTTCTCCTACCCACTTAAGCCTCCCTGTTGCATCACCACTTCCTCATATCAGGGATATCATATGATAGTTGTCTTTCTATGCTTGACTTATTTCGCTAAGCATGATACGCTCTAGTTCCATCCATGTTGTCGCAAATGGCAAGATTTCATTTCTTTTGATGGCTGCATAGTATTCCATTGTGTATATATACCACATCTTCTTGATCCATTCATCTGTGGATGGACATCTAGGTTCTTTCCATAGTTTGGCTATTGTGGACATTGCTGCTATAAACATTCGGGTGCATGTGCCCCTTTGGACCACTACATTTGTATCTTTAGGGTAAATACCCAATAGTGCAATTGCTGGGTCATAGGGCAGTTCTATTTTCAACATTCTGAGGAACCTCCATGCTGTTTTCCAGAGTGGCTGCACCAGCTTGCATTCCCACCAACAGTGGAGGAGGGTTCCCCTTTCTCCACATCCTCGCCAGCATCTGTCATTTCCTGACTTGTTGATTTTAGCCATTCTGACTGGTGTGAGGTGATGTCTCATTGTCGTTTTGATTTGTATTTCCCTGATGCCGAGTGATATGGAGCACTTTTTCATGTGTCTGTTGGCCATCTGGATGTCTTCTTTGCAGAAATGTCTGTTCATGTCCTCTGCCCATTTCTTGATTGGATTATTTGTTCTTTGGGTGTTGAGTTTGCTAAGTTCTTTATAGATTCTGGACACTAGTCCTTTATCTGATATGTCGTTTGCAAATATCTTCTCCCATTCTGTCAGTTGTCTTTTGATTTTGTTAACTGTTTCCTTTGCTGTGCAAAAGCTTTTGATCTTGATGAAATCCCAATAGTTCATTTTTTCCCTTGCTTCCCTTGCCTTTTGCGTTGTTCCTAGGAAGATGTTGCTGTGGCAGAGGTCGAAGAGGTTGCTGCCTGTGTTCTCCTCAAGGATTTTGATGGATTCCTTTCGCACATTGAGGTCCTTCATCCATTTTGAGTCTATTTTTCTGTGTGGTGTAAGGAAATGGTCCAATTTCATTTTTCTGCATGTGGCTGTCCAATTTTCCCAGCACCATTTATTGAAGAGGCTGTCTTTTTTCCATTGGACATTCTTTCCTGCTTTGTCGAAGATGAGTTGACCATAGAGTTGAGGGTCTATTTCTGGGCTCTCTATTCTGTTCCATTGATCTATGTGTCTGTTTTTGTGCCAGTACCATGCTGTCTTGATGATGACAGCTTTGTAATAGAGCTTGAAGTCCGGAATTGTGATGCCACCAACGTTGGCTTTCTTTTTCAATATCCCTTTGGCTATTCGAGGTCTTTTCTGGTTCCATATAAATTTTAGCATTATTTGTTCCATTTCTTTGAAAAAGATGGATGGTACTTTGATAGGAATTGCATTAAATGTGTAGATTGCTTTAGGTAGCATAGACATTTTCACAATATTTATTCTTCCAATCCAGGAGCATGGAACATTTTTCCATTTCTTTGTGTCTTCCTCAATTTCTTTCATGAGTACTTTATAGTTTTCTGAGTATAGATTCTGTGTCTCTTTGGTTAGGTTTATTCCTAGGTATCTTATGGTTTTGGATGCAATTGTAAATGGGATTGATTCCTTAATATCTCTTTCTTCTGTCTTGCTGTTGGTGTAGAGAAAGGCAACTGATTTCTGTGCATTGATTTTATATCCTGACACTTTACTGAATTCCTGTATAAGTTCTAGCAGTTTTGGAGTGGAGTCTTTTGGGTTTTCCACATATAGTATCATATCATCTGCGAAGAGTGATAATTTGACTTCTTCTTTGCCGATTTGGATGCCTTTAATTACCTTTTGTTGTCTGATTGCTGAGGCTAGGACCTCTAGTACTATGTTGAATAGCAATGGTGATAATGGACATCTCTGCCGTGTTCCTGACCTTAGTGGAAAAGCTTTCAGTTTTTCTCCATTGAGAATGATATTTGCGGTGGGTTTTTCATAGATGGCTTTGATGATATTGAGGTATGTGCCCTCTATCCCTACACTTTGAAGAGTTTTGATCAGGAAGGGATGCTGTACTTTGTCAAATGCTTTTTCAGCATCTATTGAAAGTATCATATGGTTCTTGTTCTTTCTTTTATTGATGTGTTGTATCACATTGACTGATTTGCGGATGTTGAACCAACCTTGCAGCCCTGGAATAAATCCCACTTGGTCGTGGTGAATAATCTTTTTAATGTACTGTTGAATCCTATTGGCTAGTATTTTGTTGAGTATTTTCGCATCTGTGTTCATCAAGGATATCGGTCTATAGCTCTCTTTTTTGGTGGCATCCTTGTCTGGTTTTGGGATCAAGGTGATGCTGGCCTCATAAAATGAGTTTGGAAGTTTTCCTTCCAGGGTTTTCTCATTTTTCAAGGTGAAGTGCAACTAAGTGTACAAACCAGTATTTGAGGGAATGTGCTAGGTCAGCAGTTCTCAACTGGGAGTGATTTTTTCCCCCATTGCCTGGTGACATCTTTGGCGGCCACATCTGAGGCGTGCTATTGGCATCTAGAGGGTCTAGAGATATTTTTGGTTCTTACAAACTGAGGGGCTAGGATGTGGGGGAGCTGTTACTACATCTAAGGGGTGGAGGCCAATGATGCTGCTAAGCATCAAGAAAGCCCACACAACAAAAAATCACTGAGTCTTAATGCCAACAGTGCCCAAGTGAGAAACCCTGGTAGGCCAATGAAGGAGGAAGAAACTTCCTACTCGTAAGTGACAGGGCAGCCTGGAAAATAATTCTGAAATTCAGGAAGTTTGGGTTTGCTACCCTTCCACTTTTTCTTTTGGAACTTTTCTTCTGCCTCTGTCTCTAAAGCCTGAACTCTGACCCAAATTCTCTATGGAATTTTTGGGGGAGGGAGGACTCTATTTGCCCATAATGTTACATTTTCCTCTGTTCCAGTGACACATTCATATTATCTTGCCTTAAATTGCTTCAGCATTTTCCCATGGCTATAACTCTGTGAGGAGACAATCAGAGATTATTTGGTTGGTGAGAGTGGGGAGAAGGGATAGCCATTCTCTTCATTTAAAAAAAAAAAAACTAGAAAAACTTATTGATACTGTCATATGTCCTTTAATAGCTATTTTGTGTGCAATTTAATAATGTTTCTTCTAGTCAGTCCCTTCTAGCAGAATTTGTGTAATAGTTACAAAAACATAATCCAGTATATGAACTGCATTCTGTGTAATCTCAACAATAAGCCTTGAAATTTAGGATATTCTGAATAATGAAATACTCATGAGTAGATATCTCCTTCAGTGATTCACATATGAGCTACTTACTCTGTGAATTTCCAGGCCACCTTTTATCTGCCTCAGGAGCTAGTGTAGTCAGTTTATAGAAATACAAACTGATTTTAATATAAAAGCTAAGCAAAAGTTAAAGACAAACTTGCTTTCCCAAAACATCATGTAATAAAGGCGAAACTATGCGGATAATAAAAAGATTAGTGGTTGCCCAGGGTTAGGGGGAACGGAGAGATGAACAGGGAGAGCACAGGCAGTAAAACCATTCTGTTATGATACTACTATGGTAGATAGGTGATATATATATATATTATTTTTTAAGATTTTATTTATTTATTTGACAGAAATCACAAGTAGGCAGAGAGGCAGGCAGAGAGAGAGAAGAAGCAGTCTCCCTGCTGAGCAGAGAGCCCGATGTAGGGCTCGATCCCAGGGCTCTGGGATCATGACCTGAGCTGAAGGCAGAGCCTTCACTGAGCCACCCAGGCGCCCCGATAGGTGTTATATTATACATTTGTCCAAACTCACTGAATCTTAATGTAAACTATGGACCCTGAGCAATAATGTGTCAGTGTATATTTATCAGTTACTATAAAAGCACTGCCCTGGTGGGGGATACTGATGATGTGGGAAGCTGGGGCAGGGGGCAGTGCAGGGAGCATAAGAAAAGTCTCTGTACCCTCTGTTCAGAGGTACTGCTCTTAAAAAAACAAAGCCCATTAAAAAAATAGACTGTAAAATAGGCCATGTCAGTGGGATACTTTGTGCTTTGTATAGTGCTGATGATATAGTAGGTCCTTAATATTTGATGAAATATATCTTGACCTGCCTTCTTAAAATGACACATTTTCAATCCATTCAGATTCTTCCTGTGGTTATCAGCAACTAGAACACAACAATTAAATTCCTTTCATCCTTGGGATGCCAAGAGAATTAATTAATGTGTGAAAATCACTTTGAAGTTTACTGAGCTTTCTGAATTGGTTCTAGGTTGTGCTTAATTTTGATTACACCTTGGATATTCATAACATTTCCTCTTCCTCTCCACTGAAAAACTCTGACCTTTGATTTTATGTCTCAGTCCAAACAGTGAAATAAGGTATCTCTGCCCCATTCAAAAACAAAAAAAGAAAAACAAATCATGTAATGGACCCAGAAAGTAGAACTTAAAATATTTTTAAGTAATCTGTTTTAGATTAATTATACTAATATTCTACTATATCAGAGTAACTTAAAATTGAAAGTAAAAGCTGGATCAGCTTCTGTTTTCTGTGAAGGTTATAGGTAACACCTGAGCCCACAAGAATCATGTATTCTGACCAACGCTGAACTTTAGTTTACCAATTATTCTCATTTAAGAAATATGTTCCAAGTGAATATTTATAGCTCTATCACAAAATAAACCAGGCTTGTGGTAGTCTAGAACCATAAACTATAAAACTGGAAGTTTCTGTAAAGAAAGGTAATCCAAATAACTAAGAAACGATTATTTGTTCAAGTAAGTAGTACCATAACCTGAGGGAGAACACAGGTCTTCTGATGCATAGTCCTGTTTTCCCTTCACTCTGCTTCCAGGTCATGAGGGTGAGGAATACAGTTACAGCGAATTTCAGAGTTGGAAGGGGAAATTGGAGATAATCTGAGTAGATTAAATTTAAAAAAATTATTATTATTTGTATTTTGGGTAAATGTGACACTCTTCTTTCAAATGAGATTTTACATGGAATTTCAAAATAAAGTAGGTGGGCCGAGGTTAAGTGAGTGTACGCAAGCAGTATCGCCTTGGTTTTCCCTTCCTCAGTCCCTCCATGCTCTGTAACCCCCTAAGGGACAAAAATTAAAACCTCACCTACTTCAGCCTCTACTGTACTCTAGCAACTAGCTGAGTTGACTGACCTGAGTAATGGAAGAAACCGAGGTGATGGGAGAATAGGAACCGAAATGTAGGCCTCTAATTCTGAGCGCAGAGCCCTTTCACCTTTGCCTTCCACCAGAGAAAACCTAAATCCTTCTTTCCACTTCTATGAACTAAATGTCTTATCTGATATTAAAAACATACCTAAGTGTGGGGGTGGGGTGGGGGGGAGGGAATGCAGGTTTTATTAACATATGAGAAAGTCATTACATATAACCAAAATAAGTAAATTTTATAATACTTATTTCTTTGTTTTTGAAACTTTGAGTAAAATAAGATACCATTTGAGAATAAAATATAATGAGGAATTATAGTATCCCCTTCAGAGCAGATCTAAGATCATCTCTTTAACATGTACCATGTCCAGGAATATTTTATTTAAACCACATATTTTACAGCAGAAAAGAAAAACCTGATTCTGGATGACCCCCCCCCCCCCAAATCTGATTCAAAATCTAATTACTAAACAACCATTACAAAATGCATGGCTGATAGAACACAATGTTTTTGTTCCTGTATCATGCAGGATTTCATAACTGTGAGACATTTCACTGTGGTTCTGATCTTCTCCTTTCAGAGAAGACTACATTTTCTAGAGTTACATAAAAATTTAAACTGTTAACGATTCTATAACACATTAGGAAATCAATACCTAGTTCAAAGATTCTACTCTAAGCTCTGTGAACAAATACACAATACTTTGCATCATAGTCCTTTCTCTAATATCATTAAGACTAACTACCCTTTAACACAGAGTAAACAAGGTATTTTTGGCAGCTTAGGCACCCAAGGAAATTGAACTAAACTTCAAAAGGCTGCATCCATACTTTAACTATGAAAATATAATATGAAAAAGAGGCTAGTAATCATGTTACCCTTATTAAACTGCAAATGATAAAAGTATAGATACTCTTTCATTCAAAAACACACCAAGTTACCTAAAACTTGGAACAGAGAAAAAGGGAATGAATCTTTATTCCACTATGTGTCTGACATTCTGCATTATATCTCATTTAATCCTTCCAACAATGCTTTGAATTACTTCAGCTCACCATTCTACAGATGAAGAAAAGAAGGCTCAGGATAATTTACCCAAAGTTATGTAAGTGGCCATGCCTGAATAAGACCCCTGGGCTATCTACTCCAAAATCTAATCCTATATTCTGATCTATATCTAATCTAATTCTGATAGCTAGCTCAAGAACATTTTCAAGTAAATGGATGGCGTCTGCCCTGAGGCCTCTGTCCTAGCATAAACATCGTTAATTGGTCATAATCTTTGTTGAAATACTAAGTCCAAAGAATGAATATATGTTTTCTGAAAACATACACCTCTTTAAAACTCATTGACTATTTCAGCTGAAGGTTAAACAGATTCCAAAAGCTTGCCTAGAAATCAAGGCAGAGAGAGTATCCTGCTCCCAAATATGCCAATCTACAAGATTTCCTTGAGATACACTTCATGACATCAGTATTTGAAATTCCGGTCTCTTCAGTCAGATCTAAGTCTGAGTTTAGACTCTATCACTTCTAAGCATATTGCTCAACTTCTCTTGGTCCCAGTTTTCTGACACAGAAAAAAATGAAATAAGCCTTCTATGTTGTCTACTATTCTGAAATAAAGAACCCTTTGACAATATAATATAGATGCCCACTTCAATCAAACTATCTAGACCCATAGACTTTGTTAAAATTCAGGAAATTTGTTGCTAAAGTATTCCTCAAATTGCTTAGGGCAGATAAGGAAAGTGGAAAAGCAACTGGAAAAAATGAAAGAGCCAATGCAAGGATTCTTGTACCTGCTCTCTGTTTATTTCTAAGGAAATAAAAAAAAAAAACTATCTATACACTAAAACTAATAATTTAATATTCTAAAAAACTCTATTGTTACCATTGGTTTTGTTTCTTTGAAAGGAGGTCTTTTTTTTTTTTAAGATTTTATTTATCTATTTGACAGAGAGAGAGATATCACAAGTAGGCAGAGAGGCAGGCAGGGGGGGTGGGGAAGCAGGCTCCCCACTGAGCAGAGATCCCAATGCAGAGCTCAATCCCAGGACCCTGAGATCATGACCAGAGCCAAAGGCAGAGGCTTAACCCACTGAGCTACCCTGGCACCCCTCTTTTTTTTTTTTTTTTAATTACAGATAGGGCAGAGAGAACAAAAAAGGGGGGAGGAAATTAGCAAAAAAGCATTCTTTTTTTTTTAAATTTTTTATTTTTTTTATAAACATATATTTTTATCCCCAGGGGTACAGGGCAAAGAAGCATTCTTGAAATCAATCAAAAGTTATAGATACTATTTGCATAAAATCTGAATATTTTAAGAGGAAGCAAAAAATAAGTTAACATGATCAACCTCTTTGAATATCCTGCCTTTTTAGATCATACCCTTGGAATTTTGGTAAATGCTATAAAAAGGAACCAGTTAGAAACACTGCTTAAAAAGTGGAAGTACAGCAATGATGATTAGTAATAGAAAATGCCTATCTATGTTGCTACGTTTTTAGGTCAATGCATACAAATTATCTTCGCAAAAACAACTGCTTTCTTAAATATGCTAACTGAACAAATGTGTTTTAGAATATTTTATGGTTAAGACATATGAGCATTAATCACAACTGGTTATCATTTCACTCTCATAATTTATATCATTTCTACATCTTAAATGGGCAGGCTAACACAATTTAAGATAGGTTAACTCACTCTTTGTCTGAAAGTAATAATTACTGCACCATCATGCCAAACTACTTCTTTCTCTAAAAGTCAGCCCAGTGGATATTATAACTGACCACCTGAGAGTGGTTACAGTATGCTACAGTGACCTGTAATACAGATTTAAGAAACAGAGATAGAAAAAAACAAAACAAACCTTTCATGTCAAATTGATGAAATACAGACCAGATCTTTGCCATTAAAAAGTGCTGAGGGCTGGAGCGGGTATGGGACACGTGATTTGACATGCTTTTTATTACTGTAAGAAAGGAACTGTCATGCCTAACAACACAGAAATAAAACCACTGCTGATGTTTTCACCCACTTAGTGAAAGTAAAGGAACATAAGATTAATAGGAAAAGAATTCAACATTTAAATCTTAAAGCAGATAGCACCCAATGTGATGAACATCATTCTCCATTTAAATTCCATTCACACCTAAAAATCCACACTAACAAAGTCTGCATAATGAACTAAAAATATTTCTCTTTAGTGAAACATAATGATAACAAATGTTTAGAAACCCTTATCAATTAACAGGCTAGTTAGCAAAGCCACAGTTTTAGAAATGTGAAGTAGCCCAGGAGCCAGTGATCTGGTGTCCACGGTTCAAGATCCACCCACCACCTTCAGAGAACTCTGGTGAGAGGAACTCAGGCTTCCTCAGGCAGCCAACTCCACTGCTCTGTGTCCTGTACAACAAAGGACAAATCTGCATTTCTACCTACATTTTCTCACTGAGCCTGTTTCCTTTCCCATATGAAAGACTATAAGCCATTTTAGAACAAGTATTAGTTTTCTATTCTCTAGAATTAAAAGACTCAACTCTTGGAATCACTTGTCAAATACCATTATTTCCAGAATCACCCATCATCCTGATCATCTTTTCCTTTATGCATTTTAATATTTACTCTTCTATGTAACCTAGTTTTCAGAATAACATTCCAAGTAGGGTCTGCTTGGAACATAATACTATTATTTCCCGTGATGAGCAAACTCTGTATAATCTGAAAGTGTAATCTAACCTTGTTTTAATGTTTTTAGCAGCTGCCCAATCACTTCTTGTTCATATTGTGCTTGTCATCAAGTAAAATCCCTACAACCTGCTCCTCGGTCTGTGTCATTCTGTATTTGAAAATAATTGTTTTCCCAATCTAAATCTAAATCTTAAATTTAACCACAGTTGAAACCCATATACTAATGAAAGATATATTATTTTGGCACAGTATTACCATTGGTTTATTCTGAATAACTATAACATTTAAGTCAGTTTTTGGACAAGTTATTTTGATTTTTTTTCCCATAGTGAAAATTAGAGAACTACCATCTAAAAGGGTAGCACCTAAATAGATGACTAAAATGTCATTTAATCTTGAAACCAGATTCTAGGGAAATTTAGAAGATGAAAAGAGTCTTGGTGTGAGATTAAACTCTCTTAGCAAGAGAAGAGTAGGTTAAAGGAGTAGGTTGATTTTTCTCTGCCCTATGGAAAATGCTGTCTAGCCTCTTGAGAAATATGAGCTGATAGTTGTACCACATACATCTTCATTTCTTAATTTAAAATTTTCTAAATTCATAAGAATTAAGATTGAGTGAACTAAATGTTTGAAAGATACCTTAATTCAATTGGTATATCACACACTGAGCACAAACTTACTACAATGCTGAATATTTTTATATACTACTTCATTAAGCTCACACAAAAATCTCAAGTAGTTTGGTATCATTTATCTTCATTTACAGGTAAAACGCAGGATCACATGCTATGGTGTTAATAGGTTGAAACTTGAATATCAGCTCTGCAACTTACTAACTCAATGATTTTAGGCAAGTTACTTTATGACTCTGAAACTATAATTGTTGTTTTGCTTGTGTGTAAAATGGGAATACTAATAATTATTTCATAGGTTTCTGTGTAGATACTAAATCGATTAATGCAGGTCAAGAGTTATACAATGTGCCTGGTGGGTAAGTGTTCTAATTATAATCAGGTTCTAAAAAGAAGGACTCTAATTTTCATATTCTCAACCATTTATTCCCTTTACCTCAAAGTGTTAGTAGAGAAATAAAATATCATCTTGCTGTTATAGAAATATAAATTACTCCCCGTATGCTTAAATTTATGGATTTCTTTTCCTCATGTTGAGATTTCAAAATTTTCAGTATATGAAGAGTTAGCTTATTCTATAAAAAAAAAAAAATTATCTTTCCAAGTTTAGGAGACCTTCTCAATCATTTTTGACGGTTAGATGGTTAAGAGAAAGGAATCACAAAGATTTTCTCCAAGAATAATAAGGGAGAGAAACTCATCTCTGTCAACCTAGGTAAAGGAAAATTATACAGTGTATGTGATCTGATCTAATTAAGTCTAATTAAGGCCATTAAATATATTATATTTTCCTATAATAATTTCTAGATATTCAACACAGGCTAGAGAAACTGATAACGAATGCTTGAGAGTAATTTGCTCATCATCTTATACAAAGGGAGAACACATTAAATGTTTATTCCCTGTTAAATATGTGTTTTGTTCTTGTTGTTCAAGAGGAAGCTATTTCTCCTTGTCCATAGAGCGACAGTGGAACAATGACAACAAGGACAAGTTAGGAAGTATTACAGAGTCGGGAGATTTTCTTAGGTTTTTCAAACACTGAATATGTACTTTTCTGAAAAGTAATACGGTAAAACAATCAACTTTTTAAAAAATTCTAAATTCACCCAGATTATTTAAAGTGTAACTACTTTATGCAACTTAAAACTCCTTCCCTCTTCTCTCCCCAACCCAACCCCACACATAATGTATTAAAATAAAAAGTAAGGCAAGCAGATCCTACTGGACTAGAAGAAAAAGGAGAGGAGACAATCAATGATGATGTCATTATTGTACAGGACTTTGTAAAACTGAGGATTACTAATTAAGTCTTAGTGAAAAATCAGTAAGACTAGGAAAGTTTACATATTCTTAATAGTTTATAAACTCTGAAAGTAGAAAGTGTATGATGATTGTCAAAGTCTACCTTCATTATCTATGAATAAGGATGTGACAGTCTTTTAAAAGCTGAATTGAAATGAGGAGAAAAGCCTGCCCAGGGTTAAACACTAATTTATGCAATCCCTGGTTTCGACAAGAATCCTGTCAATGTCAAGCAGCAGGTACACTGACAGCAGGATGGGCTGTACAGCTTTGTGTCAGAACTAGGACGGAAGGCACCAATTTATGAAGGCTGTTACAAACACAGGACTTCAAAAGTGTGAAGAAAAATGATTTCGCCTGAAGAAAACGATGGGAATTTTTATAACTTTGCAGGCAATACTATTAGCTTAAAGGAACACAGTTCTTTCATTTTGTGGGAAAAACTAGTATACTTTAAAAAAAGATTTATGGATTTTTATTTTAAGCCTGCATTTTAAGAGTCCTAATATAGAAATCCATTACACGAGTAACATACACTGTAATTGAAAAGAAAATTTTTAAATGAAATATAAGAGAGAGAAAAAGAGTTAATTCAAAGAAAAAGTTGGTGCAAAGAAGCAGTTTGGGTTTCCTTCCAAGAGAGAGAATTTGGGATGCATGCCCAACTCTTGGTTTGAAAGTTCCAATCAGCAGCTGCTGGTGGCAATCCAGGGTCAGCAAACATCACTTTGAAAAGATGGACAATAAGGGAAGCTGCTCTTACCAAAGTCTTGAAAGAAAACTAAAGAAGTGGAATCAACATTATTTAAGAATCTATGTGCCAGGCATTTCAATTATTCAATGACTGAATAAAATGTTTATTGAGCAGCTACTATGAACTTCTCAGCAACTCTATAAAATTGCATATTTTTATGGCTATTTTTCAGAGGAGGAGAAAAAAGTGAGGTTAAAAAAGGATTATATGTCTTGTCCAGGTTATGTTTCTCTTTCCACACATCCCAGTGGATGCTGAAGGAGAGAATTAGATTGATCATGGGAAACTCTTGGAGGCTTGTAGAAATAGATCCAGATCAAGTGTTTTCCACCTCACTTGCATTTTAAACACATCATGAAATTTATAAAGTAGGTATAATAACATTTAGGTGCTACCTTTCTTGCTGTAGAATAAATTATCCATAATGCTAGCTACTCTGCAGGGCTCAATTGAGGGAACAAACAGCCCTGAGATGGCTATACTCTCCGTAAACAGCTACTATACTTTAAATGAATTAATATAAGTAAAGAGCTTAGAATAACATCTGCTGCAAAATTAAGTGTTCAATAAAGTGCACTATTATTGCTACTTCACAAATGTAAAGCTCTATTCTTTATAATGTCACATAAAACATAAAGCTTTTTTTCCCACTGGTTTGAGTCAAGCGATTTGATTGTTATTATCCTAGTGAATTACAGAGGTTGAAAACCTAACACCCAATGCTAAATGAGCCTTTAGGTGGCACTTTACATTTCCAAAGTGATTTTTAAGTTATTGGTATTAATAACCAATGTGATATAAAAGAGAGGCTAAGAAATCTGGTCAATTAGCAACATGTTCATTTTTCTTCCAACGAAGACAGAACCCAGAGGCAATCATCTTTACTGGGGCAAATCTTACTAGCTTACCAAATATAGTAATTGTCTTTACAAAATTCATCCAAGTTAATGTTCCCCATCTTGGTATCTATGGACAAGGAGCATTAACTCCCCAGAGAACATGACTCCTAAGAAGGAAAGTATAATAAAGCAGTAAAATGTACCAATACAAACTATTACCTGTTCCAAGATATTTATCCTCAGAAGCTTAGGTGAACACAAATCATTCTGTTGTATACTTGACCGTCAATGGTCAGACCGTTACTCTGGTCTTTACCTAAGACCTTAGAGCTATAATATATTTTAAACAAGGGATATTCTTTAATTTCATAATTTGATAAACTTCACAATATTGTTATGTTTCTCTGAGTGTTATCACATTCAACAACACAAACTTTGACACTATTTTTCTTTTTTTTTTTTCTTTCAAGATTTTATTTAAATGCAAGATAGTTCACATATAGTGTATTAGTTTTGGGGATAGAATTTAGTGATTCAGCAGTTGCATATAACACCCAGGCTCATTACATTACGTGTCCTCCTTAATGCCCATCACCCAGTTACCCCATCCCCCCACACAACTCCCCTCCAGCAACCCTGTTTGTTCCCTATATTTGAGGCTCTCATGATTTGCCCCCCTCGAGACACTATTTTTCTAAGTGCTCTCTGGAATCTGGGAGAGTCTATATATTGTTCAGGCTCTTTTTAAAAACTTCATCAATAGTGTGGTGTGGTATGTCAATGATGGGCCATCCCCTTCAATGCCAGAACAAGAATATTCCATGGTAGTTGATAAGTTGACTCTATAATCATGAAGAGCATATGTTCTTAACAGGATTACCTAGTTTCTTATTTAGATTTTGTTTTATATTTTCATAGCTAGTAGGGGACAATTCTTTATAAGTGTCATGCAAAAATTATGAAGAGCATTAAAAAAAAGTCCTCATTTAAAACTGTGTTGGTGGTAGGAAAATCTCTCTCCATGAATAGGTCTCAGGAATAGATGGATAGATCACAGATAAATGAGGTCTCATGAGATTAAATGGTTTTTTTTCTTTTATGTTCTACCTTATTTTGTTCTCTAAATGAAAAATTTAGAACTATCACAGCTTTTTAAACACTGACATCTTTCATGTGTTTCCATGTGTACACACACACATACACACACATACACATCTTAGAATGTTCAAGTACCTACTTAACATTTTTATCTATTTTAATACATTACTACCTGGCATGAAGATGAGTTCAAGAAGCCTGAAACCTTGGTAATAGTCCTAGGATTATATTAATGTTAACGGTTTATGCATAAATGCCCACCTTCCCAGAGCATTTTCCAATACTGAATTTCGCTGAAGTCGTAGAGCAATAATATAGTCATTACGTTTATGCAGACTTTCAAATATCAGATTCCTAGTGAGGACCTCTACCGAAAACTGGCTAGGGGTTAACTATTAGCTTCTGCTTAATAAACATGGAAAGTTCTCATTTGTATATCCATTTAAACTTCTCTAGTAGCTACTAAAAGACTAGAAACTGAGAGTGAACTGTCATAGTATGCTTTACACATGATTTTTACTAAGGGTTAAACTTTTTGCTGTAAAAATACATCTTGATCAACTCCCTCTGCCATGTTCCTGGGCAGTTTCTAAATATTTATTTTATTCTTCAAAATTCCTTTCCAATTCTTGACCTCATTATTTTCAACTGATAACCTACTTCACAGAGAAGAGAGCTCATTAAAATTATCCAGCTTCCTTCTCTGAAACCCAACAATTTAACCTCACCACATCTATACTTACTTCTCTCTCCTCCTCTCCCTAGTGTTCCTCAAATACCCAGTCACATGTGAGTGTGCCCCACTTTCTTATCATGGCATGGGTTTTGAAAAAATCTTTACTCCTATTATTACAACCTCTCCTTCTCTCTTTGCTTTGCTGTGCCTTTGATGTAAACAGGCTTGGGTTTTTACCCTGAGTTCTTTTACTCTTTATTCTCATCCTCTATGCTTTTCTTCACAACCAAGATCTTAAAAGTAGCCTACACTTCATTTTCTTATTTCCCACTCAGTCTCAAAAAGCCATAAGTTACGATACACATGCATCATTCCACTGGAAATGCATTCTACAGCTACCAGTCACCTACTGATAGCCAAATCCAACAGGTCCTTTCCCGTTCTTCTCTTTCCTGATGTTTCCAGCACTAGATATTATGTATTCAGAACCCATTCCTGCTGTCCTCCTGGCTACACTTTCTCAGTGTCCCTTCCCATGGCTTAACTATGAAATTCCCCAGGAGTCTGACCCCAGTCCTTGTCTTTCTCTTTTTGCACATTTTCTCTAAGCAATCTCACCCATACTCTTTATTTTCGCCTAAATTCTGATGACTCCCAGGGTCCTCACCTCTTGCCTTAACTATTGTAATAAATAACTAGTCTCCACACTCTCTGCTTTCACTGAAACCCATTTTCTAGAATAGGGCAATAATCTCTCTCTAATATTTTATTTATTTGAGAGAGAGAAAGAGAGAGCGGTGGGTGGGCGGTGGGGAAGCAAAGGGAGAGGGAGAAGCAGACTCTACATTGAGCAGGGAGCCTGATGTGATTGCGGGGCTCGATCCTAGAACCCTGAGATCATGACCTGAGCTGAAGGCAGATGCTTAATTGACTGAGCCACCCAGGTGCCCAAGGGCAATAATCTCTTAAAGCAAAGATCACATTATGACACTCTCTGCTCAAACTCTTTCAGCAGTCCCTATTCTGAGGGGTAAAATTCCAACTTCTTACCATAACCCACCTTCCTCTTCACTTTGGCCCCATGTGCCTTTTCAGCCTCATCTACTGACATTAATACATAGACCTGTTCTGTGGCCAATATACCTTGCTCTACTGTGCCCTCTAGAATTTCCTGACTTCATCCTTTTCTTACTTTCCTCCCCTTTTCCCCAAGCTAAGTGCTAACTACTCTTTAAGACTTTCAAGACTCACATTAAACTTCAGTTATCCAGATATAACAAATATTTATTGAGGGTACCTTATTTTCCAGGTACTGTTCTGAATGCTGAAGTATTAAGCTGAGACAAGGTACCTGTTCTCAAACGGATTTAACCTAGGGGTTGGAGGTCGGAGCAAGATATGCAGAAAATAAAGCAGGGCAAAGGGGCTAGAGAATTTTTGTGATGGCACACTGCTGTTTTATAATCGGATGATCAGGGAGGGCCTTGTACCTCCATGAGTCAGTTCCAGACTGAGTTAAGTAACTCTGTGCTCTGCTCATATAAACAGATGCTGGCTTACTTCCTGGGCTCCTCTGCTACTCCGGGACTCCTTGAGAGCAGAGACTGCTCATCTATGCATTTCTGTTCTCTAGCACATAATCATTCTAAGGACATGTACCCAGCACTGTTCTGGGTGGAGAGGTAAAGTCACATAATAAGTGCTTGAAAAAACAATGTTTGGAATAGACTGATAAATATTTGAAATGGTAACAGGAGAACCTCAAATATGAAAATTTCACTTTATACTTAATATTTCTATAATATATCAATACTAAAACAGGGACAAAGAGTTAAACAAAATAGTAACATATTCCTGAAACTATGCATGGTAGGGAAGTACAAATTAAAGAAACATTTCATATGAGAAATGTATTTTGCTCTGTATTTTAAAGCACTGAGACTAAATTCTCAGATGTGTAAGAATTTTGGAAACAGTATAATAATTAAGGGAGAATTTTGCAAGGAATTGGGAAATAGATTGTATGTATAGAGTGAAAGTAGGTGATAACACCGTATAGGTAACACTATTGGTTTAGTTGTGGGAGTATTTCATTTACTAATGATAGATAGGAACAAGTTTAAGGCTATTGGTATTTTATCACGAAAAACCATAATCATGTTGCTGTTAACCTCACTGAAAGCAAAGGAAAAATTAAAACTGAAAGGTGATGTTTTATCTTATTTTTTTCCTCTTATATTTTCAGATCCTTTTTGTAAATTTTTGGCATTTTTTTAAGACTAAAACTCCCTAATTATGATCAACTTTCTTCTTGTTATTTTTATTTTGCTTGGTTTTACTTTTTCCAATAAAAAATGTAACTCAAAATTACAGAAAGTGTATAAAATTGAAAAAAAAATGTATGTATACACACACTTAGAGTATACATACTTCTACTACACTAAACCACTTCACCTTGAGTATATTCTCATTCAAATCTATACATTGCTTTTATTCACTCATCATAAATATTTCCATTAATATTACAGCCTTCATAATGATCTTTCACCTCAGCTGTAAAACATTTCATCCAGCAGATGGAAGATCACTTATTTTACCATTCTCTTATTGTTAGGCATTTAGGCAACAATGTTGCAATGATTATCTCTTAGCAATTAGTTTATTTCCTTTGCTCTTTCCCTAAGAGATATTAACAACTGTGGGATTATTGGTTTAAAGGGTATGAACACTTTTAAGGTTTGGGAAAAAATCAGAAGGATCACATCAATTTACACTGCCATCACCCATGTATAAAAGTACTCACATCACTGCATCCTTGCCAGTATGAGAATTATCTAATTTTTTCCCATTCACTCATGCATTTAACACTGTACTTAACTGTTTCAATTTTCATTTGAATACTACTAGAGTTCAATATTTCTAATTTTTAGTTATGAAAGATGACACTGCTACTTCAGCAAGAAACCATATTGAGCATGTCAACGGTTCAAGGCCATAAAAATAAAATAAAATAAAAATGTTTAAGTTAATTTAATCATGGCATGATTAACTGTTATTGTGCTCCATGATAATTAGGCATTAATGGCAAGCAGTTCATGTAAGTGGCTATTATTACTATTATTTACACATAGCCAGATCAAGCATTCTTAGATTTAGGGAGGGCTGAACCAAGGGGGGATATAAGGGTTTTTTTAGGCCCCCATAAAGATCCCTTGATCTGGAACCAGATGTGACCCAGAAGGCAAGTTCTCTTTCTTCCTTAGCTCAACAAAGCCTCTATAAACCAAGCACTCAGTAAAGATCACAGGCACTATAAACATAGTCTGGCTGAAGGTAGACTAGAACTTACTTTATTGACAAGCAAAGACGAGGCCCAGTCAGATGTAAGTCAAAGAGCTGACCAAAGAAATGCCCATTAAATCTCTTGTCTCCTTTCTATGATTATTCCTCAAGCTAAGGATCTAGGTTTTCAGCAAGACTTCTGAAGAACTTTTAAATCCTGACTTATTTCCATTTCCTTTCCCATAGAGAAAAAGAAAGGACCAGAGGCTCAACATATTCCCATTTTCCCAATCCACCTTATTAAATTATGCAGGTGGGATCTGGGTAACAGGATTTAAAGGACTTGCCTCTGCCAAAAATCCTTCTCTCCAACACTGTCTGAATGCCCATGCATTAGATTCTTGATGTTTCTAAGCACATAATTCTGGGAAAATTAGAGAAAGTTAGGTGCGTGAAGGGTAAGAAGGGGTAACAGTAACCCACACCTCACTGTGAAATTAATTTAACTAGACTGATTTCAGGTTCTTAGAATACTTTAGTCTGAAGCATGCAGAGGACAGGAATAAGAATTCCAATATGGAGAGGATGTAGTGAGAAGCCAAACGAATTAAATCATTTTGAGGTTACTTAAAAAATAACATAGCTGAGGACAGTATACTACAGAAAAATAGGGAAGAAGGCCAAGCTTTTGATAATAGAAATGTATGTTTCCATACACCTTGGGAGTTTACAAAGCCCATTACCATTGACCACACTACTTAATCCTCAGAACAACCCTGTACTGAAACTGAGACCCAGAGATATTAAGTAACTTACCCAAAGTCACATAGGTAGTAAGTGGCAGAGCCGGGACTCGACCCAGGTCTTCTGATTCCTCCTGTGCATTTCCAGCTCCCCTGGAGCTGAAGCAGGGGCAGAAAGGGAGGTGGAAGTAATTTGCCCAAGACCAGCCTTGCCCTCTCCCCTTCTTTTAAAGGCCAAGCAGAGCAGACATTTAGCTCTTGCAGTGACCCCTTTTTATCAAATTCTCTCAGGATATAGCACACAGAAATCTGAAAATGTATCTCAGCCTTGGACCCAAGAATGGCAGTAAGTAGTAAATGATGTCAGAAGTAATTTTGGCAGTACTTTGCCACTGATGTGAAATTTACTGGAATCTCAAAGTATAGTAAATCTCATTTCAGAAAGCAAAACTTATTTTTATAAGTGAAATTATTTAAAGCAGTATGTTTAAAATTTTCTGTTTAGCAGTTTCAGTCACACCTTTCAAATTATACCATTATAAATATTATTTTGAAAAATATCTAAGAACCAAGATACCATTCTACATTTAAACTACTCTACAGCTATTTTGGTTTACCTTAATGATCAGTGATTATTTATTTTCACTAAAGCAATTAAAATCATTAGAATAGACAGAATATTCAGTCTTTTTATAGCCAATTTTAAGTATTTTCAACAAATCAATAAGAAAGTGTATCATTTTCTTGAGATGTAAGTCTTATGTTCATTTCTAAATTATATCTAAAATGTTCCTAATGTAGTCTTTTATAATTAATTTTCTATGACAAAATTTAGAGTTTTCAGTCTCCAATTTCTTGAATAGTTCCTTAATTTTTCTTAGGGAATTATATATTTTAATTTCTGATCTCAATTACTTACATTTCTAATACATTTTAAACACATTCAGTGAGAAATTTTTCTCTTCTTTGCTTATTTCCTAAGAATGCAAGGATACAATTTAAATCAACTGGGCACATTGATTTGATAACAACTTTTTACCATTTCTAGGTGTTTTTATACTCAGCTCCAGTACATCTCAGTCCCTAACAGTCTTTGCATTTATGAGAACTACTATCAGTAGGGCTAGGTGTTAAATAAGCATCAATTATAATCAGGGATTATGAAAGATCAACCAGCAATATCAGTTTATTTGTGGCCAAAGCTTTTAGAGGCTTTTTGAACTTGAAAAGATGCCCTATGCAACCAGACTTCATTTGAGGATCAGTCTTGTATGAGATGGAACATACCCAACCTAATATAATAGTTAAAAGCCACGTGAAACCTTTAAGATTAATAAAAAGGCAAATATTTTAAATAAAAACAAAAAAGGAAGAGGACAAGGAGGAGGAGTCTGGATAAGGAGGAAGAAGAAAAGAAGAGAAGGGGAACAAAAGAGAAGAGAAAAAAAATGCTTACCTAGAATAAACAAAAAATTCTGAATAAGTACTAACACTCTCAAACTCTTGATATGCCTCCCCTTTCCCCCTTGCTTTAAGACTTCAATTCCATATTTAAAAAATCTAATTGTTTTACATACTCATGGTCAAGTTCAGGAATTCCTAATAATAATAATAATAATAATAATAATAGTAATAATATTTGTATTCTCTGATCATTTTATGAGGTAAAAAAAGGTACTTTTTCCATGTTATTTTCAGCCTTATTTACATAAGGCTCTTCAAGATAAAGGATCATTATATTCTCTCAGATCATTCATTAAATAGTACTAAAAGTGGTTATCAACATTAAAAAAAAGAACACAAATCCATACATTTTAAAATTTGAACCATACAGAAACAGAATTAAATTGACTCCTAATACCTTACTTTGTATAATAAGTTCATATCTTATCCTAATATCTTACTTTGTATAATAAGTTAAGCACGACCAAAGGGCTTACCCTAATTTCTTAATCACATGATCTGGGGGGAAATGAGCATACTTCAGGCAAGATAAAAATGCCAGTAAGAGGTCATTATAAAGTTAATACTAGTTTTGGAAAGTCAGTGTTAGCTTTCCCAACTTACTTCCTTCTCATTATCCTATTCTTTTAATGTGCATAACAAAACTGTAATCAAGAACCATGCCAACAATGGTTCCCAGACTGGAACAATCTCAGTCTGATGGAGGCCTTATTAATATTTATTAGGTGGCTTCTGAAAGGAAAGAAATATATATCTTCTACTTCTCTTATATCTTTTTAATCCTTGGGTATATAGGGCAATCTGTTGTCCAAAATAGCTTTGCTACAAAAAGAATCAGAGAATATTTATTGAAAAACTATCCTATTAAACTGTTACGCTCGGATTTGATGTCTGACGAAGGACTCTTCAGTAATAAAGGTGACCACCAGAACTACATAAATCATTCAACACATAATTTCTGACCTCCTTCCACTGTTTTAGTTATCAGGCCACTTCATGTGCTCACTAAAAGCTCTAATCCCTTCAAGTTCTAAAAGACCTGGTACAGACAGTATGTATCTATCCCTTATTTATAGAGTTCCTATGCACTCCCACTAGCTATTGCCCAACCATAAATTCTGCCCTTGCTTATAATTATAAGTACCTGAAAAGGGCAGGTTTCTTAAAATAAGAATTTAAAAATAAATTAGAATTTTTGTCCCTCCAGATCACTCAGGTGAGCCCTGGAATTATATCCAAGATGATCAATTCATCTCACTTAATTGCTGGTACCAGGAAAACAAGAACAGAAGATCAAGAGCAGTAAAATATAAGAGGCTGCTTATTTTTTAGGAAGTTTTTAACAAGCTTTTAACTAATTAAAACAATATTATTGAAAAGCTTTAGGACATACCAGCATATTAGTAAAAAAAGCAATATAAATGTTGAAACAAAATAGAATTTTTAGTCTTTTAGGATTCTCCTTCACTTAAGAATGTTCACTTACCCAGTGGAATTAACCTGCTTTGACACTTTCTTTTGAAATGTCATCTTAACAAAAAAAGGGATTTCACATTTTGCCTTAGACTAGTTTATTGGAGAATAACAAATACAAAACCCAAGTAAATGGTGAAAATGAATTATTGCTGGAACATGTAAATATCATGTGGGTTATCAGATGAGAATTATAGAGAAGGACAGCAATATTATAAAGCTATAATGGTAGTCTTCACAAATGACAATTTCTAAAAGTTAATAAATAGACGTTTCCAGAATCAGAATTAAGCTAATATAAAATTAAAAGACCAGTGAGTTACGTATTTGTAACACAAGATCTTTTTTTTTTTAAAGATTTTATTTATTTATCAGAGAGAGAGAGGGGGAGAGAGAGCGAGCACAGGCAGACAGAATGGCAGGCAGAGACAGAGGGAAAAGCAGGCTCCCTGCCAAGCAAGGAGCCCGATGTGGGACTCGATCCCAGGACGCTGGGATCATGACCTGAGCCGAAGGCAGCTGCTTAACCAACTGAGCCACCCAGGCGTCCCGTAACACAAAATCTTAATTTTATTTTTATGTAATAAAATACTATTACTAATGACACGAGTATTTAGAAGGGACCTAAAATTTCAGGAATATATTCTGTCCTCTATTCAAAGAAAAGTTAAGAATCTAAAAACATATTTGAGGATAAAATTGTCTTTTATATATTTAGTCTCTATTTGTAACACAAAAATTGAATATTATGTTATTAATAAGACGTTTGGAACATCTAAAACAATATATTTAAACATAAATCTTCATCCTATTTTAAAGCTGGGAAATTTGAAACTAGAAGGAAAGTAACAAGATAGTTAAGATCTTTTCCAAAATATATCCCATAGACTTTCTGTCACAGGTTAAAAAACAAACAAACAAACAAACGAACCCCCACAGAATTCCATGAGCAAATAGGTTTGTGAAGCTATTATTTAATCTCTCTCTTAGAGATTAAAAGACATATCACTGGTATGAATGTTAAACAGTAATTTCTAAATAAAAATAATAAAAAATAAAAGCATTCAAAGCTAATTAACATAAGCTCATAGATCTAATAAGTGATTTAGCAAGGTTGCAGGATAACTACAAATCACTGAGGAAGGAAATTATAGAAGACCTAAACAAATGGAAAAAAAAAAACAAAACAAAATAAAATACATATTGTCTTAATAAGTCCCATAATAAAAAACCAAACTTAATTTTCCTTAACCCAGCATTTTCCTTTAACTAGAAAGCGAAACACACTTCAGAAAATCCTGAGCTAAGTGAACTAGACATTAAAAAATATACACAAAAAATTAGTGACTTTTGTATTCTTATCGTGGTTTAAGTTGCTTAACTAGAGCCTCTTCAATTATGTTTACTCTTTTTTTTTTTTTAAGATTTTAGCGAGAGAAGGAACACAAGCAGGGGGAGTGGGAGAGGGAGAAGCAGGTTTCCCGCTTAGCAGAGAGCCCAATGTGGGTTCCATCCCAGCACTCCGGGACCATGACCTGAGCCCTGAGGCAGATGCTTAATGACTGAGCCACTGAGGCACCTCCAATTATGTTTACTCTTAATAAACTATATGGGTTTCTTTTTAAGGCAAATAAAATGTACTCTCTGTTGTAGTACTTCCTTTCCCTTCTGAATGGGGCTCTCAGTCAATAACAGGTTGCTAAGGGAGTTATATCAAGCCAAGGTGTAAAACTGTTGCTAGTAGTTCTCAAGTTTAAAAGAATTGGAAGCTCTATAACACTTGAGTATTTCACTCAAGGAGACAGATCAACTCTACTCTTTCCTAGAGATGTGATAGTGAAGCCTATTGTTCATGATTCTAGAATAAATAGTACATGTCCAGTAAAGTTCAGAAAATTAAGCTCAGGAGGAAGGGTAGTCCACAGACATCAAAAGATACCACCTTCTTCTAAAGGTTAAAAAAAAAAAAAAAAAGCCAAGAGGATATAAGGCTGTTTTGGAAATAGAGTGAAAGCAGAGATACAACTAATAAATGAGATGGCCAAAGTTAAGAATATAGAAAAACAGTGTTAAGTAGAGACACAAGATGTCCATGTAAAATTAACAAAGAGAATCAACAACTGACAACTGACTATGGTATGCAGTCAAATATGTATCCTAAGTCCCCTTGTAGCCAGTCACCATCAGGGTTCACAATCACTGACTTCAGAGGAGATGTGCTGCGTTGGGCTCCATCTGAAAGTGAATGAAGTCTGTGGCACAATGAGTGATATTCTTTTTCTGTTTTTTTAGGTGCAGATGGAAGAGGGTCAGAAATTTACTTGAAACTACAATAGAACTGAGTGCATTTTTAAAATTCAAGAATGCCCCTTCAGATTTATAAAAATCTTTAAAATACACTGACATCAGTGTCTAGTCAAGGTACATGCCCAATGGAAAGGTGACATATTTGGAAACAGAGAAATAAAACGAAACAAAAATATTCCTCAAATTCATTTATTTTACTATTTTATTTCCTGTGCAGTGAGTATATTAGCAAGTCTTTTGCATTGTATGCAAAGGAATGGTAAAATTCAGTGCAGTTTGAAATTACAGTTTTAAAAGCCCTGGTAAGTAAAGTAAATGAAAAAACAAAAATTTACACTTGGAAGAAAGCAAGGCTTGAGCCTACTTAGAGCCTACTTAATCAAAAAAGTCAAAGGGAAAATACTTCACCTGACAATCCCAGCACCCTTCAGCTAAAGGTCTCACCCATGATGTCTCCTTATGACTACTTTGAAGGAAAAAGCAAATCATATAATACCCAGCATAAATCTAAAGCATCATGGATTCAATTCCTAATTAACCAACATCATAATTCAGGGTTCCACACTTTAGGTTGCTATTAATAAAGCTGAGACTTAGAAAAGAAAAGATTAACCTATTATCTATTGGCATGCACTTATACAAAAAGAAAATGTTGCAGATTTTTCAGTTATGCTAACTTGATTCTTAATGTTAATATTCAAATAATTTAAGGCTTGGATTGTTTTATGAATTACAATTAAAGTTAGAAACAAAATCATAGTATAACTATAGTAACTTTAAAAAGACAGACAGCACATCTTCAGTAATATCCTGACATGTTACTTCACTTTGGAAGTTATTTCACCTTTGGAAAAAGTAACATGAAATAATAATATAACCTGTACATTCATTGCTCAATAAAGAACAACTCAGATTACCCAGAAATCTTTTAAAGGTGCTTTGATATATATAGTTCCTTTGAGTAGATCACAATATATTAAGTTATCAATAGCAAAATTCAAACAGTACTTTTTGTACAGGCTCTTAAAATTATTAGCTAGAATATTATTCTCTTAGTATTCATTTAAATGGTGAAATAAAATGTCTCTATTGAATAATAGAGCAGGGTCAAAACTAGATATCAGTGTTTTCATAATAATCTGTTAGGTCTGGTTGTCACAAATGAAATATGGGCTTCAGGGGGTAGAAACCAACAGTATTAAGTGGACATATCTATGCATATGGCACACATTTATGAATGAATAATCTTTCCCTCTATGTGAGCAGCTTTCATATCTCCAGTGAAGTATTGCATATTCTACTACCTCCAGTGGGAATTGTGAAAGGTTGGGTCACTGATGAAGAAATAAAGGCTATCAAATACAACCAAACTTTATTAAATTAAAACTTGAAGATATTGCATGGAATCCCCAAATTCCATCACCTGTGATTTGAAAATTATGTTCTTAAATGGGGCTAAGCTAGCTGTACAGTTTCATTCTGATTAATTCTGTTTACACCACAACAAAACAAAACAGAACACAATGAGTTCTGCCCATATGACAATGTTTGAAGGGAAAGTTTCCCGAGATAGGTCTGGTGGAAAAACATGTATTTCAGTGTTTCAGTGACCTTAATCAACTTGTGCTTTTAGTGCAGAAATTTAAATATGGTAAATTATACCCACTAATTTATTTAAGAATTATTAGCAAGAGTGAAAAACTTCTGGACTACGATCAAATATGTGCTTGTACTTTTTATTGGATACTAATTAGCAGAACCTCACTGTTACATAATTCTAATTTTCCTTTGAAGTTAATGATTTCTATAACAATTGTCCTCTTTTTAATATCTATTATGATCTTTTGATATCAAATACAAACTAGCTATAGCCTAACTTTATCACTACATCATTAAAATTACTAACATGACCTTGTTCTAATACATTTAGGATCTATTTTAACTCATTAATTTATGTATCATAACTCTCAATCTCCTTCCTCATTAAATAGGTTAGGGCTTTTTTGATTATATATTTCTTTTTAATATTTTTATTAGTGATAGAATAATTTATAGTTTTTTATGAACATCATTTGAATTTAAAAAGGTAACTTTCAAATGTGCTCCAAGGATGTCATTATAAAATATTTGTACAAAGTTACTTCAAAAGTAAAACCTGAGATAGCTTCTTTTGTAAAGTATACTAAAACTGAAATATATATCATAATTCTTAAAAAAAACAGAACCCAAACCCTCCTAAAAACAAATTTTACTTTTTAAATAGATAAGAACTTTTAAAATAGAAAAAAATCATTGTCATACTTTTTTCTTCCACATTAATTTTATATTTAAACTAAGGTGGAATAAAGACCTAAACATTATTTAAATTACAACTTCAGTAAACAAGATTTTTTCCACTTGTATTTTATCTTAAAGCTTCAAGAAGAAATAAAAAAGACCCTCATAAGATATTTGTTTCACGTAACTGGAATTATAACTTTCTTCTAACTTTGTGCGGTGCACATGGATTTTTGTGTGTTTTGTGCACTAACATATCCATCACCTAGAGTAACGCAGCACCTAATAGATGTACAATGAATATTTGTTGAACAGATGAAAACAGAAAAACATTTAAAATAGGATGATCATCTAAAAGGCAATAACAATCCATCTGTCTAAAATTACTGCCTAAGATGGTGTTAAGGCCTTAAGAACTAAGCATTATCTACATAATCACAATTATTTTTGTTGAAACAATAGCTGAACCAGATCTTTTCCTGATATTAAGAAGTACTATGAATTTATAAAAAAAAAGTTTGGAAGCCAGCCAAGTTCAAAAACATTTCTTGGGATATAAAAGCCTCCACAGAACCCAGGTCATAAAAATACTTGGAAAATCAAGACCTGACAAGTGTCTCTCCAGGGTTAGGAAAGCAATTCAGAAGCAACTACACTCTAAAAACACAAAAGGTTTGTCTCAGCAGCAGCGCCAGGGTATTTTACAGTAATTCCAAATTGCCTGTGGCATCTTTTTACTGGTTTCCCGGTATAGGCTTTAGAGTTAAAAGGAACCAATTTGGAAAGGGCCTGCAGGAAACACAAATAACAATTTGCTCTGCTCCCTAATGTTTTCTCATACAGTCATCAGAAATAGAAAATAATGCACTTTTTTTCCTATATAATTTTACAAATAATATGAAACTCACTAATGCTTCATCTACTTTGGAAAAATAAGGAAAATCGTATAATGTTTAAAGAACATTGGGGGAAAAAAGTGAGAGCATTCATCCAGTTAAGAAAAGTCATAAACCCCACACTATGTGGGATATTTAGAGAGCTCATTATAATAAAGACACTAAATTTAAAAGGTAATATTTAATGACAGCTAAAAGAACCAGGTGAAATCTAGCTAGAACACAAAAAAATCAAGGATGACTTACCAAAAAGTTTACTGAATCATTTTGGAGGAAATAAAATATTTAATCATAATCAGAGCATACATTTTCACCATCTAAAATATCATCATTGATTATGTTCTGGAAATAAAAAGATGTATCCAAATGGAAAGGGAAAATAAGTATTTAGTCTACAGAGCAAAGGTAAATAACTCCTAAACTTTTTAAGAAAAATATTAACTCTTGGATTTAAAGTATTAAATTGATTTTCATTTTAATTTTCCATACGAGAGACTATGAATTTAGTCTCTGAGTCTCTTTAGATTTCATGCTTTTTATTTAATGATTTACCCTTATGCTTTAAGAGACAATACAGGCAACTGATTTCTATAAAAGCTTTTGGTTTATATTCAAGTTTTTGGGTTGTTTTTCCAGCAAACTATTAGAAAACTCTTTAATGAATGATCATTGCTACATTTAGGAAAATGAGGTTCTTCCAAAATCTTACACCAATAACAAACAAATTCTTTAATAAAAGATACAATATAATACCACAATTAAAAATAGTGCAAGAGTTAAAAATTAAAAATTACACAATCCATGAGTGAACAACTGTGTTAAGGCTTCTAAAAACTTCACTGTACCTTTGCAGCCCTTTAATTTTTCTAGTAGGACTTGTCAATTAGCATTTTCTTCTTATTGATTTAGTGAATATTTGCTTTTGATTAACTTAAAACTTGTCACAAAGAATAAGTGCTCATAGACCCCAACATTAATACTCTCAGAGGCCAGGAGAACACAACGCTAACTCTACGTTAAATGTATTGACAACTGCATGCGCTCTGGTTCTTCAGGGGCTTTTTATGGAAAAATGCACATACGTATTTTTTTTTTGAAATGGAGATGAATGAAGATGATGGTGACATCATCTGCATATCAAGGAGATGCTTCTACAAACTAAGTCAGATATTGTAGCAGATAAAGAAGAATGATCTTGTTCCCCAAAACAATGTTTATGATGCAAAAATATCTGCTATATTAATTTACACAAAATCATAAAATATCAACAATCACAGGAGAGAAAAATACCAAAATCTTCAAAAGATTTAGTGATTCTATCCTGCTTCTTTCTGTAAAATACTTCAAGCATTTTACAAGATTTTTAAGCTGACTGCAAAAAAGTAAATTGGTAAAAAAATGGAAAAAAGCATAGATGAATATTCACAAATGGGTAGAAAGAATGTGAAAGTATTGCTTTGGTTCCTAATCGCTACATGGGCTGTGACATCTAATAAAGTTATTGTCCAGCTAAATTTACATGGACTTAAAATCAATGATAAAGCAATGAAGACTATCAAGGCGGGGAAAGGCAAAGCCACTGACTGTAGAAAGAAAATTATCACTCAGTACCAAACACCTTTGAATGGAAGAGCTACAGTGAGGAACGACAAATGTGCTCAGCAGTTATGGCCACCCTAAAACAGAGAAAGGAAGTAGAAAAGAGGTAAAGTAAGGAAGCAAAATATTTCTCTAGGGAGAAAAGAATAAAATCAATCTCTTATCAAATCCTTTAAAAAATTAAGAAAAAAAAAAAACGAAAGGTAAAAACTCTATTTTGACCCTTTGACTGTAATAGTTAAACACATTTGAAAGCACATTATGAACACCAAACCCGGACTCATCTTCTAGAAATACAGACTTAATAAATAATTATTTTTACCATCAAAATGAGATTAAGAGGTATTAATGGAAAAAAAGAGAAAGAAAATAGCCAGTCATATGAGAATCAGAGGGGCAAAGATATGGTTACGTCAAGTTTCCCCAAGAAAGAAAAGAAAGACATAAATTAAGTACTGATGGTATTTTTCAGTCTTTTTTAGAGAAAAAGTGTCTAAACTTTAGACAATGAGAGTGAGGAGAAAGATCTCTTAATTAAATATATGAAACATTAGTAATATATTATAAAATATGAAATAATAAATTATCTAGAAAATTATAGTTTTTCTAGAATAAAAAGGTAAAGAATAAAGTTCCATGGCCCAAAGCATAATTACTGGTACTAGGCTTTTTGCTGTTGTTTTATTTCTTTTGAGGAGAAGGGATGGGGTATGGGTAGGTGACACTGAGGTGGTGACAGAAAAATGTAAGAAGACCAAAACTAAACTAAAGTCAGCAAATGAGGAGACACTACATATTTCAATGATAGGCTAATGTCTGAATAATACAATTTCATAGTATATATTGATATTTTAGAGAAACAGAAACAAATTAGACTTCTAATGATAAGTTTATTAATAGCTACTTATAAATTAGAGAAGGGAAATTTAAAAAAAACTGTATGAAACTAATATTAATATGCCTTACCCTCCTGATTTTCTTGAAATGTAACTGAGATTCTATCTATACAAAGTCACATAAGTCCTTATATGAAATAGACTCCCATGAGGCCAATAGTTCTAAATTACATCATCAAAATTATCACAGAACTTTGATATACATTGGGCAACAAAATCAAATAATTATTAAACAGATACTATCGTCAATCTGTACATACATATATGTAAATATATATGTAGTACACACAGCATGACTTTATGTATAATTTAAAGTGTTTTTCTTAATTTGATATGTAACTAAAAAAAATAAAGAATATACACGTATCCAACAGGGATTTAAATCTGACAACTGCTGCACATAATTTAGTCAAATTTTAAGGAACAAGCTAGGAAGGAACAAAATATGCACAAAGACTTGCAAACGTAAAAAAGGGCACCTATGTCCAAAGCATAATATAACAAAGCATTACACAAGAAAAGTTAATTCCAACGCATTCACTTTTATTGTAGTTCAATGCAACCAATTAGAATTTTATTTTAGGAGTAGCCAGTTTCAAGCAAATTCAAAATATTTTTTTCCACTGGCAAATTTTTTTATTGCTATGACTAATCTTTTAGAGCTACGCATTTTCTTCAAAATAGCTTATGCCTCCGTACAGAATTTGGATCACGTACCCATGCCTCTGTCTGAATGGGCCTGACGTTGCTTAGTAGCACCTCTTCATAGTTTCCATAATCAATGAATTTAACAACTGCTGTCATACCTGAAGAATGGAGAGCTTCGACTTCTGCTCTATAAAACTGAGGAGACAAAAACCAGTTTTAAATATGACAATCGATATTGTCTACAAAGGGCAATATTTGATGGAAATGTAAATACTCAAAGTGTTACAATACAATGTGCATTTTTTAAAAGTTCATTTTTTAAGATTAATTTTTAGTGAAATACATTTATATTGTGAAATGATTACCATAGTAAGTTTAGTTAAGTCCATCACCACACACAGTTACAAAGCTTTTTTTCTTGAAAACTTTTAGGATCTACTCTCTAAGCAACTTTCAAATACATAATACTTGAAAGAAAATTTTTAAGGGAATAATGTTTTTTTTTTTAAAGATTTTATTTATTTATTTGACAGAGAGAGATCACAAGTAGGCCAGGCAGAGAGAGAGAGGAGGAAGCAGGCTCCCTGCTGAGCAGAGCCTGATGCGGGACTCGATCCCAGGACCCTGAGATGATGACCTGAGCCGAAGGCAGCGGCTTAACCCACTGAGCCACCCAGGCGCCCCAAGGGAATAATATTTTTAAGAAAGAAAACTTACCTTTAGATAATCATAAGCTGTCTAAAAAAAGGAGAGAAATTCTCTCAGCCATAGGAGTTCTGACATTAGTAAGATTTCAGGACAGAAGGAAGAGGGTCAGTAGAGAATATTCACATGTTAATGGGTATAAAAAGAACTAGTGTTATGTTTTGTTGTTAGCCAGTGAAGCCCTTTTACAATATTAGTCAGACAATTCTTAGTCCTGATCAGAAAATAGAACTATGGAGCAATTTATGTAACAAACAGAAATATACTACAAAAATAAATCTCTAAAAAAAAGCCTTACTGCCACAGTCGCTGCAGGCAGCTGGGGTGAAGTAGGGATATCAGATAAGGAGTAATCACATTACTTAGATCCAGGATTTACAGGATTGGACACACCGCAAGACTAGACTACTTTATTTTATCAGTTTACCTAATGTAATTTGGCTCTGGGAACTAATTCACATTAACAAACTCACAAGGAGCTGATTTACATTACAATAACAATCAAATTTTTTTCTGTTAAGGTAACTAGAAGTAGGTCAATTAACTAATTGAAGTACTGCTCTACTACAGGTCAACCCACTCAGGACCCAAATTATAGGTCTGAATGTTCCTTAGTGAAGAGGAAATGAAAACAAAAAACTATTTACTTTTAAGGACTATTTCTTTCAAACGATGGCAGTTGGATGCCCTTATTATAACACTACCTACTCTAACAGGATCTCTTCATAAGCTCACCAAAATAGAAAATGTTAAAGACAACACAAATGCTTATTGTCTACATCCTTCTAAAATACATTATCCTGACTATACCAGGGAAAAAAATACCTGTTTTTACTGATTAACATCACAAAGGTTATTAAGTTAATCTATAGTGTTTCTTTGCTAGGTCTGGATGCTGGCAAGTTTAGAGACACCATGCAGGAATTTTTCTTTTCTTTCTTTCTTTCTCCCCACCACCTCCTTCCTTCCTTTTTTCCTTCCTTTTCTTTTCCCTTCCCTCCTCCTTTCCCCTCCTCTTTCCTCCTTCACTCCCTACCCCTCCTGTCCCCTTTCCTCTCCTTTGGAATTTTTCTTATATTAGAGTTCTTGATATATGCTCACATCTATCTATCTCTCCTTTATTTCTTAACCTCACACTTCTGTGATCTGTGAATTGCTGTATTTCTGGACCTATGCTTCAATTGTTAGTTCTGGTAAGTTCAACAAACAAGGGTTATATCCGAGGAAAACAAGATTTACAAGCTTAAAGTCTAATAAAAACAACCTGTGGAAAAAATGCCTTCTATATAACACGGACTGCACTCTACTAATGGTGCAGTAATACTGCACTTAATAAGGCTGAGGCATTTGGGAAGAACTTGCTGGAGCAGATGACAATGGCTATAGTCTTCAAGGATGAAGAAGGTTTAGCTAAGTAAAAAAATTGAGGAGGGAGTTCCACAGAAAGTTAATGAGATATAAAATATGGAGATGAGTGCAGGAAACTGGAAAGCTTAGAGTAATTATGGCATGATGTGAGAAGGGCCAACCAATAGGAAATCAGATGGACATGAAGATAAGGGCCAGCAGATGGGATCTGGATGCATGCTATAGGCTAGATTTGTTCCACAGGCGACAGATTCTAACTAGAAAGAATGACATGGTATAAGACCAGGATCAGTGATAGTAGTTTCAATGACAAATTGAAGAAGAATAAGGTTTAAGACAAGAAAACCATTTTGGAGGTTGGTACAGTATTCCAGTTGAGGTCAGAAAAACTGAACTAACTACGACAGTGGAGAGAGAAGGAGAATTGTCCCAAATTCTCAAATCCTTCTATGGAAATAAAGGTTGAGAGAAGGCAAGATACTATGAGAAACTTTTTAAATGATAGATTATGCTAATTAGTTGATTATCCTCAATATCGCACTACAATGCAATTAAGACTACAGTTTCTTAACAACAGTTATAACTCATGTCTTTCTTAAATCTTTGTCTTGGTTGGTCTCTGGTTAGAAAATTGGAAAACTGATTATTCTTGACAAAACATTTAAAAGCTATCTTTTAAATTAGGTGTTTTCAGAAGACAAGTAATCCCATCTCTTTCAGAGGGTGAATATTATTTGTTTAACGGTGTAATTTTAGAAAGCCCACAGTCGCTCACTCTAAAATAAAAGTACACATCCAATTAAAACTAAAATAGTCACCCTAGATCATCCAATTATTCTAAGAATACTCTAAAAGATCAAAACATTTTGGGAACTGTTAGGTATTCTCTTTCACAAACTAAATGCCATTATATTAAATATATTTAGAAAAGCAACAGATGAATTCAGTATTATTTGATTTTTTGAGATAACTAGTTAAAAATAAAGCTTTATTAATAATTTCATCATGTATTTGAAGAAATTAGGGTAAGAGCACAGACAGAACTATCTGATATGTCCCAAGTACCTGACACTTGGCAGCTACTCAATTACAGTTTACTCAACATTTGTTGAAGAACTTATCTGTTGAGTCTAATATCTGAATATATTTAGGTCTGTTATTATTCTCTATTGCTTACTTCTTATTCATTTTCTCTCTCTGTATTTTTAACGACATCTCCTAATTTTTTATAGGATACCACACACTACATATGAAATACAGAAGAGGTTCTAGAAAATGTTATTTTTCACAAAAAGAATATTATATTTTCTTTTGGCAGCAGACAGAGTACAAATAGATATCCTTGAGCCTGTAAATCGCTGGTTTTAGGCTTTGAAATGGCTTGTTTGTATTAGTTTTGCATTTATTACTAGGACATGATCTTTGTGCGATTTCAATAGAAACCATGAGTCATATACTAACCCTTTCAAAAGTTACTGAACTTGAAACTCCATTTGCTTCCTCTGCTCACTCTGCACATCAAGATCACCAATAATCTTACATTGTCCATTACAAAAAAAAACCTGTCCATTCTCAGCATAATCAAACTTTCACAGAAGCAACTGACACAAGTACCCATTCCCTCTTAGACAGATACCTTTAGCTCTATCAACCAATGCTGATTTCCAACTACTTTACCTTTACCAAGAGGGAGAAACAGCTAAACATAAATAGTCTCCCACTATCTAAATCAAATAGTTGCTGCATGTTGGAAAGCGAGTAGCCTGAGTTGTAAGAGTAAGAGTCTGGGTGGTGAAGATCACCTGTACTTGCTTTCCAAGCCTTCCTAACAGCAAGGGAAGAGCCAGTGAAATAGTTCCAACCAATGAGACTGTCTGATGGTACTTCTGGAATGGCTTCTGCTTTTCTTGAAGAAGAAGGGAGAAGAGAAGGAGGAGAAGGAGAAGCAGGAGGAGAAGGCGGTGGTGGCGGCAGCGACGACACGCTAGTGCTGTCTCCTCCTCTTTCTAGCTTTGAATAAAAACTCAACAGTAGAGATGCTGCTTCTAGACAGATGCAATCCCACATTCATACAAAAACCTTACATGACTATGCCATCTAGTTATACCACCCTGTACCCTTCTCTTTGCTATCACCGGGAAACACCTAACACCCTGCTTATGCTTCATCATTCACTGAACACAAGAGGCCCTAGTTCCTGATCTCCGGTCCAACTGCATCCTTTTTTTTTTTTTTTTTTTTTTAAGATTTTATTTATTTATTTGACAGAGAGAAATCACAAGTAGTCGGAGAGGCAGGCAGAGAGAGAGAGGGAAGCAGGCTCCCTGCCGAGCAGAGAGCCCGATGCGGGACTCGATCCCAGGACCCTGAGATCATGACCCGAGCCGAAGGCAGCGGCTTAACCCACTGAGCCACCCAGGCGCCCCCAACTGCATCCTTTTAAAAGATCTAACCACATTCCCTAGGCTGAATGTCAGTTCCCTGAAAACTACAGTTAACTGCATCCACTACTCCTTTTAGCCAAAAACAAATACTCATGGGCACAGCCTTACCTTCTCAACTGAAACTACTCTACCTATGAAATATTTATTTCAAATATTTTTTCTTTAACTTAATCCTCACATCCACCCAGCTCTCTCACACTATAACTCCTCTTTTTTGTTTTTTACTATGATCTTGTTGATATGTCCAGTTCCCTACCAATCTCCTTTTTTTCCAATATAAGTGCCTCCTTCAGAATTAACTAATTACAGGGTGTACAAGTAATTATGAAATCCCTTCATCATGGGAGAAGCAGGGCTGCTGAGGACAACTAGACAGAGCCCTGCCTTCAAGAAACTGAAAATTATGGTAAGAGCAAGAGCTTATCAATCCTAAAACCAAAACTAAAAATATTTACATACTATGGTAAATTTTAGAACGTGAACAAGGCACTGATTGAGAAAGACAACAGTGATGGAAGGAGGAAGGGGCAGGGGGAAGAAGGCTTCTCCAGGAATTGATCTTGGTGCCAAGCCTCAAGAACGAGAAAAATAGTTGGTAGAAGAGCATGTTGGGCAGAAGGGAAAACACATGCAAAGGTCCTTCTCTCTGAGCGTCTTTCCTCTTTCCCCTCCTGTTCCCTATTAGTATTATCCCTCTCTTCCAGACTCTTATCTAATCCACTGTATTCCTTCTGGACTTGTATCTGTCTTTCCCTTCGCTTTCTCCATGATTACTTGCTTTTTACTGTAGCCAGCATATAACATAGAACTAAAGAATGTTTAAATTATTGGCTTAAGGGGCGCCTGGGTGGCTCAGTGGGTTAAGCCTCTGCCTTCAGCTCAGGTCATGATCTCAGGGTCCTGGGATCGAGTCCCACATCGGGCTCTCTGCACAGCAGGGAGCCTGCTTCCCTTTCTCTCTGACTGCCTCTCTGCCTACTTATGATCCCTGTCTGTTGAATAAATAAAGAAAAATCTTTAAAAAAACACACAAATTATTGGCTTAATAATTATCATTAATGTTAGCTAAATAATTAACCTTCCCGTTATTTTTTTAAGTAGGCGAATTGCGTATTTTCTTCAATTTAAAAACAAAATCTGCAGAATTTAACTCTGTGTCACTCAACTCATTTTCTTCCTTGTGAATCAGTATAACTTTATTAGAAAGAAAAGTAAACATTGATAGTTCAGTTGATGATAAATGAAGTAACTGATCAACTTCACTTAATTACTTTTTTTTTTTAAAGATTTCACTTATCTATTTGACAGAGAGAGAGATCACAAGTAGGCAGTAGGCAGAGAGGCAGGCAGAGAGAGAGAGGAGGAAGCAGGCTTCCCGCTGAGCGGAGAGCCCGATGCGGGGCTTAATCCCAGGACCCTGGGATCATGACCTGAGCCGAAGGCAGAGGCTCAACCCACTGAGCCACCCAGGCACCCCCACTTAATTACTTTTAAATACTGTTCTGATATATGATCTAAAATCAAACCTTACCTAACCAAATTTTGAGACCGAGTCTCCCTAACCATCCATAAAAATATTAAATATTTTATTTTTCCTTTTATAAATTACATATCTATAAATCTGTTCAAAGACTTTAAACAGTTATAGCCATAGAACAAAACTCACAGTCCCAAAGCATGGCCATCTATACTCTCACTGCAATGTGACATTTAGTAATACCAGTATATGATAACTTTAGTGCATACATACCTTGTTGTCTTCCCAGTAAAGTGCAAAACATTCGTCTCCAGGTTTCCACAATTTTGCGTACTCCATAGGAATAGATGATTCCAGTACTTTTTCTGGTTTAATAGGCCCAGATCTTCTTTTGGGCCCACTACTGTAAAACACTTTATCATCATAGGGCGTAGCTGTGATGGGTCCTGTTGGCTTAATAGGTCCTACTCGCCGGCCCTTCAGTGGCATGTCTGTCTCTCCATTTGGAACACCAGTGAAACTATTAGTTCGGACAGGATTCTGGAAATCAGTATTTACATTAAAATGTTTTTCAATTTTTACACCACTGAAAGTTTCATTAGTTATTGTTCGTGGTTTCCTGTCATAAAAATGATCAGGATTTGCTGTTTGGTTTTCTCTTTTCCCACGTTTTTGATTATTATAATCAGTGGATTCTTGAGGAAGTGGATTTTCTTTTGCCTCTGCATAGGACGGGCCTTTTCCTGATCTGCTTTGCATAGAGTTATCCCTTTTTTTGAAAGCACCATCACTGTGCTGAGAACTTATAGGGTATGTAGTATCTTTAGTTCTGTCATATCTAGAATAGGGTCTATCACACTTGATTCTCTCTTCAGCCCATACTTCAGATCCTGAAGAAGTACTTGGTCTTTCATAACCTCTGTTTCTAGGTAATCCACTGCCTTCTAAAACTGACTTTGAATTTTGGGTGTCTCTTTGAAAACGAGGAGGTTTCTCATTTCTTGGCTGTCTGGTATCATTTCGCGGAAGATACCTTGGTTGATTATTATCTTTTACTCCATTTTGCTCAGTATTTGACAATCTGTGCTGTCCCTGATGAAGCTGCTGCAGCTGTGATTTAGGTTCTGAAAAATAAAAGTTTATTACATATGTATTAAATGAAGGCTCTGCATTAGAACCGGATTATTTAAAAATATCTAACAATTGTTATGTTAATATGAATTATCAAGCTACTTATTCTACCACCTTCCACTACCTCCCCACCTCATTACCTTAATCCCTCTCTGCTTCCTTCAAGTTCTGTATTCCTAATGTATTTCTGATTTACAGTTTTCACTAATGTGGCTGGCTAGCCACATCAGTGAAGTAAGACAATGATGTGAACCATGAGACAATGGTGGAAATCTAGAAGGAATCTATCTTTGTCCTTGAATGTTTGTATTCTTGTAATATAGCTAACCATATATGCTATTCTGGTAATTCACTTTCCAAGACATTAATGAAACAGAATTGCAAACTGCTAAGAAGCTGCTATGAAACTGTACAACTATTCCTTTCCCAACTCTTTCCCAAATTCCACTTCAATTTAAATACATATGCTATCATTGTCTGTCAAGTTCTAGCCTCTGCAAAAATGTTACTCCTCAACTCTGTCTGGATCTGGAATTGTTATGTGTTCAGATTACAAATAGATATCCTACCATAGAAAAGAATAAATAATTTTTTGACTTATCAAAGTAATTAAAAGCAGGTAATACTTGGAAATACAGAAAAAAATGTCAAAAATATGAGTAAGCACAATAGTGCAGATAATGTCCAACTAGTAACCCAAAGCAGTAACATAGTAAATACATACTAATGGATAATTTACTGTCTATATTTCATGTAGTGATTTTTATTGTACTTCAATCTGTAACTTGTCATTTATACTTTCTTCATTGTTTCACACAGCATGTTTACAACCTCATTACTAAACATATTGACTGGCCTTTGGTGTACATGTCTTGTTTCTCTTGTCATATACAGGGATTACAGTATTTCTTAACAGTGGCCTACTGACATTTTGAGTGAGACGCTTTCCTGCTTTTTAAGAAAATTAACCTTTCTCATACCCAGGCACTAAATCCCAAAGCATCCTCCCTAGTCACTCTGACGTCCAAATCTGTTTCCATACATTTTCAAACACCCACTGAAGGCAAAGGGTACCAGGTAAAATGTCTCAAATGACAGGAAAAAGAGAAGACCCTTAAAAGTTCCTGAGTGACAAAGTAAGATCAAGACTCACAATGGCAAGAAACTTCTCAATACAACCACTGGAAGTCAAAGCCAATCTAATAGGCTTTACATGTCTTTGAAATTAAAGGAAAATTATTTCCTAAGTACAATTCTATACCCAGCCAAAGCATCCATTAATTTTGACAAAGAATACATATTTTTTCGAATATGCAAGATCTCAAAGAGAAGACAAGACTATTTAAAGAGATAATTTTAAAAAATCGCCCTTTCTCAAGATTTGCTTTATAAATATAACACAAGTATCTTATTTTTAACAACTGCAGTCAATATTATATTTTTCTTTAGAGAGAAGAAAAATGGCCACCTTTAGTTTCTGCTGGCACTACTATCCAAGAATGATAATTGAGGGAGGCAAGAAGAGTGAACATAAGTAGGACACAAATGAGCATTTTCAGCAGAAAGCATGTACTGGCATTTGTTCCAGTCATTCTTAGAGAATAAAAACAGCAGTTGCTTCTTGCTGACTATCTGATATGTATTAGGCACCACACATCGGCCTTTATATACATTATCAATAGTCCTCACAGTAGTCTCAAGATGTTAAGATTTATGTAACAGAGAGAGGTCCCTTGCAGAGTGCACTGAAGGAAATTTTCAGCCTCCAAAACAAGTAAAATATGAAGGTATTTTGTTTGCTGTCAATTAGGTTTGAATAGATATTTGAGAAGTATGAATTTTAGAACTGCTATGTTTAGGAATCAATTTTTAAGTTATGCCAATTAGGGCCACCAATATCTATGATGGTCAGGAAGTACAAATAACTTTGGTCATCACGAGAGCAACTAAATATCCTGGATTACAGATAGGGATCTGGATAATCATGTATACAAAAAAAATGGACAATCATGTATACAGAATGTAGGTGTGGGAGAGTTTGATTTCAGTTCTTCTAAAAGAAAAAAAAGGACAAGATTTCCATATTTATTTGATGACGTAGATTAGATTACAGAATAAAAAAGTAATTTACTAATTTTGAATATACTTTATTATGCTGAGATAATAATAGTGAGAGAAGAATTCCGACAGAAAATTATTGTTTAAAATAAAAACTGCTCTTAGAAATAAACTTATTTTAATAAGGCAGAAAATACAACTGTACTTTTAAAAGAACACAGTTTTCACATACAACCACTTTTTTCAAAAAAAAAAAAGAATAACAGTAAGTCAAGAAAGGAAGGTCCTTAAATGTTTCATGATTCTTGAATGTGCTTAAATCCAGTATCTTTTCTTAGGGTGTTATGTAATGAAGTGAGATACAAAGAAAGTATTTTCAAAGTAAGCTAACCTATTAAATAACAGAATATGCTCAATTACTAAATTGTGGAAAATTTGATTTTTAAATAAAGAAATAGCCCAAAAATCAAACAGAAATAAATCTTCATAGTTTTCCCTCAGAATCTAATTGTTCTCTGCCACACTTCTTCAGAAGGCATGATGATTTCAAACCACCCAAAAAAACTACTCAACACCACATGTGCCACTCTAGTAATAAATATACTGAGATATTTTTCCATATAGGCAGTGGGATAAAATGCAGGGTTTTTTTTTTTAAATGACCTGAAGAAGAAACATGAAACAAAAACATATATAGAAATTGGTAACATTTAATTTTAAATAGGAGAAAAAAGGGGGAGATTAGCAAAAACAATGGAAAAATTCATCTAAAAATGGACAAAAATGTGAAAACAATTAAAAGATCAACGTGATATCCTTTTTTTTTTTTTAAGTGGATTCCTCACTTAGTGTGAGGCTTGAACTCATGACCCTCAGATGGAGAGTCGCATGCCCCACTGACTGAACCAGCCAAGAGCCCCTAAAAGAGCAAAGGGATAAAAGCTCAAATGAAGAAACTAAAAAAAGACTGCTATATGAGTTTAGTCTGACTTGTGATAAAATTTTCATATCACATCAGACCATTAGTTCCTAATGTATGTTTTTAAGATAATTGATTACCATGTTTTACATTCTCATGATTTGAAATGTAAGGGTCATTAAAAATGAATTTACTAATCACCACAAACTATTTGGGTTTGTATATAGGAATGTGCTGAATTAATCGGGCATCTTAAAATATTAATACTTCCCCACTGAATATTCATTTTCCAGTATTAGTTGTACCTGCATTTTATAGTTAAAAATCCAGTATATTTTGTTTCCTGATGATTCTTCAACTTATTCTGAGATACCTACCAGAAGTGACTTAATATTTATTAAGATTTTACTATGTGCCTGACTCTACTCTGAAGGTCTTTTGTCTATATTATTTCATGTAATTCTCATATTCACCCTGAAGAGCAATATTATCTTTATTTTCCAAATAAAGAAACAAAGAAGGCTAGAAGCTAGAGAATGTTGCCAGAATTTAAACTCAATTCTCCTTGAAGCCACTATTTCCCACTATGCCAAGCTGCCTGACCAGAGAAACAAAACAGAATGCAACCAATATGTTGGCTACAATTTTATCCCCTACATCTGTTCACTTCTGGTGAGATGCAGAAATCACAAAGGCTTTTTCCCAGTCCCTGATGGGCTGAAAAAATAAATCTGGATACTAGGAAAATTTGGATACTACCAGAATCCTGACCTAAAATTTTAAGTCTTTTATCAATGCAGAAAAAACCTAAAACCCTTATTAAGAGTTGGACTGGTATCTGGAATCTCACAAACTGACAGAGACAGCAGTGTGTCAGGTACAACCTCTGGAGAAGGACTGCATAGGTTATAACACAGCTCGGACAGGTAATAGTTTTGTAATCTTCGACAAGAGATAACTTTTCAGAGCCCCCTCTTTAATAAGACAGGGATAACAGAGGATTAACTAAGTTATACATGCAAAGTACTTAGGACAATACCTGATTTTAATAAGCATGCAGTAAATGTGAGCTGTCACTGTTACTATTATGATTATTATTAGCATTATATTAATGCAAACAAATTTAAATACTTGGATAATAAGTTGCTTCTCTATTTACACATCTCCCCTACTTCCAACCCCTACCTCTAGTAAGGATCCTTTCCTTGATTTATTTTTCCCTTTGTGCTTCTTTTTGTTGTTGTTGTTGAAAATAGGGCAGAAAAAATGCTTTAGTAAAAATTTCACTGTCAAATTATAAAAAATCATATTATAGAGAAAATTCAGATAGATCAGAAAATCAAAATCTTACTCTATTACTGTTTTTCATTTAAAATATTATAAACATTCTCCAGATAAAATTCTCTTATACACCCTTTGAAATTTTTCTATATTAAAAAATACTAAGAAATACTTTAAAAAGTAAAAAAAAATCACTCATAATCCTATCATAAGAAGTACAAATAGAATGGAAGTACTACCTTCTGCCTACCCAAACCTACCTCTAGGGATAGCCAATATTAGCATTTTCAGAGGTTATTCTTCCTTTTTATATAATTCATACAGACATATCTATACATATTTTATTTATTTTTAAGCAAAAAAAGCAGACTCCTGCACATCTCAACAGCTGCTGTATACTTTTTTTTTTTTTTTAATTTATTTGACAGGCAGATATCACAAGGAGGCAGAGAGGCAGGCAGAGAGAGAGAGAGAGGGAAGCAGGCTCCCTGCTGAGCAGAGAGCCCGATGCGGGACTCGATCCCAGGACCCTGAGATCATGACCTGAGCCGAAGGCAGCGGCTTAACCCACTGAGCCACCCAGGCGCCCCAGCTGCTGTATACTTTTAAGTCAACTATGCATCAAGGCCATCTTCCCATTTTCCATGCCCAGAGGCATCTCATTAATTTTGACATTCCATTTTTTTTTTTAAGAAGGTACTTGAAATATTATTATGTATTAACCAAAATGAGGGTGGAGTGTAAGTCTTACTCGGCATTGTTTTCTCTAGTACCTAGCTGTAATATAGTCAAACAAATAGTATTCAGTAAGTATTTATTAAAGGAAAGATACAGTTACTAAAAACAACGGGAATGGGATAGCTTCTAAGTTCAAAATCATTACCTGTTTAACACTGTCACCTGGGCTCAGCTAAGGGAGCAACACTGAAATAGAAAATACACTTTCTGTAAGAAAGGTTTGCATCAAAGCACATTGGGACAGAGATCGAGTTCAGTGATTACAGAGAAACACTGCACAACATAAAAACACTGAGCTCAAGCCAAACAAGTTCATTCTCCTACTTCTGAGTGATGCGTCTTTGACAAAGTCACAAAGATACCCAGTTTCTTCATCTAGAAAGTGTGGATAATTATAATTATTACAAGATTATGGTGAAGAATCAATTAGGAAGTAGTTGTGAAATTGTCTTTTTCATGGTCCGGATGAGGTCTTTGGATTAGACTGACAACTGGAATTAAATCCCAGTCCTATCACTGAGCAACTGTGTGACCTTTGAAACTTGGAATAATGCTACCTACATATTTTCTTCATTCAGTTATTCTATACTATAGTTAGGTGAGCATGGACTCTGGAAAAGCATCAATACTGTTCTAGTCACTTTATACAAAGCAGTGGTAAGACTCATAATCTCTTTATCCTGTGGTGCTTTAGGTATAACAGGAAGCAGCAGACAACAAATAAGTAAAGTAGTAACAGTTTAAAATTGTGATAATGACTAAGAAGGAAATATATAGACTTCTATATAAAACTGGGAGGAGTGGGAGTATACCAATTTAGGAGGAAAAGTTCTGTGAAGAAGTGTGCTTTGGCTGCACCCTAAAGATGAGAAGCAATACAATGAAAGTCAAGAAGAGTAATCCAAGAAGCAACACCACACATAAAAGTCCTGGGCTGGAAACTTGCCTCATAATGTGTCCCTGAAAAAATCCTTGCAGGCAGAATTTTAGATAAAAACACAATCACCACTAATTATTAATTTCAAGGGGGAAAAGGTTATATATATATATATATAACCTTTTCCCCCTTGAAATTGAGATATATATATATATAGAGAGAGAGAGAGAGAGAGAGAGATTGAGATTGAGATATATATATATATATAATACCAAAATTGATGTCCATTATGCTATATAAAAACAGCAAATCCCAGGAACTCCTGGGTGGCTCAGTTGCTTGAGTGTCTGTTTTTGGCTCGGGTAGTGATCCCAGGTCCTAGGATCAAGCCCCATCGCCGGGCTCTATGCTTCTTCTCCCTCTACCATTCCCTCCACTTAGACTCTCTGGTTCTCCCTATCTCTCTGTCAAATAAAGAAATAAAATCTAAAAAATAAACAAAAAACAAAACCCCCAGCAAATCCCAGAATAAAAGGACACAAAAATGAACACTGGTACTCTGACATGGCATTTTTCTTTCATTATTCAAAGATATAGTTTTTTTATTCTCATAATATTCTTTCATAATTGTGATACACATTAAGCTTAAGGCTAATCTCACAAATAAACCTATTTATAATACTCAGTGTTCACAGAATTAATCCTTTAGTATCTCAAATCCCCTTTAAACAGAAAGAAAAGTCAATGAAAAAAGAGGGGGGCGTGAAGCATAAAATCATTGCTGCTATAAATGAATAAATATGAGAACACTGAGAAAACACACAACACACACCCGTGATACACCTGCAAAGATGTCCCTTCTCCAGTCATACTCAAAAGGCATGCAAAGTCCAAGCCAGTTCTTACAAACGCAAAAGAAAACAAACAAAAAAAAGTTTTGTTTGGGGAGTACATAAAATTCCTCATATAGTTAAAAGACCAAATGAACTTAGCTCAGGGTACAACTATAATAACATTCCCATTTTACAAATAAAGAAGTTGTAGAAACTTGACCAAGGCCATACAACTAACTCGGGTAGAGCTGGGATTAACCAAGCAGTCAGGTTCCAGACTGCAGTATTAACTTCCCTGCAACAAAGATACCATTGTGATAGTAGCACTAAATCATTAGTAATCATGAGTCATTTTCAGTATTTCCTCATGGAACACAGGTTAGGACTACCATAAAAATATAAATAAATCAATTCATTAAATGAGAATACATATGTTTATAAAGAAGGCTGATTTTCCTTCTTTATAAACAAATTGTAGGAATATGGCTACATCACAAGTTTCATATATAAATATGTCAGTGGATTAATTTAATTTCCCTTCTACCTCTGAACACATTAAAAATTTTGTTACATCCTAGCCAGAGGGCCTTTCTAGCCACAATTTGGCCTTTTCTCCATTTGTAACTCAGAGATATCCTAAAACAGAGTTTCACTTCCTGGAAAATGAGAAAAGTCATGTTCTGAGTGTTTTCAGTGGATTATGATCACACATGCACCCATGCCTGCACAGTGCCTGAGCATGTCCCAGGAGTTTTCCCTCTAGCCTCTCTTTGGTTCTCAGCTTGGATTTCACTTTTCCTGGGAGGTCCTTCTCCTCCAACCCCACCGAGACTGAGCCACGCACCCTCGCTCTGTGCACAGCAATGTACACAACAGCACAGAAGAGAACAGCCAGAATCTATCTCCTGTGCTAGACTTTAATATCTCTGAACTGTGTTCTTTTACCAATATATCCCTTCTAACATAGTATCTGCCACATGGTAAGCCTCAAGTTAATATTGTGGAATGAATAAATGATCATTCACTCTTTCCCAGATTGAATATACATAGCTCATGTAAAGAGAAATCATTTTTAAAAATAAAGGGCTGTTTTTGGTAATTAGTACTGTATGTTCATATCACCATGGTAGCGTAATCTCCTGTAACCTGTATTTTTGAACAATTTCAAGAAGAAAAAACATTTTCTGGGTCACTCCTCTAAGGGTATAATGATTGTCTCTTCTAATGAAGGAGCATTAGAGAAGATGAGGTAATGGGGTATGGTGACACTGCTTTGTGGAGCCTAACGTGTTCCCTGTAGCTGTGCCATTTTACCTGAGTCATCAGAGCTCTTAATCCTAATGCATTAAACCCTAAACTATAAAGGACCGTTCCTTATTCCTTTCCTTTCAACCAACTTTGATAGCTAAATAAGTTCTGTCAGTCACATTTCTGTGTTTCTTATAAAACTCCTCAGAAATTGGATTATTTCATCTTCCTAGCATATCCTCATATAATAAACACAAGATTTTTTTTTTAAGATTTTATTTATTTGACAAAGAGATCACAAGTAGGCTGGGAGGCAAGCAGAGAGAGGCGGGGAAGGAAGATCCCTATCGAGCAGAGAGCCCAATGTGGGGCTCAATCCCAGGACCCTGAGATCATGACCTGAGCCGAAGGCAGAGGCTTAACCCACTGAGCCACCCAGGTCCCCCATAAATGCAAGAATTTTTAATCAAACGTAACACTGCATTCTTACTCTCATCCTATAGTACTCACTGCTGTAATGCCTTTAGTTCAAGTGTGCACTAGTGCACTTGTGTAAGTCAAGTAACATTCCCTTCCTGATAAACTGGGCATTTATACAAGAGATGCTAAACTTGTAAGTCAGAAACCATTTAGAAATAACAACTTATATTATTTTTGCTTTAAATCAAATATCAATGTTTACTGCAGAAAATAAACTGGAAACACCAACTAAAATGTCACGTATTATCAAACTTGCAAAAACCAAAAGGATAATGTGTCAAAACAACTAAAGCTCTCATATAGGAAGCATCAGTCAAACATAAGAAACTAAACTTAACTTGTGTGATCTTTTCTTCCAAGCTGATTAAAATTTCCCAGGATCATGAGTATGATAATTTTAGATTCCCCATTATCTTTGTAACACATTTCTTGCAAATTTTACAGAAAACTATAGCAAAACAAAAATAAGGACTCTTACAACTTGAAGTCAAATATGCTAGTGAAATTTAAAGCTACTTTATTTTCAGGGACAAAAAAAAAAGACAGTAAAGAGGATTTTTATAAAGGAAAAGCAAAGGAATGTCCACTTTTGGTTACAACACTGTTTTTAAAAAGCCACAGCACCGTGGTACAACAGGTTACCTACTGATGTCTAAAATGATTCAAGTTGAATAGCTGAAACTACTGCAGAGTAATCCTCCAAGAAGCAAAACAAAACAGAAATAAATCATTAAATGTATTTGTTACAAAAAGCTGGTCTCAACTAACTGGTATGTGAATTCACATTATAAATGAAGCATAACACTTTCTAATATTTCTATGTCTATATTTCAGCCACTTTATACATAAATTTTTTTACCTAAAAATTTTCAACAATACAAATCAGGACTTTTTGTATAAAATATCTTTAGATGTTGTGTATATTCTGTAATGATCATAAAACTCTTTGGCTCTAAAACTTTGTCTGTCAGCTCAAAATTTATATACTTGTTTCCTCAATAAAAAATGACTTCCTCTACAAATTTATTCTGTATGAATTCTGACTTAGATTATAAAATATAAGACCAAGGATTATGTCTCATGCCTTGCAGGTTCATATAAATAGAAGTAGTTATTAAATGATTATGTTTTCCACATATCATAAAAATAAAACACAACCATTTAAAAATATAATGGGATAGGCAGCAAGAAAAATTACTCATCATCCCAAGCATATAACTTAGCATATAACTTAAATATGCTCTTTCTAACCAGTCTCTTCAATAATCATTAAAATTGTCCCTATAACATTTATCTACTGGATATCCTTCAGCTTGTCTTCTAACTCCACCACTTCACTGGCAGTATTTTTGTCAAGGTTTTCTACAACCAGTGGTATGCTAGAACCAACTTAAACATTGTACTACAACTGACATTAAATTTTCAGAAAAATCTGGAAGCTGGTTGTTAAACTGTTGATAGTCTGAAATTGGCAGCAGTGAAAATATTTACACCATAGAAATCAGGGAAAGCGATAAAACAAGGGCATTCCCCTGCCCCCACCTCTTCTCCCAGAGCCTGCTGTTAAACATTTACCTGTACACTGCTGATGTTCAGTAAACTCAATGGACACTTTCCATCCTTATTCTCAGTTTCTCCCATACTCCTACTTCTTTGGCAACTGGCTTCTCAGCTTCCTTTACTGGCTCCTCCATCCCTACTTGATCTCTAAATTCAACTGCATGCTTGATGTCTCTCCTTGATTTTTAATAATTAATGTATCTTAAAATTAAACTCTTGATTGCTCTTTCCCCCCTTAAACCAATAGGTGCTTCAAAACGGAGCACCATAGAAAGAGTTCTGAGTTAGGAATCAGACAGACAAGGGGCCACGTTCCACTTCTTGAATTCTTATGGGTAATATGCTTTATCCCTTCAAGCCTATTACTTAAATGTCAAATGGAAATAACAACATACATTTTGCATTTGCAGATGATTAAATGAATTAACAGTATGCAAAGCACCTAGAACAGTTCCTAGCATATAGAAGATGCTCAGTAATGGCTACTTATTCTATTTTTATGGTCAATAAATGCTTAAATGAATGGATATTGAGGAGGAGGAGGAAAACAGAAGAATGGGAAAAATAAAAAAGAGGCTAGTGTGTCCCAGCATCGTGATAAAACCTATATCTATCTTCTATAGATCTAAGTACCAAAGAAAATCAGTTATATATCACAACAGATAGCATGGTTAACAAATCTTAAAACTATGTATGCCAAATAACTTGATTTCTATACATTTGCCTGAAAAAACAACTATCACTATATAAATAATTTAACTAAAGTATTATTTTGGAAGGTTATTGTTATAGCAGAGTTTAGAAACTTTTAAATAACTAACAACATCAATGGAATAATAATCAATTACTATGGAGCCATTAAAAATTATGCTGGCAGGAATAAATAATTACATAGAAATATGGTTATATTTTATTGTTAGGACAAAAAGCATCTGTATGTAAGAATGAGCTCAAACAGAAACAAAAACAGAATATGGTGATGAGATCATGGGCCATTTTCCTTTTCTTTGTTACTTATATTTTTAATTTAGTTTGTTCCTAAATTTATCAATTAACATCTATACAACAGGACACAACACACTTCTGCAGTACCTGATCAAGACATTTATTAACCTCAATTTTTGGTTTTCTATTCTTAAAATACCCTTCTAAGATATGCTTTTAAAAATTGCATTTCAAATTTGTGGTAAGCCAATTTAAACCAATTTTTCTCTGTATTTCCTTTAAAATTTTTTACTAAGGTTATCCCTAAATTCATATATAGTATTTTACATTTAATTATTAAATTAAAATCACTACCAAATTTACATTCATAGTTGGGACATTACATGTGCAGCACTGTAGCATATTTTTTATTTCAGTATTCCATAGATTATGTGAGATATTCAACACTTTGTTGAAGAATAAGCTTTGTATTAGATAATTTTGCTCAACTCTAAGCTAATATAAGTGTTCTGAGGACATTTAAGTTAAGCTAGGCTAAGGTGTATTAAATGCATTTTGACTTATGGTATTTTCAACTTACAACGGATATATTAGGTTGTAACCCTATCTTAAGTCAAGGAAGATCTGTATTTGGGTGATTTTCTTTGAGGAAACCCTTCACAAGAACATCTGGTCTAAAATATACATATTCTCTTTGACTTAGTTTCCCACCTTTCCAATTAAGCCATTACCACTATATCACATTTCCCTCCTACAGCCCCATCTTCTTCAGTTTTCAAAATTTGAGCTATAAATCTTTAAGTCAACCTATTTAAGCTGATTTGAAACTTGATTAAAATAAAACAAAAACAAAAAAGGTACCTAACAACTATCAAAAGCCTGCAATGTCATGTCATTTACCCATCAAACCACCAATATTATATCTGCTAGATATAACATCTAAATATATTATTTATATCTCAACATTATGCAGAATTCGAAATTATGTAGTAATGTTAATTAAGTAAATGCTACTTCTCACAAAAATCACAGGAAATAGAGTGATGGAACACCACAAAAACAGTGTATGTAGTGGAATCTGAATATTTTTCTGCCACTGGAAAGAGATAATGGAGCATTTTAGGCAAGGGGGTAGTAGGATCAAATTCATGTTTCTGTTTTGTTTTTTAAAGATTTTATTTATTTATTTGAGAGAGAGTGAGATCACAAACAGGGGGAAAGGGTAGAGGGAGAAGCAGACTCCCCGCTAAGCAGGTAGTCCAATGTAGGACGTGATCCCAGGACTCAGGAATCATGACCTGAGCTGAAGTCAGATGTTTAACCAACCAAGCCAACCAAGTGCCCTCAAATTTTTAAAAGATGACTGGCCATGATATGGAGAATAGGATGATAAAGATCTGCAAAGATTCAGTGGAGCACTGATGAAGGCCTGGAGTAGGACAGTAGCAGTGGAGATGAGGGGATGATGAGTGAAGGAGGCTGTTGCTGCTACTGCTAATCATGACAATGATGATGAATGTGGTGGTCATGGTAGAACCGCCTTTATATGGAGCCTTATGTGCCAAGCACTATGCTTAGCACTTTATGTGCATTAACTAATTGATCTTTTCAACAACCTTACAACTTAGGTGCTGCTACTATTTCCCCATTTCGCAATAAAGATATTAAGGTTTAAGAGGTTATGTAACTTGCCCAAAGACATACAACTGGTAAATACAGAGGTTTTGAGTTGGGGTACCTGGGTAGTTCAGTCTTAAAATCTTAAAAAAAAAAAAGATTTGTGAGTGAAGTTAGTAAAAGAATCAGTTGTATTTATCTGCACCAGAATCCTGTCCAAGTCTCTCCTTCTTTTGATAACAGAATCGTGCTTTGAAGGGGAAGATAGCTGTGGGAACTACTCCTTCCTCTTTACATACAATACTAATGCAATCAATTAAATCAATTAATCAATTAAGATGTCCTGTGCTTTCCTGACCAACAGGCCTTTCCTGACTAAGAAGGCCTTTTCCTGTTTGACTTCCCAGGTATGAGGACCATTTCCTTGTTTCTGACATATGTATTTTTTAATTACCTTTTATCTCATATTATAAAAGGAGATTTGACACACCAATACTCTAGTGTTTTCATTCTCCAAGTCTCTTTGCGCTTCTATCCTAGCCACTCCATATACATGAATGCCAAAATCCCTAGTAGAACTCAGTTGAGCTTGGGTAACCAATAATTATATGATTAAAGGTATTTATCTTTGCCCCCCCATTTATTTGCAAAGTTGAGTCTTATTACCTCCATTTATGCCATTATATATTGGCCTTATGCTACACCTTAAAATACCTGAGTCAATCATTTCTACCATGAGGAGACACTCTGTCAACAACAACAACAACAACAACAACAAAATAGCAGAATGCAGAGATAGAAAGATTTCCCAGTTATCGAGCAAAAAAATTCTTTTTTTTTTTTTTGCTTACTTGCATTTCTGTGGCTTATATCTTAAAGCAAACTAATTTAGAAGTTGGTGCCAGAAAATAGGATGGTATAAGTGACAGAATCTCAAATGTAAAACGTTTTAGCAAAAAAGAGTGCAGGATAGTGAAAATCTCCTCATCCCCTAACAGGAAATTGGAACTCTTTACTGTGCTTTTAAACTGTAGCCTATTGTCTTGAAACTGAGACTGCCTAACTAAGGACACAGATGCTTTAAAAGAATGTGATATGAAAAGAAGGTGCTGGTTATTTCTTACTGCCTTCCTACCCTACAAGAAAGACACAAGTCACCAACTTTGGAAGTACAAGGCACAGAGATACAACTAGGTAAGAGGTGCTCTTCTCAATTACCACCAATAAGCCAAAAAGGCAGAATCAGATAATCGTACTTCTTGAGGAATTACAGAACTCTATGAACCAGGAAACAAAAGAGGGAAAGTGGGAGATAAGACTGGATCCTGGAAAGAGGAAGCTTGATCACCTATGACTACGTCCAACATTAATAAATGTCGGTTGAGTTCTTAGTTCCTATATTTATTTAATTTAAATCTTATCCTTCTCATAAAAATGTCTTTATTTGAATTCTCTTCATTTTTTTAAGTGTTTACTCTGCATATAACTAGGTTATATTCTTTATTCTGCTTTCTAAAATTTTGATGCAAAATATGAAGAAACATATATAAAACTGACAACATAAAATTTAGGAATAAATTACACAAAAAAGGGAATGGTAGATAAATACAGATGTAAGAGAGTTACTATGTCCACTATTCTCACAATGCCTCTTGTTGCCCATTCAGAACAAATTAAGATTATCCTGTTCTTAGTTAGATGTAGAAAGCTAAGAGTATAGTCACTATCTCAAGGCATTCCTAACCCCATCTCTGGCCAATCTAACTATCTTCCATAATAATAGAAAGAATCAAACCTACTCTTTCTATCTCAAGTTGAAATTTAAAATACATAGGGGCGCCTGGTTGGCTGAGTGGGTTAAAGCCTCGGCCTTCGGTGGGGGTCGTGATCCCAGGGTTCTGGGATTGAGCCCCACATCGGGCTCTCTGCTCACTGGGGACCCTGCTTCCTCCTCTCTCTCTGCCTACCTCTCTGCCTGCTTGTGATCTCTGTCTGTCAAATAAGTAAATAAAATCTTTAAAAAAAAAAAAACATTCTCAGTGGACATCGTTTTAAGTGATAGTTATATATGGAACAAAAATTGATTTTTGAAAGTTGGCTTCATTATCTAGCCACCAATTATAATATCTAGTCTGTAAAACCAAATCCAAAAAGAAAAATCTATATACAAGAGTCTTCTGGAACATAACCCTATCACAAGCTGATCAATTAAATCTTCCCAAGTTGACATCAAGTCATTACATATCACATAGAAACACTTTAATTAGTGATTACTCTCAGAGAATAATGTAATCCAATCTCATTTTTTTTAGAATACTGATAAAAATATCAACTAGAATTATGTTTGATTCCAATTTAAATGTTATAAGAAAATGTCTAAGTACATGTGATGATCAGTAACCTCTGACAGAACTTTTAAAAATTAGAATAAAGAAATGATGGCACCCTTTTAGAGAGGATTATATGATATAATATGAAGGTAAATGTGTTACTAACCTGCCTTAAATTTGTCAGAAGTATATTCTTAAAGGATGCATTTTTTCCCTCAAGAAGCCTGACACATTACACAGAACCTGCTATGATAATAAGTCCATCTAGGCCTACATTTACTCAGCTAAAAGATTATTTTTAGGGTATTAAAATTAGAACAAAATCCTGACACAGTTCTATTATACAAAACATAGAAGCAAGAAAGATTTGGGAGCCTGGGTAACCCAGTGGGTTGAGCCTCTGCCTTCAGCTCAGGTCATGATCTCAGGGTCCTGGGATCGAGCCCCATATTGGGCTCTCTACTCAGCAGGGAGTCTGCTTCCTCCTCTCTCTCTGCCTGCCTCTCTGCCTACTTGTGACCTCTCTCTCTCTCTCAAATAAACAAAATCTTAAAAAAAAAAAGTAGCAAGAAAGATTTGATAATTCAACTAAATTAGAAACAAAAATGTAAAAACCCCCAATACATGTATCACTCAGTCATGATTATTTATAATCAATCTGGGACTGTAACAGACCCACATAATGACACCAACATTATGAACATTAAAATTATAATATCCTCATTTCTTTCATTAGTTGTTCATGAAGCATTCAGCTCTTATTTTCAGCACAGAGCAGACTTTATCCTGAAAAGCCTCCTAAATTTTTCTGAGAAAAATGGCCAACATTTTCTCCCATCAATAAAGAGTCAATTTTAGAACTCAAGATAATATAGAACAATGACCAAATTCTGAGAGAACACCAAAGTGGAGATTCAATTTTATGAAAGTAAAAAGTTATTTTAGGCTTTGTTTCCAATTTAGAAAACACATAAAATCATAAAATGAGCAGAAAAACAATTCAGTGCATTTCAACAATTCAATCCAATTACTATGAACCCCAGTTTCCCTAAGAAAACTGCAGTAGCATTGAGTGGGTTAACAAGAGAAAGAGTAACAGTGAGGTTGGCAACCACAAGCAAGCATTCACATCTCTCCTGCCACCTTCACTGTAACAGGATTGATTAAATGAAGGCAGAGCCATGACAATGTAAGAAACATCTATGGGCACAATAACCTTCAGTGTATAAGTGATACATACCAATTTATCGTCCAGCTGTTTATGGTCATGTGTGTTATAATCAATCTCTTATGAGTCAACATCATCAAAGAAAAAGTTTTGGGTAGGAAGAGCCGCTACTGACAGAATCAGCTTTTGGTCAAACATTTAAAACAATGAAATATTAAACCAAAAAGTATTTTCAAGTCTGTTTGATTAAAGTATAACCCAGCCATTCAAAATAACTGATTGGTCTTATTTTCACAATAAAACTTTGAAGTAAAAGATTAAATATTATTAAAGATTACAGGAATACCTCATTTTATTGCACTTCATAGATACTAGTTTTTTTTCTTTCTATTTTTTTTTTTTAACAAATTGAAGGTGTGTGGCAACTCTCCATCCAGATAGTCTACTAGCACCATTTCTCCAACTGCATTTGCTCACTTCATGTCTCTGTCTCTCATTTTGGTAATTCTCACAGTATTTTACTTATTCATTATTATTATATTTGTTATGGTGATCTGTGATCAGTGATTATGACCTTCTGAAAGCTCAGATAACAGCATTTTTTAGCAATAAAGTATTTTTAATCAAAGTATGTTACTGTTTTTTAGACATAAGGCAATTGCACATTTAATAGTCTACAGTATAGTACAAACATAACTTTTGTATGCATTGAAAAACCAAAAAATTTATTTGACCCACTTTTTTGTGATATTCACTTTATTGCACTAAAAGGTTTAGTGTGGTGGTCTGGAACTGAATCTGCAATATCTCCAAGGTATGCCTGGAGAAATATAGATCATGTGTGATTGTTGTATTCATAACTGCTTCTACTAAGCCTTTACATTTTGTTCAGTGTTGTTTACACTAAGTAAATGATAAATCCTTTTAAGTATTTCTATGCCCCTTTAATTTGTGTTTTTTTCTGTCTCACAAACTAGACAATAAGCTTCTTTGGGGCAAGAGTTACAAGATCCCTCTATTTCCCCGAATGTTTAGAAAAAGCTGTTTTATTACATCCTGTATCCCCACCACTGGCTATAGACCTGGTATAAATAAATACTACATAAAATACATTTATAGAATGAAGAATTCCTCGTAACCCATAGAATGCAGTCTTGCTTTAGTCCCAATCCCAATCTGCCTTGCAGACAGAGAAAAAAAAATTGTTTTCATGAAGGCACCAAACAAACTTCATTGCTCTCATGCCAAAAACCCTTTCACAGTTTTGCACTGCCATCTAGATGAAATAAAAACTCTTTAGGGCAAAATCCTCTGTATCTGTACCCAGCTTACCATTTCTATCTCTGGCCCTCTATCCTCATCTCCCCAACACGGTCCCAAGATGGGAAACTGCTATACTGCTGTCTCCAAGCCTGGACATGCAGAGCTCCCTCTACTTGGACTGTCCTTAATCCAGCATTGCTCTGTGGATTTGTCTAAGATGCCACCTCCTCCAAGAAGTGTTCTGCCCATCTCCCATCTTTTTTAGCTGGCTTGCCCTCACAGTGCTTCTAGGAATGAATGAAAATTTTGCTTCTCTGAGAATAGTGGTCACCAAATATGACAGAAAACGAAGGGACACCTGGGAGGCGTCCCTTCCAGGTTAAGTCGGTTAAGCATCTGATCCTTAATTTTGGCTCAAGTCATGATCTCAGAGTCGTGAGATCAATCCTTGCATTGGGCTCTGCACTGGGCGTAAAGCCTGCTTGAGATTCTCCCTTTTCCTCTGCCCTTCTCCCATGCTTGTGTTCTCGCTCTCTTAAAAACCAAAACCAAAACCAAAACAAAAACTAATATAAGTTGGAGGGGGTAATTTCTGGTGTTAGGATGACTGCAGAACATGTGATTTGGGATCAAATTTAGAGGCTGTACTGTACAAATATTAAAATACATAATTTCTTGAATTTAGGAATTTATGAAGGTCACATTATATTCTCTGTAAAAACCAAGGATCTGGAATATTATATATATTTTATAATGTCTATATTTTTCTCACATGATAGCAGATTCTGTCATATTAATAACAATGACATAAAGAAAAAACATCTATTAAAACACTCACCTGTATTACTATATGCATTCATAAATTTGTGTCCTTAGAAGCAAATCTAACACTGATGCTTGTTTTTTAGTGTAGTACTTATGTCATGTATCTTAACTTTGATACCTTTTTGCAAATGGAATGCTAATATTATTTTATTTTGTTGATATAAAATATGTTCAGTGAGAACTGAAGTCTAATAGATACACAGGTCACCATAAAATTACCATTTTCAGTCTCAACCTCATTATGATTTTGGAGACATTCAGGAATCAAAAGCAAATGTACAGAAACAGAAGGAAAGTGAAAATCACATAAGTTCTGATTGGGAGAGTATAAAGGGAGTTGTGATAAAAATATCAGGAAGTCAAGAGATTTGAAGAAGCAGTACAGAGTCTCTTGCTGGCTTTATAAAAGCAAACAAACCTGTTGTGAACTGCTTATGGAGGGGGTCAGGTGGCAAGAACCCGACAACTTCCCAGAGCTGAGAGCCTCCACAGGCAACACTAAGCAAGAAAACAGGAACTGTGATCTTAATCTATAAGGAACTAAATTTTGCTAACAACCAGTGAGTGTATAGGAGGACCTTAAGCCTCGGCTAACGTCATAGCCCCAACTGAAATCTTAAGCAAAGGCCTCAACTAAGTTTGCTTAAACTCTTGACCCATAGAAACTATGAAATAATTTGCATTGTTTTAAGTCACTGGCTTCATGGTAACTTATTAAACAGCAATGAAAAACCACCACATTATGCTTTATAACCAAGAAAATATTACTGTTACATGTGTCTGCTTACAAATCACATCTACATTGAAAAAAATTTTTTTTCAAAATACACTGCCTTTTCTTTATAATCTAGCAATAGGCTTCCATTTTCATGAAATCTGGACACTGAATTTGTTATAAAAACATTTTATCTCCAGGCTTTCATTTAATTAAAAATATATCTGAAAGAGAAAACTGAATTTAAAAGTGTATTTCCCTAGCTTTTTGGCATCATATTTTATTTTTGGGGGGCAGGGGGTGCTGGAGGAAGGGGCAGAGGGAAAGAGAGGATCTTAAGCAGGCTCCAGACCCAACGCAGAGCCCAACATATGGCTGAATCTCACAACCTGAGCCAAATCCAAGAGTTGGATGGTTAAATGACTGAGCCACCAAGGTGCCTCTGGAGTCGTATTTTAAAAACATATTATTTTAGAAAACATTTATTATATCCTATGCTTAGAAAAATAGATATACATTTAACATACTTATTTATCTTTACAGTATTTATGATGATAACTAAAATATATCATATTAAGGAATACATCATATTGTTTGTGAGAGCATATTGACTCATTGTGTGAACCTTTTCATATGATATATAATATATGGAGAAAGAAGAGATAGACGATTCACAGTCAAAACTTCATCCATAACTGTTTTCATAGCTAAATCTGTCATCTAGTAACGGTGGGGGAAAGAGTTTGGTGATATCATCCATCATACAATTAGAGGGCAAAATAAGCTACCTTTTAGTATTTTCAGAATGTAACAATTCAAATTTTATACTGTGCTTCTGTCAAACAGGAAATTTGTAACTAAAATTTTTAATACCCACAACAGAGGTTTGTATTGTTAGTTGCTTTATTAACCTTTGTTTTGTAGAATTCCAAATAAAGTTTGGTCTTTTAAAAAGAAATCTACCTTAAGTTAGCCTACCTTCCACACTCAATGTCCCCATTTTAGACTCCAGGAAATCAAATAATGTGCTTGGTGCTGATGGCCTTGCATTTCCCAGTTCCTCTTCTTCTTCAGATCTTATTCTCCCCCTTCCCTTTCCTTTGCCTTAAGAAGTAAATAAGATATATTTATTGTGCATGCAAAAACAAAAGGAAAAAACACACTAAAATATAATCATCAGTCACCTTAAGTTTGATTTTATATTTCTTTTCATATTTTCTGTATATTCTATATCTTTTAAATAAAAAAGTTTTTAAACGATAATATACGTATTTTAAAGATTTTATTTATTTATTTTTTTGTCAGAGAAAGAGAGAGAGAGAGAAGGAGGACAAGCAGGAGGAACAAGCAGGTTCCATGCTGAGCAAGGCCCAGTGTGGGACTTGATCCTAGGACGCTGGGATCATGACCCAAGCCAAAGGCAGATGCTCAAACGACTGAGCCACCCAGGCATTCCTTTAAATGATTATATTAACTAACACCTTTAGTCCTCTAAATAATCTATGTGGAAATTTGAATTTGTTCATGTTCTCCTATCTTCTAGGAGAAAAAAATTATTTTTATAAAAATTTTTTTTAAATGCTTATCCTTTAAAAGAATATAGGATTAAGGCTGGAATGACTAAATAACACTAAGTAAAAGTTATGCACTTGTTGGGACGCCTGGGTGGCTCAGTTGGTTGGACGACTGCCTTCGGCTCAGGTCATGATCCCGGAGTCCTGGGATCGAGTCCCACATCAGGCTCCCAGCTCCACGGGGAGTCTGCTTCTCTCTTTGACCTTCTCCTCGCTCATGTTCTCTCTCACTGTCTCTCTCTCAAATAAATAAATAAAATCTTAAAAAAAAAAAGTTATGCACTTGTTAATTTTAAAAAGTTGACAGACTAGTCATTTATGTAAGGGGCATAGTTCTAGAAATTATGAATAGATCTACTCACTTCATATCCTATTTTCTCTACTGCTTATCACAACCCTGTTAAATATTATCAGACCTACTGTACACAAAGATGAAGATAAACAGAGAACGTTAAACAAGTCTCCGTGGTTCTAAAATTGGTGCTCTTCCACTTACCACAAATAGAAATGAATTTATAACTCCCACTCCCCCATGAGAAACCCCAGCCAAAAAAGCAACCAATATTATCTGGCACATTGCTTAATGAATTCTACCTCTCAGAGGTGGTCCTGAAACAGGTTTGTGTTTATTGCTGTTAAGAAGTACATTCAGTGCTGCTTCTAAGTTGTTGTCATTATCCATAAGAGCTTGCCTCGATGCTTCTTTACTGAAGCCCATTTCTGTTATGTGTTTCAGAGCCTTCTCATCAACCTATAAGAAGTTAAAAGCAAAGCTGTGCTGATGGCCATAAATAAACAAGGTATAAGTTTTTAACCATACACTGTTTTTTAACTAAAAATTACATCTCCTGCTTATGGAAAAATGTCATACTAATACATCACTCACTTGCTGCTTTTTCATATCAACAGTTAAGAAAAAATCTATATGATATGTGGGGTTGTGCCTCTAATAGTCTTTGACTTCACAACTACCATAACAAATGCAAGAAAGAGGAACAGAAGAACATATACATGCAAAAGAATTTGGTACTTAGTCATTAGAATAATGTACTAAGTACCAAAGATACTAGAAATGTACTAGAATAATGTACTAAATTTGAATGTACATAAATTTACATTCAAATTTACATTGGTATTTCAAATTGCCCTTTTGATGGTCTCCTTCAGTTTTGAATAATAGCTTTGTTGGATAATAGTTCTTGGTTAACAGGTTCCCAACCCCCCTTTCAGTACTTTCAAGATATCACCCCACTGAGTTCTTGCTTCATAGTTTCTGATAAAATATTGGTAATATATCTTATTCAGGATCCATTGAATTTTATGAATTGCTCCCTCTCACAGCTTTCAAGATTTCTCTGTCTTTAACTTTCAGCAACTTGATTATAATGTGTCTTGGTATATCTCTCTCCCTAAGTTTATCCTATTGGAGTTCACTGAACTTCTTGGATTTGTAGGTTCATAATTTCACTGAATTGGGAAATTGGGACCATTATTTCTTCGGATAGTCTTTCTGTTCCTCTGTCTCTTCTCCTATTGGGATTCCCATACATAATGTATACGTTGGTACATTTGATGATACCCCGAAAGTCCCTTAGCCTCTATTTTTCTTCACTCTTCTCTCTTTCTGCATCTTAGACCTAATAAATTTCAATACCCTATATTAAAGTTCACCGATTCTTTCCCCTACCTGTTCCAGTCTGATGTTGAATCTGCTAATTAGATTTTTTATTTCAGCTACTATACCTTTCTGCTTCAGTAATCCTATTTGGTTTCCTTTTATAATTTCTCTTTTTTTTCTTATTATATTCAGTTAGCCAACATATAGTACAGGATTAGTTTTTGGTGTAGTGTTCAATGGTTCATTAGTTTGCATATAACAACAAGTGCTCAGGTTCCCTATTTGTTCATATACTATTTTCTTGATTTCTTTTAGTTTTTTTTTTTTTTTTTAAGATTTTATTTATTTATCAGAGAGAGAGAGCGAGAGAGCAAGCACAGGCAGACAGAATGGCAGGCAGAGGCAGAGGGAGAAGCAGGCTCCCTGCTGAGCAAGGAGCCCGATGTGGGACTCGATCCCAGGACGCTGGGATCATGACCTGAGCCGAAGGCAGCTGCTCAACCAACTGAGCCACCCAGGCGTCCCTCTTTTAGTTTTTTGTCAATGATTCCCTTCAGACCTTCGAGCATACTTAAAATAGTTTATTTAAAGTTTTTGTTTAGTAGGTCCAATGTCTGGGCTTCTTCAGGGATGATTTCTATCATTTCTTTTTTTCCTATGAATGGGTCATAGTTTGCTCATTTTTGATATGCTTTGTAATTTTTTGTTGTTGAGAACTGGACATTTTGAATACTGTGTAATGGCAATAATTTGGGAAATTGGATTCTCCCTCTTCTTCAGAAACTGCTACTGCTAATAGATGAAAGCTGCCATGTGAGTTTGTTTGGTGACTTTTCCAGTCTTTCTTTGCAAGGATTACATTCCTTGAAGTCTCTTTTCCATTATCGCCATGGTCAGCCAGTAACCAGCCTCTTTATTCATCACTCGTTATTCCGGATGCTCAAGGGTCTGACTACCAGGCTCCAGAGTTTTCAAATAGTTGTTTCAAAGAGTACTTGTCAGCTCAACAGTTGTTTGGGTGGTGGGGCCAATTCCTGGGGCTCTCTACTCCACCATCTTTGTGATGTCACTCTCTTTATGTATTTAATCCTTACCACAACCCCAAACTGCTGGTCTCTGATGTTCTATGTATGGCAAGACATCCCCTAAAGAAGTATTCTCAATTTACTGAAGTTTGAAGGCCTCTTTAGTCAGAAACCATATTTTTTCAGCTCACTCTATCTACTCTAACCTACATATGTTCAAGGGAGAGACAGCTTGGCCCACATTTATAAACCCATTGTCCTTGGCCAATGACTGATTTAGAAGCAGACATGTGACCTAGCTCTAGTCAAAAAGACATAAATGGAATTTTCTGAAGGTTTCAGAAAATATTTTCTTATCTGATAAAATAGACCCATACACTTTCTTTCCTGCCTTTGAACTTTTTGTGTGAAGTTTTAACACACAGAATCCTGTAACTCTGAGAAGAAAGCCAAAAAATCACAGAGATGCCCACCAGAGCTTCAACATTGTTATACGGCTGAATTTATCAAACTTTATAATCATCTACTTCTGAATTTCTAGTTATATGAAATAATAAATCCCTATTATTTAAGCCAGTCTTAGTATTCTGTGCCCTACAGATAAAAATCACCTAAAGTCATTTAACTTCTGAAGGCAGAGCAAAATGAATTCTTTTTTTTTTTTAAAGATTTTATTTATTTATTTGTCAGAGAGAGAGAGAGAGAGAGAGAGCAAGAGCGAGCACAGGCAGAGTGGCAGGCAGAGTCAGAGGGAGAAGCAGGCTCCCTGCGGAGCAAGGAGCCCGATGTGGGACTCAATCCCAGGACGCTGGGATCATGACCTAAGCCGAAGGCAGCTGCTTAACCAACTGAGCCACCCAGGCATCCCACAAAATGAATTCTTATCAGTTCCCTTATATCTGAGGACACTGCAGCATACCAGAAGTAACGCTGATGTCTACCATTTATCTTAAAAATCCAGGTATATTTTGCAAATGAGACCATAATATACATGAACTTGTTCTAATACATTTTTCCCACAGAGTGAAGCAAAGCAAAACAAAATTACTTCAGACAAAATGTGAGAAAGATGTGGGGAAGGGAAGTGATGAACCTGGTGCATCATCTTAGAGACTATAATCTCTATTAAATGTCCTCTATTTAATTTGATGGCTTTTTATCAATCCATCCTAAAAGGTGTTATTTGGACATTAGAAATTTAAGTAAAATGGAGGTTTTAAGTAAATCATCTTTCAATTAATCCAAATTTTCTATAGATTAACTATAATCCTTAATGAAAACCTTCTTAGAATTGTGAAATCTATTCACAATACACTGAACAAAGCCAGTGGTAGTTATGAGAGAGCACAGAAAAATCATCAAGGCAAGGAAGAACACATTAATTTTGTGGTTGATTCTTTAGCCTTACCAGTTCTCTATAAACACCTTCATGTTTCCCCTCAGATTTGGTTGACTTTTCTTTTTGTAAAATTTCCCTATTTCGGTTACCAGCAGCACTCATGTTGAGATTACTTCGAGCACCACCACCACCTCCTCCAAATGTCTTGGTCTTGTGATAGGAGAAAAACAAAAGAGATGTAAGTAAATAACATTTAAAAATAGCTCTAAAGACTAATCTACAACGAAAAACACCTAGTAAAACTGAAGCACCTAAAAGCTTCTTGATTATGTTTTACATGAAAAAAAACAAAATGTTAACTAATTCTTTTAAAACAAATACCTACTAGCCATAATCTCTTCTTTCTACAAGTCCAGATGAAGCAATTAAAAAATTACATTAACTGAAATCTTTAAGTCTTCTAGGCAAGTCATCAGAATAAACTTTAGACAACAATATAGAAGAAAATAAAATAGTACCAGCATAATGGAGATAAGTCACTAAAATAATTCTAGGGTATAATACTTTACTGATATCATGAGACCTGGGTTGTATAGCAAGTCTATCTTTAGCAAGGCACTAAATATGTCTAGGAATCAGCTACATTATGTCTGTAATCCAGTAATATAGTTATATAATCTTTTTTTAAAAAGATTTTATTTATTTGAGACAGAGCACATGTGCATGAGTAGGGGAGGAGCAGAGGGACAAGGAGACTCCCCACTGAGTGGGGAGCTCACAGTGGCCCTCAATTCCAGGATCCTGAGATCATGACCTGAGCTGGAGTCAGATACTTAAACCACTGACTCCTTGACCCAGGTGACCCTGATTGTATGATATTAAAAAGGAAACAAATAATATGAATTTTAATATTAGATTAAAACTCTCATTACTGATTTTATTACTTATATTATATAATATGTCATCTTACCAACTATGTATAAAAACTTTAAAGTCCATTATTTCTTATTTTGCCTGATTTGTTTGAATAATTATGTTTAATCACCTCTGAAAATCAGCTTTGATCTCATTTTTATTAAAACTATAGTGAAAAAACTAGAATGTAAAGAACATGAGTTTGGAAAGATACAAAATCATGACTGAAAAGCAACCCATAAGCTGTTACTTGTACAGTATCAAATTAAACATCTGGTTATACGATATCTTTATAGTTCTAAGAGATCTAATAAAAGAGGAAGAAGTGAACAGTTGCTTTTTATTAGTGATAATAGTAGCTTTACACATGTTTTAAAATTATGACAGTAAGAAAACATCCTAGATATACATTTACATAACACTGGGAAATTGTTTTGAATCAGATGAAAATATAAAGAAACAAAACCTGAGAAATAGAAAAATAGTATGGGATAAGCATTAACTAGACAACATATTAAATACTGATTAGGAGTTGATACACCACAATATTTAAATTTTATTTAAACCAAAACTAAAACCACATCTTCAAAGACCATTCATTCTTTGTTTTATGCAATAGATTTCCAATGTCTAGAGGGTCATCTACTTATAAAACCATAACAAAAAAATGTGAGTTTATATAATTCTGATCTAAAGTTAACTGGACTGGGAGATGGTGTAGTATAGTTAACACAGGCTTTGGAACTTGACAAGACTGGGACTAAATCTTAACTCAAACACTTCCTATCTCATGCCTTTGGGCAAATTACTTCCACCTTCCACAATTCAGGCTTCTCATTCTTTAAACAGGGATGAGAAAACCTACCTAATTGGGACATTGTAAGAATTAAATGACACCAACACCACAAAGTGACCAGTTTAGTAAATTAGCACATGGTAAATACTCACAATCCATGGCAACATTAACTGTTTTGCTTAATATATTAAAACACAGTTACCTGGGAACTCTGGACACTGATGTATTCCAAATTAAATATATTTTTGGAATTTAAATTCCATAACTCCAAAAGTACTTTTTCTTTGGGTACTAGTGAAGCAGTCCCATCTTCTGGATGCTTTTCTTTATTATTTTCTTCCCATTTTTATGGATTAAACGATAGGATAAATTTTCAGAATTGCTTTTCACTGTTTTATAACAGTTGCCACTCACTAAACATATAAATACTTAGAAACAGCACAACTAAAACATTATCCATAAGGTAAATGGTGTTGTCCTTTATGAGTGACACCATCTTGTCCATACTGTACAATTTAGGGATCCGTGAAATCACCATGACCATGACACTCATGTGGGCCCTTAATGCTCCCTAGCAATCTTACTATATTTCCCTAGCTTAACTATCTTCCCCATCTACTAGACTGCTAATTTACATATTCCCCTTACTCCTCAAACCTCCAGCATCTTCTCCTCCATGGTTACTATTGACCTTGATTACTACCTCACTAAAAAAAATGAAATAATCATTACAGAACTTGCATAGATTTTCACCACATCAACCCACCCACCAATATCTGCAAACTCACTTTCTCTTAGCACTGTATATTTTATCTTACTACCATCCACATGAATGTCTAGAGGAATCTGGAGGAAATGAATCCCCCAACTCTACATTATTTCTTAGACCACATCTTACATGATCTTTCAAAAGCTTTTGATGAGTTCAATACCCCTTTCTCCATGAATCAATTTCTGAATTCTTTTGTTTTGATCCTATCTTCTTATGACAGTAAGAAAACATCCTAGATATACATTTACATAACACTTGGCTGGTTCAATCTCTTTCACACAACCTCTAGTGCTACAAGGGTTCATTTGTAGCACTCATTTGGTGATCTCATTTGGCCTCATGATTTTCAAAAGGCATCCATATATGTCTACAACTGCCAAATGTGTAACTCTTCTAAAGCTTACTTTTTCAATTATACTCTCCTGTCTCACTGCCTATGAAGCCACATGGATGTCTCACAGGTACACTTCAACATTAGCATGTTCAAAACAGAATACCAAATCTTTATCCTCAAACCCATTCCTCTATAGTCTTCTCCAATTCAAAGTAAGCAACTCTAACCTGCCAACTTCTTAGGGCAAAACACTTGGAATTATTCATGACACCTCTTCTCACATACCACATTCAATATCTCAGAAATCGTGATAGCTCTACTTTTAAAATTCCAGGATCTGACCACTTGGCACCATCTATGCAGCTGCCATCATCATTCTGGCTACCATTATTTTTCCCTCCCTGGATTACTTTAGTAATTTCCTAATCATCTGATTCAATTTTCTCTAAAATCCATTCTGAACCTAGCAGCCAGAATTAGCTTTTTAAAAGTTGATGTTACTACTGTACTAAAAACCCTCTAAAGGCTCTCATTTCTCTCTGAATAAAGGTCAGTGTTTTTAACATGACTTACAGAAACCTACATAAGCTGACCTCCATTCTCACCCTTGACTTTATATTCTACCTCTGGTCCCTTTGTTCTCTCTGCTTCCACTGGCTACCTTTCTATTCCATGAACATATACTCTTGCTTTAGAACCTTTGCAAAGGCTTTTTCTTCTCATGTTACCATACAGCTAATTCTCTTACCTCCTTTAAGTCTTGGTTCAAATCTCATCATCCTGAGACCTAATCAAATTACTCTATTTAAAACTGAAATTTACAACTTACGTATTTAGCATGTTTATATTAGTGTCCTTACTAGAATGTAAACTATAAAAGATTTTAAAAGAATTTTCAATTTCTGACCACCCTATTTTATTTATTTTTTAAAAAAGATTTTACTATTTATTTGACACAGCAAGAAAGATAGTGAGCAAGAGAACACAAGCAGGCTTAGTGGCGCACAGAGAGAGAGAGAAGGAGAAGTGGGCTCCTGGTTGAGTAAGAAACCTGATGCAGGCTCATTCCCATAACCGTGGGATCATGATCTGAGCCGAAGGTAGCCACTAAACCAACTGAGCCACCCAGACCAGGTGCTCCTGACCATTGTATTTTAAAGTGCACCCTACCCTCAACTGGCACTCTCAACTTCCCAATCTACTCTATCTTTTTTCTTCCTATAGCACTTACCCAATATCTAACCTACCACTTAACTTACTTACTCAGTGCACTAATAGTCTGTCTCCTTTACTAAATATATAAGCTTAATATGGGCAGAGATCTTTTGTCTATTTTGTTCATTGATTTAACCGAAGCATTTAAAATACTCCCTAGGGGGCATCTGGGTGGCTCAGTTGGTTAAGTGTCCAACTCTTGATTTTGGCTCAGGCCATGCATGATCTCAGGGTCATGAGATTGAGCCCTTGTGTCAGGCTGGGCATGGAGTCTGCTTAAGATTCTCTCTCTCCCTCCCTTTGCCCCTCCTCACCCCTCCGTGCTCGTTCTCTTTCCTCTCTCTCTCTCAAAAATACAAAATAAAATATAAAATACTTCCTAGCATATAGATTTTCAAAAGATATTTGCTGATTAAGGAATAAAGGAAAAATAAATGAAAATCATGGCTTGATCATGTGCAGTAGACACCACCAAATCCATGTGTTTAAGGAGATATCACAAAACATCTTTTCAGAACAATTACAGTGTCATATGATTTTGCTGTTCAAACATTTAAATATAAATCTGTGTGTGTGTGTGTGTGTGTGCATGCAAGTATACTTACCTATATAGAAGGATATATAGATATAGGGATAATCTACTATAATGCACATAGGGTTAGTCCTAGATTTGCCAGTAACACTAAGCAAGTTTGGTTAGTTTTGAGCCAACAGCAACTCTCTCATATACAAATTGAGAAGTTTTAAGTTTTTTCAGAAAACTAGAATTCTTTACTTATCAAATATTATGGAAAATATAATGTGATCAATTATGATTTTAAAAAAATGAAGCATATTATAAGTATAACTATATTCCAGTAAATAGCTATAACCATATCAAATAAAATTTTAGGAGGAAAGTTTGTGTGAGAAAAATGTGCAAAAGAACAACTTTCCTGTAATCATTAAGGAATTGATATATACCCAATATACTCTTCTTAAACCCCATAATTTTAATAGCTTTTTGGGAAAGAAGAAATTTATTTTATATGAACTATGCAAAATGCATTAATTTCAGAATCATTAAAAGTGATTTTTTAAAAAATGTACCTTAGAACATAGGAAATACTGAAGAATAGCAATAGTCACATCTATTGAGTGCTTTTAGTGAAGGAAAATTTGATCTGTGCCATGCAGGATTCTAAATGTTTTAAAGATTATCAATTTAATTCTCACAGGAACCTTAGGAAGTGGGTACCATTATTATCCTCTTTTCATAGATGAAGGAAAATAAGGCAGAAAAAACTAAGTAATCTAACAGCAGGATATGCTCCTGGGCTGTCTCATTCCAGAGCTTGTGCTCTCAGACTCTACAAGTGACATATGATGGAAAGACATTGCAGGAAGGGAGAAAAGGGTAGTCTGTTAGCAAGAATTGTCAAGGAGAAGGCGCTTGGGTAGCTCAGTGGATTAGGTGTCTGCCTTCAGCTCAGGTTGTGATCCTGGAGTCCTGGAGTCCTGGGATCCAGTCCTGCATCCTGAATCAGGCTCTCTGCTCAGCAGAGAGTCTGCTTCTCCCTCTCCCTTGTCAGCTCCTCCCCCCATCCCACCCCATAACTCATGCTCCCTCTCTAACCCACTCTCTCTGTCACAGGAAAAAAAAAAAAAGAATTGTCAAGGAGATTAAGAAAAAGAATGTAGGAGCAAAATGTGTAAGCTTAAGACTCCATAAGTTACTGTGGCATTTCTATTGATAAAATATGCAAGAAGAATGTCAAAAGTTTGTTGAATTAGTTACCTTACATGAAAAGACAATAATGATTATGAGTAACCTAAATAGAACATACTGATAAGAAATAAAAGAAATTTATAATGATTTAGTTTCTTACTTCTTTGCTCTTTGCAACTTCCGCAATAGCAGCAGTCCTTTGCTTTTCAAACTCATCATTATCATTTGTAGGTTTGACAGGCATTGTAACTTGCAATGTCTTTCTTCGGTCAAGTTCTCTACTATCCACTTGGACATGAGATATGCACTTCTGATAATAATAAATAAAAACAAAACACTTCAGTATTTCCAAAAGAGATTCAAGTTTTTCATAGAAAGTAATACCTTAAAAGAACTGTGTCACTGACAACTGAGAGCTCATAAAACTGTGTCTTTCTCACAGATTAAAAAAAAAGGTAGAAAAGTGATTAAATTGACTTTTAAATAAATGTAACAGGTAAATAAAATGTAGAGCTACATAAATATGTGGCTATCTAAAATAGGGCACATATTTAAAATACATATTGAACCAAGAGATTTAAGTTGCATTTGAAACAACTGAAATGTGAAACAATTATAAATTTCAAACAGTCTATACTACTGTACAAGAAGAGATAAGGTCAGTTTTTTATTAAGAGTTTGATTTCTATATTATGCCATAATATGCATATGAGGATTATTTTAAGTAGTATGATTATTTTAAATATAAAGAGCTGTCTCTAAACTTATAAACCAAAAACTAAAAATGTACCTGTTCTCTCAATCAGGCTACAAAGTTTTTGATTCCTAGTTTCATAAGATAAATTAAGAAAGCTATCACTGCCTAAAAGTAAGCCCTGAGTTCTGCTCTCCCTTCTAATCCTTGCAGTAAAAATCCTATAAAATGAACCTTGTCTCAATTTAATAATAAAAAGGAAAACATGCTCTCAAACAAATATTTTAAACAATATAGATTTTCAGCAATATAAATATATCCTGTTGATACCAGAACACATCCAGCATTATCTATCTTTAACCCATGTACAAGGCTAAGATAAACTGAATAATATTTTTTCAGAATGGGCTTAATAAAAAATAATATGATCGAAACCATCACTTATATTTCCTAATTTAAAAAACTAAAAAATACTCTTCATAATCTTAAAAATATATTATAAGTCTCTCTCAGCAATTCATGAAAGAAATATTATCACCAAAATGTTTAAGAGGAAAGCAAATTCTTGCAAACATATATTTATTAGATTCAAATGCCAATTATTAGACTGTTTATGCTCTGTTTCCATTCTGAAGGTTTACTACATTGGTAGAAGAGAGAACAGCATCACCATGGGCATCATGCCTCCTTTCATTTTAACTATACCTGGCTCCAAAGCATGGTAAAATTGGCATATTTTTAAAGTATTTTCAAAATAGTCATGATGCATGAATGACTTTAATTTTGAGGTGACCCTACAAAAATATTTTTGGAAGAGGATGCCAGTCAACTGACTGTACCCATTTATCTGCTGATCAGCCAGATGTTTTTTTCACAACAAACCAAACCAAACCAAACCAAACCAAACCAAAACTGTTATATGTAGCTCTGTTTCCTACCTGTTGTGTCCCCAACTCATCTTCACTCTGAGCTAGCACTCTCGAAGAAAAATAAAGAGCAAATGCAAGGCAGATTACTAACAGCTAAATGCTGGTGCCATCATGAAGTAAAGAAAAAGCTGCCACAGGTATTATTCTCACCCTCAGCAGGGATAAAGTAGGGAAAGGCTGCAGGAGACTGTTGTGAATACAATTTGACACTGAGTACAATCAGGATGACTCAAGATACCCGCCAGCCAAGGTGTTACTTCAATGTAACATTTTGCAGAAGCTGGGTTGAAAAATAGGAAGTTGCACACTTTTAGCATTTATGAGAGAAGGATCAGAGCTGCTGTTGTTAAAAAAATAAGCACCAAATAGAAATGATATTAAGTTCTCGCCTGAGATGGGTATTTGGATCAAGGCAGAAGAACAGAATCCAGGGAAGGACAGCTGGGACAGCAGGCCCCACTGAGTGCAATGAGGCCCTTCCGAGCCTCTGTGTTCTCACGTTTATGTCTCATCCTTCTGTTGACACTTTCATTTTCTCTCTCTTCTGTGTTTCCATGACAAAGTGGGAAATTACAGCATACATTTGTCCTCTTACTTTTGAATTTCTTCTCTCTTTCTCTCTCTCAAAAAAAAAAAAAAGGCTGCCCCATCCTATCTTAATTAGTTCGAAGTTGGTGCTCTTCAGGTGTGCCTCTTAATTGTTTCAATCTTTGGGTTAACAAGCTCTTGGGAAAAGAATCTACACCAATAATTTAATTAAGAAACTCCACAATTATTAAATTTCTGTATTTAATATATTTCCACATAACTTCCATGACCTCTAAATGAATAGTTCAGCATAAAACTAAACAAGTTTCAATACAAATGAAAAACAATTTTTTGCTGATTAAAATTCATCTGCCAACATTAAAGTCATTACCTGTCCAAAAGGCACAAAAGGAGGTGGTCCACCTTCAGTTCCAATATTACTTCTATTGTGTTTTGACAAGCTCTGTGAGAAAAGTGAGTCACAAAAGAGAAATTATACCATTTACAATGTACCAGGAATCCACTTACTTTAGTAGATTATACAGAACAGGAAAAAAAAGCCTTCTATAAATTATTTCAAACTACATAAAATATTTTATGTAATTAGACAATAACTACACAAACGTTCTCCTCTCACCTCCCCATACTAAACTACACATTCAAATACAATTTTCAGAAGCACCTATTAACCTGCTCCCATAAAAGGAAAACTTAACTAGTTAAAAAGAACAAAGCAAAACAAAACCCTCCTCAACAAGGGGTAAATTCAAGACAATAAACATTGGTAATAATAATTTTATTTTAAAGCATATTAAAACTATAGTATGACAGACAAACATTTCCTGGAAATGATCTTCAAAATAAATTTTTAGACATAAAAACTATTAGCAAACAACATACTTGTGATATATATATTTGGTCCTCCTCCCCAGTTCCTGGAACAGAGCTCTAAAACTCTTTGAGTTTCCTGAGTGATAGGGATGAGAGAAGCATTTTCTGTCACTCATAATAAGCTTCTTTGAGGATACCAGAGTTTATGCTAACAAGGCAACTATTGATGGGTCCCCCCAGTAGCTCCAGGATGGGGGCTGGTTGCTAGAGGTACCAATAATATGATTAGAAGGTAGAAGACAAACAAGATGGGACTGGGAGGGAGACAAACCATAAGAGACTCCTAATCTCACAAAACAAACTGAGGGTTGCGGGGGCCGGGGGATATGGAGAGGGTGGTGGGGTTATGGTCATTGGGGAGAGAGTATATGCTATGGTGAGTGCTGTGAAGTGTGTAAACCTGGCAATTCACAGACCTGTACCCCTGGGATTAATAATACATTATATGTTTATAAAAAAAAACCTTAAAACACACACACACACGTACACACACAACAACAACAACAACAACAACAACAACAACAACAAAGAAGGTAGAAGACCTTCTTAGAGTAATTTAAATTAGAAGAACTAATCACCAATGTCCAGTGGTTTAGTCAATTATGCCTATATAATGTGTCTCCTCTGAAACCCTATACAATGAGGTTCAGAGAGTTTCCAGGATGGTGAACATATCCATGTGCTGGGAGGGTAGAACACACCCAATTCTAGAAGGACAGAAACTCCTGAGCTAGGGACCCTTCTAGACCTTGTACTTCTTCATCTGGCTGTTCATTTGTATCTTTTGTTAATATCCTTTATCATAAGCCTGTAATAGTAAGTAAAGCGTTTCCCTGAATTCTGTGGGCCATTCTAGCAAATTATCAAAACTGAGCAGGGAGTCATGAGTATCCCCAATTTGTAACCACACAGGACTGAAGTGCGGGCAACCTGGGAAGCCACTATTTGCAACTGGCATCTGAAGTGGTGTACAAATCTTGTGAGATTGATTCCTTAAGCTGTGGGGTCTGTACTAACTCCGCGTAGTGTCAAAATTGAATTAAATTTTAGGATATCCATGTGGTGTCTATAGAGAAGTGGAGAATTGGTTGGTGTGGAAAGTACATACAGTTGGTGTCAAAGTGTGATTAGCAACAGTTCTTAGGGATACTTACGATAAAAGTGATTTCTAATTATTTAAAGAGATCATATTATTATAGTTTCTGATATGGAGGTTACTTTAAATTATGGTAAAATTCCCTCAATAAAGTCTTGTTTTTCAAATCAATTTATACTTTGAAGAAGTAATCAGTCCACTGTTCTTTAATAAAAATAAGCTTCCAAACCCCACCAATTTCAGTTTCCTTATCTCCTTCTTGCATTTAAAACTAGAGATAACAGTGCATTATAAAAATGGGGAAAAAAGATCCTCCTAGTAAAACAATTTCTCACATCATAAAATCTTTTGAAAACATCACAAGGAATCATCTGAAGGACTCCTTTCAGTCAATTCCTGTTATCTGTTTTATTTTTGAGGTGTTAACAAATGTCTGTTAAACACTAGTTGTCATTTAATACGTCTTTTCAACTTTAAATTTTTTTGTGCACCTTTAATAATTATCATTAGAAATTGCTGTGTTTAAAATATGTTGTTAAATAGTGGATGGAAAGAAGTTTTAAAAAAATCAACATGTGCACTTTTCAAACATGTTCTAGAGTTCCCCAATTATATAAAGAATGCTATGCATTTTAGGTAATTTATATAATGACTACTAAGACTAGGGGTACCTGACTCGCTCAGTTGGTTAAGTGTCCAACTTAGGAGATGGTCCAACTTATAAGACAGAGCACCACATTGGGCTGCTCCGTGTTCAGTGGGGAGTCTGCTTGAGTGTCTCTCTCTCTCTGCCACTCCCCCATTCACGCTTTCTCTCTCTCTCTCTCAAATAAATAAATAAATCTTTGAAAAAAGAATGCTAAGAGTAAAGGCAGTAATAATATTCAGTTGATTAAGCAGAGTACTTTGAACAGTATAGGAATTTCATATTTCTTTACAAGCTATACTTAAGATTTTAAACTACTTTAAAAAAACAGCAAATGCATACAATTATCTAGAGTCCTTTTCTCAGCTTCAGTTTAGATATAAGAATAGGATTTTTCAAATATCAATCATTTCAATTTATACTATAATTTCCTCAAAAAGCTCACATAAGCTGCTAATAATGCCATCTCTCACTATACATTATATAATTCAAACATGGGATTTCTACTTCTCATTCTGACAAATGCACAAAAGTCAGACTTCATCTCCCTCTATAAACAAGTAGGAATCTGGACAAGATGTAAGAAACAACTGTATTAAGGCATAGGACAATAAGTATTGCAGGACTATAATCCCTGAAAGAAAGAAAGAAAGAAAGAAAGAAAGAAAGAAAGAAAGAAAGAAAGAAAAAAAGATGAGTTCAGCATTTCTGCTCAGAAATATGATGCAGATAGAGAGCACAGAGAGCAACACTGAGAAAATGAATTTCATAACACAGGCAGGCTGATGCAACTTGAAGTGGTAGGGCAGAGTTTTGTAAAAGAGGAACCTGCAGAGAAAAGAGGCTCAAGAAACCAACATATGAATGCCCCGAAGTCATTACTGAGAACCAGAATGAATGAAAAACAAGAGCAAGTTGTAAGTTTGCATTTATAATAGCATCAAAAATACTTAGGGATAAACTTAAGAAACTGAAAACTATAAAAAATGCTGAAAGAAATTAAAGATGATTACAGTAAATGTAAAGATATCTTGTGGTCATGGATTGAAAGAATATTGTTAAGACGTCAATATTACTCAAAGTGGTCTAGAGATTCAATGCAATCCCTATCAAAATCCCAAAAAGTTTTTTTTGCAGATATAGAAAAATTCATCCTACAACTCATATGGAATCTCAAGGGACCGTGAACAGCCATAACTATCTGAAAAAGGCCTCACACTTCTCAAGTATACAACTTACCACACATTACTATAATCAAAATAGCACTGTACTGGCATAAAGACACACATATGGAATAAAAGAATAAGGAACCCAGCATAAACCCCTGCTTGCATATATGGTCAAATGATTTCTGATGAGGGTGGACAAGACCATTCATTGGGAGGAGAGAAATGATACTGGTAAAATGGGTATCCACATGCAAAACAATGAAATTGGGCCCTTAACTTGTGTCATATAAAACATTAATTTAAAATGGATCGAATACTAAATTCAAATCCAAAAAAGTCTTAAAAGAAAACAGAGAAGTGAAGTTTCAGGACCCTGGATTTAGCAATGATTTCTTAGATGTGACACCAAAAGCACAGGTAACAAAAGAAAAAACCATGAAATTAAACTTCATGAAAATTAAAAACTTAAAAAAAAAATTAAAAACTTTTATGCATCAGAGGACACTACTGACAGAGTAAAAGGCAACCCACAAATATGAAAAAATATTTGTAAGTCATACATCTGTTAAAGAACCGATATCCAGAAAATACCAAGAATTCCTATGATAAAAAACTAAACAAACCAGTTAAAAAACAGACAAGGACTTAAATATTTCTCCAAAGAAGATAAACAAATGGCCTATGAAAGGCTACTAAATATCACTAAGAATTAAGGAAATGCAAATCAAAACTACAATGAGACTTCGCTTCACACCTATTAGGATGATTATTATAAAAATAAGATAAAATAAAAATGATTGGCAAGGATGTAGAGAAATCAGATCTCTTGTGCATTGCTGATGGGAATATAAAATGGTATAATCACTGCTGAAAACAATATGGCAGTTACTCTAAAAATTAAACACAGAATTACCCTATGACTCAGTAATTCTACTTCTGGGTTACATGTCCAAAAGAATTGAAAGCAGAAACCTAAAAAGATATTTATACAACCAAGTTCATAACAGCACTGCTCACAATTAGCCAATAGAAACAACTCTAATGTCCATCCATGGATGAATGAGGAAAATGTGTGTACACCCACACACACAAATGGCATAGTGTTCAGCCTTAAAAAGCCAGACAATTCTGACACATTCTGCAACATGGCTGAACCTTGAAAACATTATGCAAGTGAAATAAGCCAGACACTAAAGACCAAATATCCTATGATTCCATTTATATGAAGTACCTAGAGTAGTTGAATTCATAAGAACAGAAAGTAGAATGGTGAGTACCAGAGACCAGGGGTGGCTGTAGGAGGGTTGTGAATTTATTTCTTGGGTATACAATCTAAGTTCTGGAAGACAGAAATTCTAGATATGGATGGTTGTGATAGTTGTATTAACAATATAAATGTATTCAATGCCACTGAATTTTACACTTAAAATTGTTAAAATGTTGGGCGCCTGGGTGGCTCAGTGGGTTGGGCCGCTGCCTTCGGCTCAGGTCATGATCCCAGGGTCCTGGGATCGAGTCCCACATCGGGCTCTCTGCTCAGCAGGGAGCCTGCTTCCTCCTCTCTCTCTGCCTGCCTCTCTGCCTACTTGTGATCTCTCTCTGTCAAATAAATAAATCTTAAAAAAAAAATTGTTAAAATGTCAAATTTTATGTTATGTATACATTACCATACATACATACCAAAGAAAATAACTAACCCAGATCTGTCATGGGAACAGACAGGCTGAGGGACACTAAAATGTTACCGAAACGACATTACTTGGTAAATTACATCTGGTTTAGAAATCTCTAGAACTTGTCTTTGTCCAACATACAAAACATTTTGAGGTTTGAGTTTTTTTTCTTTTCATCACCTACTACCAATTTGTTATAGCTATAACCCCTGCACATGATTTAAGTACCACCCAGTGGGGCACCTGGGTGGCTCAGTCATTAAGTGTCTGCCTTCCACTTAGTTCATGATCTCAGGGTCCTGGGATAGAGCCAGGACTTGCTCAGCTGGGAGCCTGCTTCTCCCTCTTCCACTCCCCCTGCTTGTGTTCTCTCTTTCACTGTTTCTCTGTCAAATAAATAAAATCTTAAATAAATAAATAAATACTGCCCAATGTCCCCTATTTATTTTACAAAACAGTTAGGGCCCTCTTTCAAAATTAACTCTATGGTTTATGTACATCTAATTTCTAAGTGTACCACCTGCCAGATACTTATTAAGTAATTGAATTCTCCATGGTTTCTATATCACTATGGTTACCAAATCAAAACAGCAACAACAACCATGAAACCAAAGAGAACTATAATTGCATTAAGATTTTTTTTAATGCTTTTTAATGTAAATTTTTATTGCCTCCTAACAAGAAAAATAACACAGCTTTCAGGAAACAAAATGCAAACATAATATAATTAAACATTACAAGGACAACTATCAAACTACTACTGTGTTTGTGTGTGTGTGTGTGCATGCATGTGTAGTGTATGTTCTAGGGGTGAGGAAGTTTCTAGAAATATTTAACTGACTTATAGTTAGTGAAGTAGTTCTCTGGCTGGGGTTGTGTAAATAATTTAAGGTACTGGTCTGACTTGAGAGCATCTTATCACATTTTTTAAAGTCTCTAATAATAAAAAAATAATTTATTAACTTGTGAATAGAGTGATATGAAATGGGTGGGATTTCTCTAGGAAATTCAAAGTTCATAAACATGGCTATTTATGTAAAAGTATCAAGCCACTTCTGAATTACTTGCTTTTGAACATTTTAAACTAAACAATGCAGTTATGGGACATTATCTTATACTGCATAGTACTGCAGGCCCAAATGCAGCACATTACTATGTAAGTAATGAATCCTAAGGAATAAAAAAAATCCCTAAACTTCTTTACTATTTACTTCCCGAAAAGAGGCACTTTCAAACTATGAAAATAGAAAAGAATAATGTATCATAAAATAGCAAAAGCTTCTATTGCTAGGCCCCTTGGCTCATTCTAGGTAACAGGCAAGATTTGTGGGTAGCATAAGAACATCAATTTTATCAAAGAGTAGTTAGTTTTATGGGCTTTGCAACTTACTCATTCCACAATCATTTGTTATAATGTTTTTTGTATGTAAGGATCAGGGCTCTGCTTTAGAGATACCGGAAGTCTGAGATCTATCACCTACTAGCTCTCTAATCATAAAATACATTATTTAACAGTTCTTTAAGTCCATTTCCTAATCTATATGGACATAATATTCCCTCATAAGACTGTTAGGAGGATTACATGGTATACTGATGCAAGAGTCCAGCACAATACTACAAACTGTTCAATAAATATTCAAGGAATTGAACAAAGGCACAAACAATTCTGACCTCAAAAAGCTTGCAATCTATTAAAGAAGTTAAGTAAACATAATTTTAGTGTTAAGTAAAAAATAATATGATTCCTGATACAAATAAAATGGTCCAAGAATTTCATAAGGAGAAACTATTTCACTTGGTAAAGAAGCAAGCATTTGACCAGGTATAAAAGTGTGGGAACAATTTGGCCATGCAGGGATCAGGAGAAAGAAGACAAGATAAATAATATAAATGTGGGGAAAGCTTTTCCCCCCAAAAGTATAACTGAGGAAAGCATAGAGAATCAAAGAAAGAGTAAGTAGTTCCATTTGGCTAGAACAAAATCCATGTAAAATAATTTAGAAAGTTAAAAAGGAAAACTGGAACCAGGGCTATATTGTAAACAGCCTTGAATGCCAAATTAAGGCATTTGAAATAAAAACAGGGTATGCTGTGTTCTGAGTGACGCTGAAGGAAGATAATCGTGAAGAAATAAATACAATAAATTAGAAGATGGTGAAAGGGTATATGGAGAGACCAGCGAAAAGGCTACTGCAATAGTTCAGGCGAGAGATGCAAAAGACTTAATCGAGTTGTGAATATTTTTAAAAATTTAAAAAATAGGCTAAACAAACAAACAAACTATAGCAATAGCAATGGACCTGGAGAGCAAAGGACCAATTTAAGGTCTGACTGTGGTGGATCTACAGAATTGAGTACAGGAAGCAAACCAGAGACAAAAATCACTAGATAACCTAGATGACTAGGAGAACGAAGATATCACCAATATAAATGGGGAAAACACCAATTAACATGCCTAGGAAGACAAGATAATAATGATCTCTCCTTTAATTTGAAAATCTATACATACAACTTGCTTTCAGTTGTATATATGTGTGATTGTATGTTAAGAATTAAGACAAATACACATTATATACATGTATATTCACAAATACTGGTTTTTTTTGCAGAATTATACACAGATACATTATACATAGTTTATAAATGGTATCTTGGGAGTTTTGAAAACTTGTCAGTAAAGAATTACTTTTTAAAATATGTAATAAAATGTAGTAAATACTGAAAAATGACATCTGCTCAAGACAAAGAATATACTTAGATAAAGGTAGATAGTTTTCTGTAAAGATTACTGTCTTCCATTTGATTCAACTCTGACACAAGAGACTAGTTATACTGTTCATTATGGGACAATCTCCTTAAAGCACAGAATGCAATTTTAAAAAGTGAAGTTTTTTTAAAAGTTCAAGCCATTTTTCTTAGTTTACACTTACTCTCTGTAACTCCCATTTCTCAATAAGGTGTTCTACTTCACCACCAAGAACTGTAGTGTTAGAGTCATTCAAGAGCAGGAATCCATTTTTTATATCCACAATGCCTGAGAGCTTCACTTTAGTTCCAGGTGGTGTATTCAGGCTAAAGAAAGGAGGGCAAAAAAAAAAAAAAGAGTTTAAACACACTGAAGCTCCTTCCCCAAACTCAAACTTTGTCCTGAATCTGGTCAAGCTCTTCAAAACACACTCATACAAACACTGTTTTTTTTTTTTAGTAGACACTGGCTATACAGTGCAAATAGATTATGTATAGGTAAGAGGTCAGAAGACCAGGTCCAAGGCTGTCACTTTTTACCTTACTGACAAATGAACTTCAGTTTCCCCATTAAAAACAAAACAAAACAACAACAACAACAACAAAACCCACAATGTGGACAATAAAAATCACACCTCAGAAATTTGTAAATAAGAGTTATGAAAGTACCTTCTCATGTTGTACACAGCATGCTGTACAAAGAAAAGATCTGTCATTTTTCCCTCTGAGCTTTGACAATGCATTGCAAAGATATACTATGTACAAAATTAAGTTTCAGTACACAAAAAGATATCTGACTAGTAATGATTCTAGAAATTTTACATCTTTATGAGCTACCATAATGCATATAAACAATGCTCTTTTTTGTTAACCATCTAGTTAAAGATCAAATGAGTTGTTTAATTTAGTTTTATCTTAAAAGAACTTGTCTGTAATAGGCTAAATATTATTAGACTTAAGGCAAACAGTACACCGTGATCCATTTTACAAAAACCAGAGAGGAAATGTTTATACCCCTACCAACTGTCTGTTAGAAGAAATAGTGGAAGGAACCATTTCATTACTGAGATTTATCCTAAAATAAAAGCAGAGATACTGAGTCCCACTCCATTTCTTTGCATATGCGGCAAGGGATAAAGTACTCTCAACAGGAGTAAAGACCATTCTTGAATACCTAGAACAAATTTAGAAAATAAGTCTGAAATGGTTTCACGTTGTCCACATTTTTAAAGCTCAGGATATTCACCATGTGCTGATATATGCAACAGCAAAATCAGTAGAAAGCATCAATATCATCGGTCTATTTAAAAAAAAAATAGATGGTTTTAAAACAGTTATTAACAAGAAGAAATAGAATCCACCTGTTTTTAAAGATCTCAAAGATCTCATAGAAAGCAAGACATTATCTGGTAAAAACTATTCTGAGGATCTCAAGTTTTGTCATCACATGTAATTCATGGAACAAATGGTCATGAACAGCCATGCCTAACCTAACCCTTAAGTGGGGAGCTCTGTGGTGGTAAATAACTAAGGACAATATTTATCAGACTTCAGTATCAGCAACAGTTGAATACAGTTATACTAAGTGAAGAAGTTTTTCTCAATTTAGGCAATCAGCAGATCCAGATTTTCATAACTCTGTATCAAAAAAAGTTTCAACTACAGGATGCTACACTCTTTACTTTAAAGAAACTACTCTAATTACTGAATTGTATCATTTATATAAGACTTATACTTCAAAACCATTTTTAGCCAATAATTTCCTACAAATTGATGAAGTTGAAAAATGCAATGAAAATCTAGAAACATAAATTAGCAATAAAAGAAACTACATAAGAACTTAAAAGACTGGATGCAAATTACAGGGACATTTAAATTGTGATAATATAACTTGAAAACTAAAAGCTTATCTGAAAACAAATGATAAACTAATTTTTGTATGAAGTGACTGTACCTTTTTCAAACTCTCCTTAATAGGTTAAGAGAAAAAATTGTCAAATTATTTGAAGATGTACTTAAAATTTCATTAGGATAACTGGTAAAAACTCCCACTCACCAGATTAAATGATAGTCCTATGCCCACAAAAGGATAAATAGATGTTAAAATTTTAATTTTAATATACATCGCTGTCAAGGCCCTAACTAACCCTTATTCAAAGAGCATATTTTTATTTAATTACTATTTTTATTGGCACCCCAAAATGCCTCTACTCTCTCTTCAATGCAATTTTTAAAAAGCTATATAACAAGACAAATAAACATAAACACAGTGAGAACTGGGTGTTTAAAAGTTGAAGTCAATCAGGAAGTAGAACAGAAGAATTGAAAAAAGCACCCCAAAGAAATGTAATGTGCACTGAAGACAACACAGTCAGTATCAGATCCTGGTGTATCCTCTCTACTGAATTATTCTACTTTGCTTCTAAGCTAACCACTAACCAATTACTTCGATAAAAGTCTCCCAGATATTCACATGTAAAAACATTTCTGTAGGCTGTTGCTTTCACAGCAACAAAAGTAGCATGCTATTTGGATGATGAGTCAATGAGAAAGAGGTAGTATTTTTTTTTTCAATTGTCAAATTGCAATAAATTTAACAAAAGAAAACAGTTAACAACATAAGGGACCCTCCTTCCTGGACGATCTTGTGTCTTCACTTAGCTCAGAGAACTACAGAGCAGTAAAATCAGACAAGTCAAGTCTTGCACAGCAAGTCTTTCTGAATCATTTGTAAACTTCTTTGTAGGGGGTTTGACTGAATTTGTCAAAGGAGGAGAGGCTGTCTTTCACCACAAAAGTAGGAACCCTTCCACTCTTCAAAAAGACAACAGGGGCACCTGGGTGGCTCAGTCAGTTAAATGTCCAACTCCTGATCTCAGTTCACGTCTTGATCTCAGGGTTGTGAGTTCAAGCCCTGCACAGGGCTCCATGCTGAACGTGGAGCCTACTTAAAACAACAACAAAACCATAATGCAAAATCAATAAAACCTGCTTTGTATATAAAAACCAGCATTTCAGGGGCACCTGGGTGGCTCAGTTGTTTAAGTGACTGCCTTCAGTCCAGGTCATATCCCAGGGTCCTGGATCAAGCCCCACGTTGGGCTCCCTGCTCGCCAGGGAGTCTGCTTCTCCCTCTTCCTCTGCTTGCTGCTCTACCTGCTTGTGCTCTCTCTTTCAATAAATAAAATCTTTTTTTAAAAAAACCAGTATTTTAGACAAATATGTATTTTCTAAGAAAGACACTCCCTTTACCAGAGGCAGATACAGATTGAAGAACGAATAAAAAGAAGGGAAATTATTGAGCATGGCTTAGAGGCCTCAACCAATCACATTTCTTCCCATATACCACCACCCCAAATCACTAAAGCTCTTCCAAATGGAACTTTTCACTCATCTGTTTTCGGGACATGTCTCTGCACGCACTATTCCCCCCTCACTAGTCTTGAAATACTCATATTTTAGGTCTTATTCCTGGCTCCCCCCAGTAGAGTAAATTTTCTAGACTCCTAATTCTTCTTTTTATTTTCAAAAAAATTTTTTAAAGATTTTATTTATTTGTCAGAGAGAGAGAGAGAGAGAGTAAGGGCAAGAGAATGGCAGGCAGAGGGAGAAGGAGGCTCCCTGCTGAGCAAGGAGCCTGATGCGGGACTCCATCCAGGACCCTGAGATCATGACCTGGGCTGAATGTAGACACTTAACTGACTGAGCCACCCAGGCATCCCAACTCCTAATCCTTTTAGTTGACATATTTATTATAACTTATATGCTTATGTGCCTGCATCATTAGTAGAGGAGCTATTTGGGGGCAAAAATCTAATTTTTTTTTTTTTAATTTCTGTGCCCTAGCACCAGATAAAGGGGCTAGAACACAGCAGATGCTAAACACTTGTTAAATGCTCACTGAGGAGAGAAATATGGTCTAGGAGTTTACATTAAGTGAGAAAGCTCAAAGGACCTAGAGCAGCAAACATGAGCATTTAGAACACCACTACAAATGTCCAATGAAAATTCCCACCTTGGAAAATTGCTCACACTGAATGGTGAGGACACTGATGTTAAAGAAAACATTTCCCCCTTCCTTCTCATTGCTTTTCTCCATCCCAACAGGAATGCCAACTCTAAAAAGTTTCTCATAGAAACACACACATAACAGTGAAATTGGACTCCTGTCTCACAATACTCACAAAAATTAACTTGTAATGGATCAAGGACTTTAATATAAATCTTGCTACCTAAGGCTCCTAGAATAAGACACAGAGAAGCAGCTTATCAGTATTGGTCTTGGCAATGATTTTGTAGACATGACACCAAAAGTACAACAACAAAAGCAAAAATCAGTAAATGGAACTACATCAAACTCAAAAGCTTCTGCACAAAAAGAAACAAAATGAAAAGAAAATGTACAGAATGGGAGATAATTTTTGCAAGCCATATATTGGATAAGGGATTAATATCCAAAATATATGAAGAACTCTGTCAACATAATAAAAAAAAAATCTGATTCAAAAATGAGAAGAACTAAGCTGACATTTTTCCAAAGAGGACAGCAAAATGACCGAAAGGCAGGTGAAAGCTACTCAACATTATTACTCATCAGGGAAATGCAAATCAAAACCACATGAGCTATCACCTTACTTAGATTGGTTTTCATCAAGAACACAAAAGACAAGAGATACTGGCGAGGATGTGGTGAAAGGGGAACTCATACATTGTTGGTAGAAATGTAAATTGCTTCAAACACTATGATAAACAATATGCAGATTCTTCAAAAACTTAAAAATAGATCTACCATATAATCCAGCAATTCCAAAGGGTATATACCCAAAGGAAATGAAAGCAGGACTTTGACCAGAAATACATACTCTCATCTTTATTGCAACATTATTCATAATAGCCAAGATTTGGAAACAACTCGAATGAATGGATAAAAAAGATGTGGTATATATATACAATGGAATATTATTCAGCATGAGAAAGGAGAATATCTTTCCATTTGCCACAACATGAATGGACCTTAAACTATTATGCTAAGCAAGATAATTCAGACAGAGAAAGACTATATGATATCATTTATATGTGGAATCCAAATAAGTTAAATCTGTAAAAAGAATAAAATGGTGGCTACCAGGAAATGGTGGGGAGGGATAAGATTAAAGCAGTTTAAGGGTACCAATTTTTAATGAGCCACAGAGATCTAATACACAGTCTAATAAACACAGACAATATTATGCTATAATTATACAATGCGATAAATATTATTACAATAGGGATAATATATAAGGCTATCAAAGGAAAATGCTATAGGATTTAAACTTACACAATGTTATACATCAAATTTATGCAAATAAAAATAAAAAGTTCTCATAAAAATAGCCAAAGAAGAATTTGGAAAATTGTTCCTTATGGAGTTCCCTGTCCTCTCAGAAAGTAGAAGGGCACATGTCTCTAGTTTCAATCATTTCCTAAGAAAATTCATTAGTCTATAAAACTTTTCTAGTGTGATGGACACAACTGCTAAAGAAGAAATGGTAACATATTCAGAGAAATTGTTCCTGGAAATTTCTGACCTAAAATTTACTGAAAAAAACAGAAATGATTACTTTTCATACAAAGCCACCTTGAATTTTTTTAAAGTAATTAACATTTAAGGAAAGAGTAACTCCATTCCTATTTTCCTATACAGATGAAGTAGAAATATAAATTCCTTACTTTCTTTTGAAAAATCATAACAGGCACTTATAATAGTTCATTACTTCTTTCTAAAATTTGTAAAACAAAATCCATTTTGAATAGCACCTTCACACTGCAACAAATACAGAAATTAAAGTGTTAATCACCTTATTTTTGACATATAACTAAATTCCACAGCTGTGCAACTTATATGCCCATCAGTCATCTGCAAACGCAGCATTCTTGGTGCAGCCTGAGATTCTTCATTGTCCTTTGGTGCAGCAACATTGCGAATTTTTTGAATTTGCAAAACACATGGACCTTCAAGCTGTCAAAATACAAAGGAATAAATATCACTTTCTAGCCATGGCTTTGTTTTTCATTTATTCTGTTTCCCTCTTCCTTAATGGTCATACTTCATGATTTATAATAATTTCAATTAAATAAGGTCAAAAGTAAAATTACATAATATACATCAGGATTTGGGGTGATTTAAAGATAAAACTTCAAAAGGGTCTCCTGAATTCATTAATTCTGAATGAATTTTCAGAAAGTAATGAGAAAACCTGAGGAAAACCAAGTTATATTTCTGGATTAAAGGTGTATTAATAGATTTTTTAGTATTACGTGCTCTAAATTATTCATATGCACCCCCCCATCTTCTCCCATGTACCTTAAGGTACAATCTGGAATTAAAGAACTTGGTAATTTTTTTAAAAGACTTTCTTTATTTATTTGACAGAGAGAGAGAGATCACAAGTAGGCAGAGAGGCAGGGGAGTGTGGAGGGGGAGAAACAGGCTCCCTGCTGAGCAGAGAGCTGGATGCAGGGCTCCTCTCAGGACCCTGGGATCATGACCTGAGCCAAAGGCAGAGGCTTAAACCACTGAGACACCCGAGCATCCCTAAGAACTTGGTAATTTTTTAAAGGACATCAACGCAACACCACCAGTTGGAAGGAATATATACTGTTTAAAAACAGCAGGTTTAAAGCACGCCCTCTTCTGGCATTAATGAAGAATACAATACCCCAAAATTTAACAATATAAATTTCAATAAGTTTGAGCTGTACTGGATGTATTTTCACATTATCTTTTTAAGTAAATTTAAATCTAATGTTGTATTACATGCCTGGCACTAAAGAGAAGAAATGCTCTCTCTGGTCACATTTCAATCAAAGCCAAAAATAAAATTGATGAGCTCTTAAAAATTTTATATAACAAAATGCCTCTGATATAATTGAGAAATGATGGTAAAATCTGTTTACATGGCTGAAAAACAACTTTATTAAAAAGTGATATTTTCTACATTATAAAATATTATACCTTTCAGTAGTATCATACCTACAAAGGAAAAAAAAGGCTACTTTTTTGTTACATAGTGTTAAGTAAAATCTTTATGTGCATAATAATGTGATTTATATTTTCAGCAAAGAAAAATGTGAAATGACTGACAAACATTTACACTTAATTTCTTGAGTAAGCATGTCCCAAATTAACAAATTTCTACTTCATATTTACTAGTATTTTGCCAAAGAGAAATAATTTTGATATATATTTAGTCCTAAAGAATATAATTAGAAAAAAGAGACTAAAATTTCATCGAATTTTCAGTTACAAAAAAAAATTCCAACTTAAAACAAGTCCAAAGTCTTTACTAAGTACAGATAAGCTGCGAATTCAGGATGAACTTTTTCTTTTTCTTTGTTAATGTCATTAAAATAAGGACATTTAAATTAAACCATAGACAGGTTATAGTTATTATAATGTTACCATTCTCTTTTATTTTTCTACTTCTAATATTTTTAGCTTAGACATTAACGAATGAATATACAGCTTGTGCTGTTGAACCATATGTGACTACCTAAATATATATTTAAATTAATTAAGTGAAATTTAAAATTCAACTCTTGAGTAACATCCATATTTCAAATGTTCTGTATCTGGACAACACAGATATAAACTACCTACATCACTACAAAAAGTTCTATTAGCTGATCGATGATCTAGATCTATGCGTTCCAAAGTGAGACACATGTATTTTAGGGGGAGCACATCCATTGACTTGTGACAGGAAAACTTTTGCTTCTGTTTAATTCTTAGTAAGAAAGAAATTAAACTTTCCTAGGATTTCTTATACAGCATGACAGGGGCACCTTAACTTGGTCATATGAAATACAGATCACAATGTATCTTTATGGAATTGCAGAGTCCTACAACCCTGCTAAGACATTGATTCTAGACTTCTGGCCTACAGAACTGTGAGAGAATACATTTTTGTGTTTCATGCCACCAAGTTTGTGGTAATTTGTTACAGGAACCTTAGGAAATGAATATACCCACTCATGGAATGACTTATCTAATTGGGAAAAATATACCATATATACTGGGCTCAAACTGGACTCATCCTGACCCTTCTTTTTCTTGGGATCTAGTTAGGAACTCTGAGGTATTTACTCAGGCTCTTCACTGGATTGACACTACTGTGAAGGAGTGTCTAAGTCTGTCTGGTTTGTGGTTCAGTTAGTCCATTTGCCTCTCTCACTAAATCACATCTTTCAAAGTAATTTTCATTAATAATAAAGTTGATATTTTGGCCCACATCTCCCACACTTTACTTCTCAACTGTTTCAAAAGCAAAGCAGAAAAGGAGGTACTATTTACTAGACTCTTCTTAGAAGAGTCTACAATCTTTTCATGGTCACTTCTCCAGGAGAATTATCAAGCCTTAATATTAGTTATTCCACAATTCAGAAATGTTCTATATGTAAGCCAACAGATATAATGAATATTTTCATTTATGTTTACAAAATTCAGCTTATTATACTCTGTAGTAAACAAAATACTAGAAGTATGGGACCTAAATAAAACACAAATAGTAGGATAAAATGCTTTAGTTCTAAGATTATAAATCCTAACTTTAAATTCTGAATCTAAGTGACTCAGCTGGTTGAGCATCCAACTCTTAATTTTGGTTCAGGTTAAGATTTAGGCATCATGAGATCAAATCCAGCTTTGGGTTCCACGCTCAGTGGGGAATCTGCTTTCCCCTCTCCCTCTGCCTCTCCCCCCTGCTTCTGCATTCTCTTTCTCTCTCTCTCTCTAAAATAAATAAATAAATCTTAAAAAAAATAAATAAAATCATCTAAAGGCATCCACTATAATGAATGAAAATTAACCTCAAAATCTGTGTCCAACTAGTGTCAAGGGCAACCCCAAAGTTAAAAAATATATAAATTCTAGATGAAAATAATAAAAAACAAAGATTAATCTGTATACAAAGTTAGAAATTTCAGAACATTGGTCACATTATCCGTTCAGGCATCTACAGTAAATCTCAAATTAGTGGACATTTTCCGCCAGAGAAGATCTATGTGTGCTTCTGGCAGTAACAACCCTGCAATTGAGAGAGCCTCAACTTTGGGCTAGTGGAAAAGTAGCAAAATTAACCTTAGCCAAAACCTCATAGCACCCCCACTACCTCCAGATATTCCTTCTAGAAGAAAGCACTGCTGATTCAGGTGCCCAGAATACCCACAAAGACAGATCAAGAAACATGAAATCACAAGAAAATATCAAGAGACTCATAAGGAAACAAGCCATAAAGCATGAGAATCATAGAAAAATTAAAAATTAAAAAAAATTAAGTCTCCAAGGCCTGGGGAATTTGGAATTATCAAAAACAGACTACAAAATAATAAGCCTGGTCTAAAAAATTTATATAGCTTGTATTAGAAGAGAGAGAAGAAAATTAATGAGCTAAACTAACAAGTTATGAAAAGAACAGACTGAGCTCAAATAAGGTAGAAGAAAGAGGATAATATGGAGAAATTAATGAAATAACAAACAAAGTCAAGCTTAGCAAAGACTAGTGTTGATTCTTCACAAAGGCTAATGAAACTGATACTGAACAGGACTGATTAAGAAGCAGAGAGTAAAGATGCCAATCAGTGACTTAAGAGATAATATTAATAAAAACATTCAACCTACTTTCATCAGCAGTGGAAAAATACAAGAGAACTATGCAGAGTCTAAATATCCATCAACTAGTAAATGAAAAGAAGAAAGTGGTATATCCATACAATGGAATACTAATCAGCAATAAATAGAAACAAACTACTGACATATTAACCTCAAAAACATTCAGTAAGTTAAAGACGCCAGATACAAGAGAGTATATACACTGTTTGCACTCATGTGAAATGTCAACAAAAGGCAAATTCACAAAGAAAGCATAAAAGAATATACAGATAAAATATTAAGAATAATATGTATAAGTTAGTAGAATTTAAGATCAATAGACAATTATCAGAGAGAAAAATTAGTAATTTTTTAAAAACACCATTTACAGCAACAAAAATAAAATACTCCAGGAATAAAGCTTACAAAAGATACAAGACCTCTATACTTTCATAAATTATAAAACTATGGACGCCTGGGTGGCTCAGTGGGTTAAGCCGCTGCCTTCGGCTCAGGTCATGATCTCAGAGTCCTGGGATCGAGTCCCACATCGGGCTCTCTGCTCAGCAAGGTGCCTGCTTCCTCCTCTCTCTCTGCCTGCCTCTCTGCCTACTTGTGATCTCTCTCTGTCAAATAAATAAATAAAATCTTAAAAAAAAAAAAAACTATGGAAAAACTAAATAAATGAAGAGATACATCTAGGAGTATGCTAGAGGCAGCTCATACCAGTTCACAAGACCCTATTATGCACATATCTTCCCAATTCTGGCATCAGTGATTTCATGGTGTAGCTTATAATCAGCCATGGTGATAATACTCTTGCTACAAAAAGTATAAATGCTATGTATTAGGGCTTTTTCTTCTGTTCACAGAGGCACCTTATAAGCATTTCACTTATAATATGGTAACATAACGATATCAATTGTCTTTAAACTAATTGGCCCAATAGACACATGAAAAAGTGCTTCACATCACTCGGCATCAGGGAAATACAAATCAAAACCACAATGAGATACCACCTCACACCAGTCAGAATGGCTAAAATTAACAAGTCAAGAAATGACAGATGCTGGCGAGGTTGTGGAGAAAAGGGAACCCTCCTACACTGTTGGTGCGAACGCAAGCTGGTGTAACCACTCTGGAAAACAGCATGGAGGTTCCTCAAAAAGTTGAAAATAGAGCTACCCTATGACCCAGTAATTGCACTACTGGGTATTTACCCTAAAGATACAAATGTAGTGATCCAAAGGGCACGTGCACCCAAATGTTTATAGCAGCAATGTCCACAATGGCCAAACTATGGAAAGAACCTAGACGTCCATCAACAGATGAATGGATAAAGAAGATGTGGTATATCTATACAATGGAATACTATGCACCCATCAAAAGAAATGAAATCTTGCCATTTGCAATGACATGGATGGAACTAGAGGGTATTATGCTCAGCAAAATAAGTCAATTGGAGAAAGAAAACTATCATATAATCTCCCTGATATGAGGAAGTGGAGAGGCAACGTGGGAGGTTTGGGGGGTAGGAAAAGAATAAATGAAACAAGATGGGATCGGGAGGGAGACAAACCATAAGAGACTCTTAATCTCACAAAACAAACTGAGGGTTGCTATGGGGGAGAGGGTTAGGGAGAGGGTGGTGGGTTATGGACATTGGGGAGAGTGTGTGCTATGGTGAGTGCTGTGAAACATGTAAACCTGGCAATTCACAGACCTGTACCCCTGGGGCTAATAATACATTATATGTTAATAAAAAATTTTTAAAAAACCGATTGGCAAATTCAATGCAATTTCAATCAAAACTCCACATCTTTTCTTTTTTAAGATTTTATTTATTTATTTATTTGACAGAGAGAAAAATCACAAGTAGGCAGAGAGGCAGGCAGAGAGAGAGGAGGAAGCAGGCTCCCTGCTGAGCAGAGAGACTGTTCTGGGGGCTCGATCCCAGGACTCTAAGATCATGACCTAAGCCAAAGGCAGAGACTTAACCCACTGAGCCACTCAGGTGCCCCAAAACTCCAACATCTTTTAAGAAACTTGATTCTGAAATGTCTACCAGTGTGGGGGTGGGCAAGGACAGAATAGCCTAAGGAAGAGTAACATATTTTACAACCACAAGATTAGAAAAATTTGATCATTTCAAGTGCCACAAATGATGGAGATTAATGGTATCTCACACATACTACTGAAGGTAATACAAATTTGGTACAACTACTTTAATAAATAATTTGGCATAATCTTATAAAGTTCAATACTGGCTTAGCGCTAGAACATAATTCAATCCCTGGTTATGTTCCCCAGAAAAACTCTTACAAACATGCATCAAGAAAAATACACAAATTTGTTCCTAAAAGTAGTGCATCTATTATAAAAACAAAAGAAAAAGAAAAGCATTTAAATATCCATCAACAGGAGAATAAGTAAACTGAAGTTTTATTTACACAGTTTAGTATTATATAAAAGAGAAAAATGAATGCATAATAGATATATGCCACATGGACACCTATTAGACACAGAGCACTGAATGACAGAAGCAAATTACAGCAGACAGTATGTTAACATTTCATAAAGCTTAAAAATAAAAATATATATTGTTCATGAACAATGACATATGACTAAAATATTTTTAAAAGTAAAGTTAAACTCAAAATTCACAACAATCTGTTCTTGGTGTGGGAGGGAGGAAGAGCTAGGACACCCAGGTAGGCAGAGTGGTGCTGTAATGTTCTAGTTCTACCAGGCTGAGACTTCAGATGTGCTCACTTTATTATTAAGCTTAAAGCATATATGTTTGTATATGTTAAATATTACATTAAAATAGTTCAAATAGTATACAATATATTTTGAAATTAAGACATTGGGTAGTTCACAGAAATATCAAAAGAATTAAAGAACTAGGTCTGTTGCCAACACAGAGAGAAAAAACACTCATAACCAAACCATAGAAATGGTTTAGTGGCCATGGTGTTGGTAAAACAACAGTTCTTGGATGGGGAGGGGAGAGAAGAAGCCTTAGTATTTGTAGCATCTGCCAACTGCCATGGCTGATTTCCACTACCAAGATGTTACTGAACTCTTAACTAGGAAGACCTGCTGACAATCAGCATTCATGAGCTCTAATGAATGGGACCCAACACACTCCAAGCATCTAGGTGTACACCTGTTCCATCAGCCTCACTGGCCCTAGAAACCTACCCCAGGACCTCTGCAGCTACTACCGTAGAAACTCAAACTCGCTGTAGCTTCTACCACTAGCAGAGAGCATTCACTATGGTTCCTGCTTATTTGAATGATTAGCCCAAGTCCATCGAGGCTACAGATGACTAGCAGAGCTGAGGTACATATGCATGGCATAGTTGCAATGGAGGCTGCAGAAAATGTGTCTGGCATTTTCCTTCTCTTCACCACCATGACTGGAAAGATGGGACATTCCCTCACACACACACAAAGATAACTCAGGTTCTAGGAATCACAAATGTCCACTATTCTTATCTTCCATGTATTGTTATCAGTTAAGATTTTGTCAAGCTGTTTTTTATAGTTTGTACAATAAACCTTTTCATTGTATATATCATATATATATTGTATTATATAATATATATTATTGTGATATATGTAATTAATGTGTATGTGTATATATGTGTATATATACACCTATACGCACAATCACTCTCCTCTCCTAAAATTTTAAATATGCCCCCAAATGGGGATCTGCCCACTATTACCTCACTGGGAAGCACACCTCTAAAAACTAATAGTCTAGCAAGAAAAGCAACCTCCCCACTTCACCAAGCTGAGACAGCTGCCCTTTCATCACAAGTACTTCTGACATAATATTGATTTCACTACATGAACACATAAGTTTCTTGATCTCTCATTAGGTTATGTGTTCCAACAAGGCAGGGGCTGTCCTGTTGATTGCTGCATCCCTTGAACTTAGCACAAATATGTATTCAAAATTCCTTGATAAATACAGTGTTCCCTTTGTCTTCAAAATAATTTGCCTTAGTTTATCTCCAGATCCACAAAGTGTGATAGGATCACTTGTGTATCATAAATGAGAAAACTGAGAGCAGAGGGTAATGTATTCTGCCAGATGTCATTCAGCTAGTAGGAGGGAAAATTAGGATTCAGATTGAGATCTGTCTTATACCAAAGTCTGTCGTCTTTCTATTACGCATTTTAAAACTATGACAAAATTTGTTACGTGGTAAAAGTAGATACAGGTCTAAAGGGTAATGGAAATACTGATGCTTAAAAGTTAATTCTGCTCAAAAGGGGTCAAGAAAATTGGGAGAGAAGTGGAATATGAATGGGGGTTTACAGAATAAATAGTTTGCCTGGAAGCATAGACAGATTTTAAGGAAGTTAAGTTCCTTCATCTCTGCAGTAAAAAGAGGGCAGTAACCATTTCTGTTTTCAGTGTTTTTCTGAAGACTACAAAGATAGTGCATATAAACTGCTTAACACTGGATATAGCAGAGCAGATTTTCAGTAAGGAGAGGAGAAAAAGAAGAAAAAGAAGAATTTGCTGAAAATCAGGGCTCTCCTAGGTAAGTTAGAAGCTTGTACCAAAAAAGATCAAGAAAAAAGTCAAATGCACTAGAAATGCTGGAAAAACAGCTTTGCAAAGGCAGTCCCTCATCCCTAGCTCAAATTTTTCAAGCTATATTCACATACAGCGAGAGTATAAATGTAAAAAAAAAATTATAAATAACAGTAAAAAGAAAATTTCTGAATCCTAAATATGGTAGTACCTTTACTAGAAGACGACCTAAAAGTTTCCACTCCTCAGACATTTTAAAAACAGAGTATTATAAAAGCTTATTAAGTGAGAAATAGACATAATCCTGAATAGGTTCTTCCAAACCTGAGATCCCCTGTGAAAAGCATCAATTTATACATCGAAATATGTAGCACAGGACATAATTTCTCTTATTCAATCATTCAGAGCAATTATAGCAAATGAAATATGAGGAAAACACTGTGGGGACCCCCCCCCCCCGTCAAAGGTAACCCTTATACTAGTGTATCATTAGCCTATTTCCACACCTCTATCCTTCACCTTTTTATCTTTTTGTTCTCTGGGAGAATTAAAAAAGAAAAAAAAAAAAAAAAGGTGAACAGTTTGTTTTTCAATTATCAGAAGAGTTATTTGCCTATTGTATATAGTTTAGTACAGTCATTTTTAAACTCCACAGAAGTTCTACTAATATTTGCCAATAAACACTTGTAAATAAAGCAAAGTAAAATCAATATTTCAGAGTAATCCATTGTTCTGAAACTTAAGAGTGCATGTTTAATTTTAATAACTCACCAGAAGGAACACTGAAAAATTGTATTATTTGCCAGAATATAAATTAACATACATAAAACATGATATAATTTTATTTAAATTAAAACTTAAAGCTTTTTACAATTATTTTTCTTTTGAAAAACGTCTAATTTTCTAGACTGATGGTGAAAGGGCATTCACTTTGAATTTTAAGGCAGCGAAGCCATCTTGTGGTTGATATCGGTACTTGCTAGAGCTTTGAGTGGGTCCCTCCCATTTGTAAAATTAGGTCTTTAATCACAGTTTGACCTTTAAAAAGGCATATACAACCTGTCATTTTTAAGACTTAGAAGGAAAAAATAAATACAGACCTGAAAGTCCTTCCTTTTTAGGGTTCCACAGTAATGCATAAGGTCATCATGTAGCTGGACTGGTAATGTATTTTTATAATAACCTCTACTTTATAATTCTATACTTTGGTTCAGAGGCTTAAGCTATGAAAATCACTACTGCAAAATATTATGCTTTAAAAAAAGAATATGAAAAATACTAAACAGCTTTGTAGAAATAATAGTTCTACTTCTTTTTTTGTAATGACTTTGTTCCATGATTTTTAGCTTATATGCCACCAGGTTCAAAAAACTGATAATATCTAAGAAATGCAAAGTCTGCCCTAAAACACTCAGAAAAAAAGTTACAAAGGTGGCTTCCCCACCACACCTCCCTCCACTCTCACCATCTAAACCTCAAAGATAAACTGCCTATGGGAAGACATGGCTTAGGCTTGGAAGCCTGGAGACAGCAGTCATCTTCCCCCTCAGCATTTTTTTTTTTCTTTCTTTTTTAAGTATGCTGGGAGTGGGCATTAAACTCATGACCCTGAGACCAAGACCTGAGCTGAGAGCAAGAGTCAAACACTCAACTGACACCCAGGCACACCATTTCCCTTCGGCATTTTTAAAATTTGTTTGAAACCTTTTCATTAAGGTCATGGGCAACCTTAGGGAGAAAATATAGGAACTGAAAAACAATGTTAAGAGAATGGAAGGAAAGAGAAAAGAACCTGAACAAAACTATTATATTAATTAATGATAAAGTTACTTGCACTTTTTGCCATTCTACTTTCTTCCAAATTAACAGTGATAACTAAAAACAATTATTAAGACTTCAGTCTCACACCCCAGATGACAATGCCTTTCTGAAGGCCCCAGATTTGTCTTAGAACAAAAAAGATGTAAATTCAATGTATCCAGGATTAACTGTCTTCTCTGATCACAGTTCAATCAGCTCTCCATTTTCCCTTTCCACTCTCAAATTCCTAAATGCTAAAAATGGTATTATCCAAGACTTAGTAAATATAATAACAATACACACCATGTGAGCATTTACTTTTGGCCTCTTTTGGGAGAAGTCTGAAGACTCCTCTCTACAATCCTTTAATCTACCTCCAAAGAGGATTACTGCTTCGATGTTAGTCACTTTTCCTGTAAAGAACAGTTGTACTCATCAGACTTCTCCAAGATTGCTGCCTAATCTGGGATTCTGTTGTCTAGAAACTTGCTAGGTATGCTTCCCAGACCACCAGAATCAACAACCCATGGAAACTTGTCTAAAATACAGATTCTCAGGCTCTATCCTAATTCAATGGAATCAGAAACGGGGGGAGTCCGGGGGTAGAGGGGAGGGGCTGGCCATCTGTGTTTTATCCAAGTTTCATGGTGATTCCAGTATATGATGAAGTCTGAAAACTTTACAACGAAAACCACTGAACCAACTGAAAACCACAACCAAAAAAAGAGATGTATGGAAACTGGAGAGAACTCTGAGAACAATGAAGTTGAATGGAAAATTCAAGACAGAATAAACAAAGGAATCAAGATAAGTAGCTTTGCAAAAGAAACTTGTGGCAAAGACATTTACAAGTCCTCAAATATATGAAGAATTCTTCTCAAGAGAAAGTAAGCAGATGTTCTCCATTCCCCCTGAGGGAAGATCAAGAAGACATTACAAACTTTAAGTTGTAGCATAAGAAATTTAGATTAAAATAAAATTAAAGTTTGCTGACACAGAGTGTTGTTAAATATTAAAATGAATTACTGAGGAGTTTATAGAACCTCTTCTCTGAGTATCTGTCTAAAAAATGAGAGTAGATTAGAATTCTCATATGGCTCTTTGCAGCAAAATGATTACCATCATTTATATAAACAGATTAATTCTTAGAAAATGTGTGAAACTTTTTTACACTATATACCTTTTACAATTATCTAATACCTAAGTGTTAGATATTTTAAAATTATTTTTAATTTATTATTTAAATTATTTAAAATTTAAAATATTTAAAATAAAATATTAATATTTTATAAATTATAAATTTAAATAAAATTATATTTTATAAATTTATAAAATATAAAAATATTTAAAATTTTAAAATATTTAAATTATTATTGATAAATTCTTTACCATAAGAATATTTATCCAAACACAAAACATACACACTGAAAGTATTTATTTATAGATAATGACGTTCTTTAATAGTTCAAAAAGTGACCAATAGCACATAAGATTCTTGGCTGACACAATTCACATGTATTTTCAAATAAAAGAAGAAATATAGGTAAAAAAGAAGTAAAAGACTGAGTAGTTGGTATCTAAAAACTGTATCCCTGGATTTTAAAAAGATCACTGCACAATTCACAATATGAATATATATATATATATATATATATATATGAAATTACTGAATCTATATGACATATAAAATACATACATTATGTATATTATGTACTAATAAATATATGTGGTACAAAATGGAAGCAATAACCAAACGCGCAGCTTTGATGAACTGCTCTTAATATCCTCTCACAATCTTACAATTTTATAAAATAAGTTCATTAAATAAACATGGAAATAGGTAACTAAAATTAAAAGGTACAAAAAGGTCCTTGTCCTGTATTCTAGCAATATTTGCTAAGTCTCACATTAATGAGTTTATAATTCCTAAAACTGACAGGTTTTTTAAAAAATGTTTTAAAGTCACCAAAAGTTTAAAACTTCAAGTCAATAATTTTCCGTTTGTACAGAAAGTCACTAGGATAACTCTGTGACCTAGTTAATTCTAAAATATTTTGCAGTTGCAGTCTTTACTGACAAAATATAATTCCAATAATTTAGTAAATGTTCATATTTATTGCAGTTAGCATAATTTAGGAAGTTAATGTTTTTCTTTACCTTTTCTACCTTTCCACCATTGATGTCACTGGGGAGGAATTTCTTGCCAATTGTTCTTAAGTCTGTCTAAAATAAAAATATTATCATTAAAATATAATTATAGAGAAAAGTAAATCTAAATCTAATCTTACTCATAAACAAAAGATGAAATTTATTAACACCTGTAGAATAAAATTTAAATCAGTATCTTTTAGCTGATTATGAGATCTATACATACAATCGATCTTTTCAAGTAACATAGTACCATATATATGTTATTGAAAGTACATCAGTAAGTTGAACAGTAATGTTTAAGGCCTTAGTTCTGGTTATATTCCTTTCAGTAACTTACTAAATATTCTCTATTAAAACCTAATACTTGATTTTATATTACTGTAGTCTTACTAAAAAAAATAATGTCCCAACCCCAAGCCAGCTGACTACTTTAAGTATACAAACAGAATATATTTTTGATAACTGAATCCTATATAACACTCATATGAAGAGTCATGAAAACATTATTCTTTTGGCTGTGATACCTATTACAAAGCTACATAATATACAAATATCCTAGGGAACAACACCACTGCAAAAGCAAGAATAGGAAGACTTTACTATAGTAAAAATCCATATTATTTGCTTAAACAAATTACAGAAGTCAAATTTAGTGAACAAATGACTAAGTATATGAAAGTGCAAACCAGAGCAAAACAAAAATGAAAGCATAAGAACTAACAAACAAAACTACAGCATTCCTGATATAAAAACAAAACTTCAACTATATAATTTACAAAAAAGCAAAACTTTTAAGGATATTGTCCTCTTTAGGAAGTAAAAACTGAAGGAACAATAAGAAACTTGCTCAGAGGAAAATCAATACTCATGAAGAAGGCCTAATTATTTAAGCTAAGAAATTATCTTGATGACAGAGTGTGAGGTTAGACTGATAACTGAATTTATATTGTTCTGTTCTTCTTTAAAATATAACAAGAGCTCTTCATCTTCTTCAGGGCAGAATAAAAGAAAATAGAGTATTTAATCACAAAAACTGTAAGGCAGAAATTCATGTTAGACTTAGGGGGAAAACACTAGATGATTAAAATTACTGTGACATAAAATGAAGACATGGAGAGAAGTCAGATAGTCTTCTTTCATCACCTACAAAAACAGAATGTCCTCTTATTTTAAATATCAGTATGTGGTCAGCTTAAGAAATGAGCATATAAATTACACAATCCCCACAGATCTTTCCAGTCTTTTACTACCATAATTCATATTTTAATTCTCAATGTAAAGCAAGGGTCACTCCTAAGCTAAAACTCACCAAGTGGAGCTGCCAGACAAACTAAGCCCCAAATCCAAAACACTTGTGTAACAATATGTTAGCTTTATCATCTTTGCAGCCTCTATCCAGTAACAGAGTGAAAGAATTATAAGCATACCTTTTCACTTTGAAAATACTGAGCAGCAATGGGAAAAAAATATTTTCTTATACTAACCTTCCATATATTAGGATTGTTTTATTCCTAATGTTAATTACACATGAAGTACTTGGTACAACGAATTGCAAAGAGTAAACACTTAATGAATGTTAACTATCATGTTTATTTGTTAATATAAGATATGTACATTTTGTTATCTGAACATGAATAATCATTAAGTTAGTAATACAACTAACAGTTCATAATAATACAGGCATCATTTTGAAGTCACTCAAAGGCTCAAATATTTAAATATGTATGCAAAACAGAACACTTACAAATTTTATGATATACCATGGTTTCTCATTTCTGGTTTTTAGCAATAATTATGAAATTTAACTTAAACCAAAATGAGGCACCAATATAAAGTTGAAATAAACACTAAGTTAAAATCCTAAACTCTGAATCATTACAAACTGTAATTAACTAATAGGACCATGGACACTGCCACGAATTCTCTAAATCCAGCTAATTTATTCCTCTATAAAATGGAAAAAATATCACCAAGTTTATCCATAAAGTTGTTATCAGGCTAAAGGGAGACATTATATTCAAAGTTTATATAACTTTTAAAGTGCTAAACACATATATAATGAATATTATTTCATTATTCTTTAAGCAAGATGAAAATGACCTACCAAATCTTTAAACATCCTAAAATCAAAATCAATGTATAAGTACTCCAAAGGCAATTTCATGCTTCAGATGCCATTATATGAGGATCACTAGTAAAACTGTGTCCAAAAATGCATTTATATTGGACATAAAAAAATTACGCAGGAGAAATATTTAATCTATAACAACATATGCACTTGTACACACATACAAAAGATTCCTGACTATTTACTCAAGTAAATTCAATGGAATATCTATTTGGCAAGTCATTTCATATTACGCAGAATCTTAAAAGAAATTTTTGAAAATCTGTTTTTAAATTTTTACTAATACATAGTATTCAGTAATTTAAGACTGAGCTATCACTTAATTTACTTGTGAATAATTCAGGTATTTAAGCCCAAAACTACATGCTGGATTTTAACGTCATTTCGTAGTATTTTTACTCCCCATTCTACCGAGCAAAAAATTAAGAACCCTCCTTTCAACATAAAAATCTATACAGAAATGAGTTATACAGCAGCTCTGAGGCTGCTCTTTTTAGAAGGGCTTACTTTTACAAGGTTGGCTCTAGGCTGGCATGTGGGAACTTGCACTTGAACATTTCCTAACTGAAAATGTGGTTCACTGCCTAGACTATTTATACGAACAATGTGATTTACGGTGAACACCTGATTTTTGAGGGGGAGGAGTCTTACAACTGTTCATTTAGGCAGACAGTGTCTCTATAAGCAGACCAATAAATGCACTGGGTGCTAGTCCCTAGTGGACTTCCCTGGGCAGAAACACTGTACAGTTACCCTTGCTTTTCAAAAGTTCACATTATGCCACTCTGCTTTTACAAAAGACCTACACGAGTTTTCGCTAAATGAAAGAAATTCAAAGATTTTCATTTTATAGGCAAAGGTGAAAAGCAAAAAAAGTGTTCAGTGGCTGTTATTATGCTGAGCATTTATAGAAACAGAATGTACCCCAAACAGCAAGAGGGGCACTACCAAGCTTCTTCCCCAGGAACTATACTCAGCATCTCAGCATCAAACTGCAAGAGTTTTGAACAGTGTTCTGGGCATCTGTGCTTTCTCTTGATTTATTTTTGTGTATCCTTTAGCAAGATATGCCCTAAGGTAACAGAAAAACCTGAGAGGTTACTTTTTGGGTCTGGGAATGCTCTAAAATCTTTCCATATAAATTAATGGTAATTACTTCTTCATTCTACACCATTTTGGCTTACAAAAAGTTTTGCCCGAATGTCCTATATAATTTTTTTAATTTTACTTTTTTTTTTTTTTTTTTTTTAGAGAGAGAGAGAGAGAGAGAGAAGCACACACATGAGCTGGAGGGGTCGGGGTGGAGGGATAGAAGATGGAGAAAGAGACTCTTAAGCAGGTTCCACACCCAGCGTGGAACTCAAAGAGTCAGATGTTCAACTGACTAAGCCACCCACATGCCCCAGGAATGTTCTACTTTTGAGTAGCGTGGAAAACCTATACATATATTATTGCATTTTCTTTGCTAGATAAAGGAACAAGCTCAGTGTGCCCCGAATGGGAGGAGGGGGACATAAGAAAGCTTATGAATGGATTATTCTCCCAAAATGTAATAAGTTATATATAATAAGAATCAATAATACAACTCTTTTTTAACTAGTGACTAATAGCCCCTAATCTTTCAAAAGCTGAAAAAATTTCAACAGAAACACTATAAATGCCTGACTTTATTTAAAGGTCATAAGCTTGAAAGGTAAATTATTTATCTGGTGTAGACTTCATCCTAATTAAAGGTAATTCTTTTTCCTATTGTATGGCATGAAATCTTGGATTGGCATATTCAACCATATATTTCAGAGAAAATTATGCAGACAAATTAATTCATAAAATAATGGTCATCATGTACTTTTTATATACATAGGACAAATACTTCATCTTGATTTACTTTATTTATAGTTTCACATCCAATTATAGGAGATCATTGCTATTTACCTAAGCTCGTAAATAAGAAAAAGAAGAGCAAAAAAAAAAAAAAAAAGGAAAGGAAGAGAAGACTGTCAAAAATACTTCATCATCTTTAGAATTTTTCTTTAATTAATAGAGTTCTTTCAATATTTTTTAAAAGTAGAACTCACTTATTAGGGTACAAGTAAAAAAAAGTTAAAGTGTATATGGAATATTTCCATTTGTAGTCATAGACAACATGCATAATTTCTAAAGTTTACTTTTTTTAAAAGGTTTTTATTTTATTTACTTGATGGACAGAGATCACAAGTAGGCAGAGATGCAGGCAGAGACAGAGTGGGAAGTAGACTCCCTGCTGAGCAGAGAGCCCAGGATGCAGGGCTCAATCCCAGAACCCTGAGATCATAACCCAAACTGAAGGCAGAGGCTTAATCCACTGAGCCACCCAGGTGCCCCTCTAAATCTCACTTTAAAATTTTTTATTCTTTTATTAAAAACCTACATTCTTAGCTCAGAAACAAAAAATGACCTTATTAGTTTTATTGAATAAAATTCAAAGCTGAAAAAAATGACAGAATTCAAAACATAAATTTTATCTGTGTAAGTACATTTAATTGATATAAATTAACATAAAAAGAAAAAGTTATACACAGTTATATATTTTTTCATATTTTATTTATTTTTTTAAAGATTTTATTTATTTATTTGACAGAGAGAGATCACAAGTAGACGGAGAGGCAGGCAGAGAGAGAAAGAGGGAAGCAGGCTCCCTGCTGAGCAGAGAGCCGAGCCCGATACTGGACTCGATCCCAGGACCCTGAGATCATGACCTGAGCTGAAGGCAGCGGCTTAACCCACTGAGCCACCCAGGCGCCCTATTTATTCATATTTTAAATGTTTTCAGTTGCTGACATTTCTGCTTCACATTATACCTGTGTTGCAGTGATATGGTGGATCTGTCATTTTCTTATGAATAAGAGAGTAAGTAATTCTCTTGTGAATTTTGTTGACTATTTATCATAATGTATAAATTTAATTTAATAGATTAAATTATACATTTAATAGACTGTTATTATAAAGATAATTTGAAAATGCTCCCAATGGCATAACTGGAAAGATGAAAAAAAGAATATTCATTTACTTACACCTAAATTTCAAACAATTTTTATAACTCTTCAAAAAAATCCAAAGGCCAATCCCAATTATGGAAAAGATACAGCTATAGAAATAGGTAGAAGGAGGAGATTGAAAAGAAATATATATACAACATAACTGTAATTATGGATAGCCTTAATTTTCTTATTTTACTTTTGTTTTCTGAACTGTTCTACAATATATATTACTTTTATCCACAGGATAAGTTATTTTGGAACAAAAAATACAACTGTCAAAAAGCTATAACCTACCCGGAGTTCCTATGTTAATAAAATAATTTATTTTAATAAATATAAATAGTAGTTTCTGCTATTATATATCTACTGTAAATGTTATGAAAGTCTCTGATCACTGGGGGAAATGGGAATCTTAATTGCATTTTTTTCCTTTCTTATTAGATTCTATATAACAGTTGTTATAAGAAACATAAATTTCTAAAAATTGGGTTGATATGAGATTACTGAATTCAACAAACATCACTGCAACTTAAAATACACAGTAAAACCAAAAGATGTCCTCCATATACTTTTCTTAAAATCCAGATTATTCTGTAAGACATTTTTCATGAAAGCTTCTAGATTTAAAATGTTTACAAGTTAATAAATAAAACCTACATTGAGAGCAATCAGGATGATGTCATTTATATTGACTTTGTCAGGAGAACTTGTGCAAGCTTCAATGCCTTCATCTGAAAGATACCTGTTAAAATAAAATAAATGACTTAATATTTCCTAAAATCAAAATTAAACAAATTATATTCTTAAATCAACATGCAATTTTGTTCCATACTATAAAAAGCTTTACTATAAATATTAAGGAAAGAGCTCTGGATATTCCATTTATTTACCATCTCTGATAGAACAAATGGGTAACACATATTTCCCTTCTTTCGTATCCTTAAAGGGATGCTGTATCAATAAAATTATCTATACGCTTTCTGAGAAAAGCCATTTAAATATCAAAATACTTCTTAATGAATGTATGAGCTACTCCTATTATGCAAATATAGTATCTGTCTTAAATATTTGTTAATACAGAAGCTCTTAGAGACTAGAGATGTGCTATAAAAATAGAACTAAAAATAACAGATTTAAACTTAATCCATGACAATTTCCTCTGTCTGCTACTTTCTTAAATTATCTTCTCAGGTTCCCTTTTTTGGACATTACATTCCTGAGAAAGATTTAGTAAATATTATTGACTTAAAGTGGCACAAAGATAGGCAACTTTTTAGCTTATACCTTTTACTTTTCCTGTTCTCTTTTCAGTTTTTTTACTCATTGTCTTATTGCCTTTTGATCTTTTATTCAGTCTAAACCAGTATCACATCTGTTACAGACAATAATTAACTCAAGAGTAAAAAGATTATTGATTCCAGAGAGAGAATCATTTCTACCCATTCATTCATGCTTAATGCAGGCATTTTAAAATTCTTTGATAAATTCTAGAATTTAGGTATTATCTCCCCCAAAATCCACCTGTACAAATGCCCATTAACATCTCACATCTTTTACTTTAAGATTTTATTTTTAAGTAATCTCTATACTCAACATGGGGCTCAAGAGTCGCACACTCTACCAACCAAGTCAGCCAGGCACCACCCATCTCACATCTTTTATAATTAGTATCAACCACTTTAACAAAAGGGCTGGTGCCAACATTGCCACTGCAGACATTCTCCCAGTGAAAAGATACAGGAGTGTTAATCTGACAGCAAGCTCTTTCCTGAGAGCCAGCAATTCAACCACCAATACCCAACATTGGAGTGATTCTAAGACATGTATCAATGTAAACTCTACCTGGAGACAATGACCAACAAGTCTTTAAGGAACACAGACTGAATAATTTTACAAAAATGAAGGAGCAAGTGAAAAGAAATGTAAATTGAATAATGCAAAAGAACAAGAGATTAAAGTTGATAAGCCTAGAACAAGACCAAGGAGATAAAAGTATAAATATCAAAATAAGAATGTATTAAAACAATTATATAGTATTGAGTTTAAGACCATGGCAGTACTAAACTACAATGATGAAAGAAGGCAAGTAGTTAACCAGGTTACAGAGGAAAAACAGAAGTGTTAAGTATGTACATAAGTCAGTAAGAATGAATGCAGAGGAGAAAGTAATATCATAGTACACAAGTGATCAGGGAATACAAATGTCTATAGTCAGCATTGATGGTTGAAACACTGCTTTAATTCAAAATGGCTGTTAATTTCCTTACTATGTCGTTAAATTTTCATTGGGCCTACCCACTGACTGTATGTCATTAATCATCTTACAAATTCAGTTTTAGAAATATTAAGTCCTTATTTCTGTGAAAAGTAGTATGTGAGTCAGTAATAAGATTAGTAAAATGATGTAAATTAAACACCTGCCTTCAAGGAGTTCACTGCCTCATAAACAGCACAACACAATAAATATATAAACATGCAAGGCCAAAATATTATAAATGAAACATTACAGGGGCTCAAAGCAGCTAGGGGATGGGAAAGAATTCACAAAAGGGAATAATATAAGCAACAACATAAAAGTAAGAAGAGTAAAATAGATTCTAGTGATAATAACCTATAATATTCTGGTTGGAAAATGGGAAAGAAATGAGAGATGAGTATAGGTTGAGATGGATTATAGAAAGCAACAGTATACAAAGAGATATGGTGATTGATCAGATATGCTGATTGAGTAATTACAAAAACACAACTTTCAAAATTCCTACACAATGTGGAAATAATATGCAATGACTAATAAAATACTTTTTCTAGAAAGGTATACCTTTAGAATTTAAAAGGTCATAGTAAGTGAGATGATCTGTAATAAATCTTTAAAATAATCAAAACTTGGGGCACCTGGGTGGCTCAGTGGGTTAAAGCCTCTGCCTTCGGCTTAGGTCATGATCCCAGGGTCCTGGGATAGAGCCCCACATCAGGCTCTCTGCTCAGCAGGGAGCCTGCTTGCCTTCTGCTCTCTCTCTGCCTGCCTCTCTGCCTACTTGTGATCTCTGTCAAATAAATAAATAAAATCTTAAAAAACTAAAATAAAATAAAATGTACCTCTTCGGTTCTACAGATAAGGAAAAGAAGGCCCAAAGATGTTAACGGAACTTCCCCAAAATAGAAAATTAAGTGATACAGAGTTAAAACAAGAATGCCCACTGACTCCCAGTTCACCAGTCTTTTCATTACAACATACAATTCTTATTTACGAACTACAACTGCTAAAGTAAGAAAAAAGATCTTTTCACAAATGTAAGCCAGTATCTGTACAAATCAATTCCCTGGTCCACTAGACAATTTTACCAAACACACAAAAAGGGACAACTAGGCAAACTCAATCAGTGAACTCCACAATATATCAAAGAAGAATATATCTAGGGGCATTTGCATGGCACAGGTCTTGATCTCATGATCATTAGATCGAGCCCCTCATCTGGCTCCATGCTCAGCACTAAGTCTGCTTAAAATATTCTCTCCCTCTTCCTCTGCCCCTTGCCCCCGAGTGCTCTCTTTCTCCCTCAAATAAATAAATCAATCTTTAAAAAAAAAAAAAAAAAAGTCTAGCTTCATAGTAAAAGATCAGAGAATACTAATAATTAGAGATTAAAAAATTATAAAAACATAAAAATACTATCCCTACATAATATAAAAAGGAAAACTCTAAAATTGTAAGGATAGAAGCCATAAAGAAGGAGAAATTTGACTTTATACATGTGTAAGTCAAATATCATGTGATTTCTTTCAAATAATGCCTATTAAATGCCTCCTGAATATAACAAATTTTAAAATGTGGCTCAGTCTCAATTTCCACATCTTTCAAGTCTCTCTTACTCGCCCTTCATATTTTGAAAAATCAAAGAATTTGAGCCTTACAGCTATACTCCTATCAAGGAACAGTAGACCTAGTCATAGCTCTCCCCAGTAACATCTTGGTGATCCTTCTGTAGATACTGTACCATTTCCACTGAAGGGCTGAGTCTAAATTAACCATAACTTGGGACTTACAAATTCATCTTGTTTTTATAAACATTTAAAACTCCAACACTATCAATGAATAAAACAATTAAAAACTAATACTAATAAAAGTCAAATTCCCAAATTGGCTTCAACTTGCATGACAGTAATGCAATAACTGAAAGAACAAAACACAAAATTCAGTAGTCTTAATATAAGAAATTTGGAGAAAGACAAGAATTGAAAAATTAGAGCAAGTGTGCCAGATCTGATCCCTGTACACATCTGCACGATGGACCTGGAGGGAAGAGAATTATAATCAGTTCCCATGTACCATCTCAGAGCACATAAAACCCAAGGGCGTACAGACCTTAAAGAAGAAATAAACCCCAGAAAGCTCTTGTTTACTAAAACAGCAAAAGCACATATTTTTCCATTCTAGTGGAGATTTTGGAACAGTGATGTTATAAAATCATTCATTACTATTCTGTACTAAAAATACATTGAAATACATTTTATTGACATGCAAGGCACTAAGGGCTAAATTTCTTCATGATACAGAACAGACTAACATTTCTCACTAATTTTAAGTTCAAATAATGTCATTTTAAGTCACAGTTTAATAAGTGCTCAAATTAAAAAGAGATTTTAGAAACTTCTTCCTTTTTTTCATAAATAGAAGGTATATAAATTCCATCTTACTCAGAGTCACTTAATTTGTAATCCTGAGCAACACTTTTCACTTTAGAAGTGAAAGCTTCAAAATTATTATCCACCAATTTGGAGGAGAGGGATTTCCTATTACAAATAACAAATATATATTCAATGAGAAGGGTCACACACAGCCTAAGCACTACTACCAGAACCATCTTCATTTCATGTTCAAAAGTCACCTGGGCATAAAACAAACAAACAAACAAACAAAAACCAACCATGCCCAAACTACAATTCAAGAACCTCAACTGATAGAAAACTGTGATAAAACAAATATAATTATTTTAATCTCATTTATTTGATTGAGATAGTGGATCACCATTAACACCTCATTACCAATAAGGGAAAAAGACAGCCAATTTCCCTTTCATTCATTCCTCTGAAGCAGGTAAAATCCTTGAGCCTAACTTATTCCCTGGCTATGATGGGCACAGAATGTGGAGGACAAGGACAACTGAAGGCTACATGCCTCATCTACAAAGAACAGCCTTAACTTGCCTCTAGTTGACTCTCCATAGGAGGACAGGTAAAGCAGTTAGTATTAGAGCTTCTCATTTTTAGCTTTTAGTTTTTTGTAAAGCAATATATATGCCAAACAAAACAGAGTTCAGCCTGCATGTGGAACATACACTGTTACTTTGTACTTACTAATCAGAGTAGTTTATTAAAATTATCTGCTTATTTGTTCCTGTATATTTTGTCTATCTTTCTCATGCAAGTTTATACCAAAGTGTCTCTCAAATGATGTAATATTCATGGCTGACTTGGATCACTTTGTATGACTTTTGGAAAGCAATGAACACAACTATGTAGGTAACAAATGCTCTTACCAGAGTTCTCTACATCAGACTACAAAGTGTCAAATCATTTAGTTTGGCGAAAATATTTTACAAACTGGACATATGTGGAATTGATCCTTATTTCAGATTCCAGACTACATAGGAAGAGGAATATTCTAATTAATTGGCCAGAAACCCTAACAAGCAAACATTAGTTTTCTTCTCCTCCATCCACCTCATCCATTCAAGCAGTTTGAACTAAGACCTGAATTCCTAAAGTAATGAAAGACAGTATCTATTACTGCACATACAAATTAAGTTGACGATACAAGAAAATTTTTTAAAATGCCAATGAGAAAACTAAGAATGAAAACATTCTTCCCAAATGGATAGAACAAAATAAAAAAATAATGGACATATCTGGACAAAAACTTACACAGTAGCCTTAACTATCTCTAAATAAAACCCAAATCAAATGGCCTCGTATGGTTTTAGTGGTATTTGATCTATATATGATTATTTGCTACCACATTGAGATTATTGGACCAAATATGTAATCTAAATATCAAAATGGGAATTTTAACAAATGAATTCTTGTTTAAACACAAAGAAAATAAAGATAATTAACTTCCAATTACATAAGCTCATATGAGGAAAGAAGAGGATAAAATATGTAATAATTTTTAAAAAATCAGTTAAATTCAAAGGTATCTTTGGTCCCATCAAATATTGAAGTTGACAACCTACTGCAAATTCTCAAAACATTAGAAAAAAAAAAAAATATATATATATATATATTAAGTAAACTCTACTCCCAACATGGGGTTTGAATTCACAACCCCAAGATCAAAAGTTGCATGCTCTACCAATTAAGGCAGCCAGGTGCCCCCTCAACACATTAAAAAACATTTTACAAAATTGCCTGAATAAAGAACTCTCTATTCTCTCTGTCTATCCTGTTTCCATTCCCATTGTGTAAGTGGACTGTAACATACTTGCCAAAAATTCAGTTCTTGCTATTATTCTTATACCCCAGAGACAATGAAATAATAACTTGCTAATTTCCTCCTCTAAGGCAGGAGAAAATGACTTATAAATACCTATTTGTGAATATAATTTGGGAAAATATAATGCAGGCATGCCTTGTTTTACTGTACTTTGCTGTACTGTGCTTTGCAGATATTGTACTTTTTACAAATCGAAGGTTTGTGGCAACCCTGTGTTGAGCAAGTCTATTGGTATCATTTTTTCCAATAGCATTTGTGCACTTCATATCTGTTGTTACACTCACATTCTCACATTAAACTTTTTTAAAATAATATTTTATTTATTTATTTGAGAGACAGAGTGAGTGAGCAAAAGAGAGAGAGAGAGCACAAGCTGGAGGAGGGGCAGAGGGAGAGGAAGAAGCAGACTCCCTGCTGAGCAGTGAGCCTGACACGGGTCTGGATCCCAGGATGCCAGGATCATGATCCGAACCGAAGGCAACTGCTTAACTGACTGAGCCACCCAGATGTTCCAATATTACAAACGTTTTCATCATTATCATATTTGTGATGATGATCTTTGATGTTACTATTATAACTGCTTTGGGGTGCCATGAACCACACCCATATAAGAAGGTGAACTTAATCGATAAATGTGTGTTTTCTGATGGCTCCACCAACCATTGCTCTCTCGTCTCTCTCCCTTCTCCTTGGGCCTTCCTATTCTCTGAGATACACTACTGAAATTAAGCCAATTAATAACCTTACATTGGCCTCTGAGTGTTCAAGCGAAAGGAAGAGCCACCTATCTCTCACTTTAAATCAAAAGCTAAACATGGTTAAACTTAGTGGGGAAGGCATGTAGAAAGCTGAAACAGGCTGAAAGCTAGGTCACTGCACCAGTTAGCTGAGTTGTAAATTTAAAGAAACAGTTGTTAAAGGAAATTAAAAGCAGTATTCCAATGAACACACAAATGATAAGAAAGTGACACAGCCTTATTGCTGATATGGAGAAAGTTTTAATGTTTGGATAGAAGATCAAACCAGTCACAACGTTCTCTAAAGCCAAAGCCTAATCCAGAGCAAGCCCCAAACTCTCTTCAGTTCTATGAAGACTGAGAGAGATGAAAAGCTGCAGAATTAGTTTGAACTAGCAAAGGTTGGTTCATGAGGTTTAAGGGAAAAAAGCTGTCTTTTTTTTTTTTTTTTAAGATTTTATTTATTTATTTGAAAGACGGAGATCACAAGTAGGCAGAGAGGCAGGCAGAGAGAGAGAGAGAGGGAAGCAGGCTTCCTGCGGAGCAGGGAGCCCGATGCGGGGCTCGATCCCAGGACCCTGAGATCATGACCTGAGCCAAAGGCAGCAGCCCAAACCACTGAGCCACCCAGGCGCCCCGGAAAAAAGCTGTCTTAACATTAAAGTGCAAGGGGAAGCAGCAAGTACTAACGGAGAAGATGCAACAAGTGATCCAGAAGATCTAGCTAAAATCATTAATGAAGGTGGCTACACCAAGCAATAGATTTTCAATATAGATGAAACACACTTCTACTCGAAGAAGATGCCATCTAGAACTTCCATAGCTAGAGAGGAGAAGTCCATGGCTGGCTTCAAAGGTTCAAGGAATAAATAGGCTGGCTCTCTTTTTAGGGGCCAATAATACAGCTGGTGATTTTAACATGTAGCCAATGCTCATTTACTGTTCTGAAAATCCTATGGCCCTTAAGAATTACAGTAAATCTACTATGCCTATGTTCTACAAATAAAACCACAAAACCTAGATGACAGCACATCCTTTTACAACATGGTTTACTGAATATTTTCAGCCCAGTGTTGAAACTTTCTGCTCAGTAAAAAAGATTCCTTTCAAATTACTACTAATTGACAACACACCTGGTCACCTAAGATCTTTGATGGAGATGTACAATAAGATTAATGTTGTTTTCATGCCTGCTAATACAACATCTATTCTCAATCCAGTCTGCAGTCAAGGAATAATTTAGACTTTCAAGTTTGTTATTTAAGAAATATATTTGAAAAAAAAAAGGAAAAAGGAATATACTTTGCAAAGCTATAGCTGCTATACATAGTGATTCCTCTGATGGATTTTGGCAAAGTAAATTGAAGACCTTCTGGAAAGGATGCCCCATTCTAGATGCCATTAAGAACATTCCTGATTCATGGAAGAGGTCAAAATACTAACATTCACAAGAGTATGGAAGAGGTTGATTCCTACCCTCTTGGATGACTTTGAGGGGTTCAAGACTTCAGTGCAAGAAGTAACTGCAGATGTGGTAGCAATAGCAAGAAAAGCAGAATTAGAAGTAGAGCCCGAAGATGGGACTGAATTGATGCAATCTCATGATAAAACTTGAACAGATGAAGGCTTGATTCTTATCAGTGAGCAAATAAAGTGGTTTCTTGAGAGGGAATCTGTTCCTGGTAAAGACACTGTGAAGATGATTATAGTGAAGACAACTTTTATATGCACTGGGAACCCAAAAAATTAATTTTACTTGCTTTATTGCGATATTTGTTTTACTGTGGTGATATGAAACCAAACCCACAATATCTCTGAAGTATGCCAGTATTTAACCATGTTGAATAACAAGATTAGTAAGATAACAAAGCTAATAAAAAATTTGCTTCAGATCACTTGGTACAGATGAAATTAATATATCAAGACAGTTTATAGATACACTGGGGTAAAAATATTATTTTTAAAATTTTTTATTTATTATTTATTTGATAGAGAGAGAGAGATCACAAGTAGGCAGAAAGGTAGGCAGAGAGAGAAGGGGAAGCAGGCTCCCCGCTGAGCAGAGAGCCCGATGCGGGGCTCGATCCCAGGACCCTGAGACCATGACCTGAGCCGAAGGCAGAGGCTTAACCCATTGAGCCACCCAGGTGCCCCAATAAAATCATTTTTGAAAACACAAATTGATGGGGCACCTGGGTGGCTCAGAGGACAAACCATGATACACAAAAGATAAAAATCTAAAAAAAGGTCTTTTATTGCGTTTCCATTAATAACCAAGTCTCTATTCTATCATCTTCTTTCTTTCTTTAGGTAAAGTAGCCATCTACCTTATGCCAAAATAAATACCACTGAATTCTTGGAATCTCTATTGCAACAATTATAATAAGGACCTGAATCAACACTAGCTTAAAATTTAATTTTCTCTATGGTTTATGTATGAATGTATCAGATGAGTAAAGTTATATATTATTTAAAGTACTTCTAAGTACAATCACTTACTGTTGATCTTAATCAATACAGTAAACTATTTTTTTAAAAAGATTTTATTTATTTATTTGACAGAGAGAGAGATAGATCACAAGTAGGCAGAGAGGCAGGCAGAGGGGGAAGCAGGCTCCCCACTGAGCAGAGAGCCCGATGTGGGGCTCGATCCCAGGACCCTGGGATCATGACCTGCAGTAAACTATTTTTAATACAAAATTTATTTTATCCAGAAATACATTATTTTTATCAGTTTTCACTTTTTATGGTTTCTTTACATATACAAAGGTACACTATTTCCATTTGGTTAACCTATGACATTAAATTTCTTCCACATGTACAAACTTACTCACATCTCAATAAATCTGTTTTAATTTCTTCTACATTAATTTTTCAAATTGTTACATTATCAAAATAGAAATACCAAAAGCAAAGATATCAAAGATACTTAATATTTTAAATGCAATTTTTTCATAAAATAAACTGGCACAAAAACTGAGGATGACTATGCAAAAATTAAAAAGAGAAAATTTACTTAGTGCTAGAGAAACATTTTTTTCCCTAAACAAACAACTTCTAGATATGTGAAGCATTATGAAAAGTCCTGATATACACCATGATCAATACCCTACCTCAAATATTTCAGTGGCCAGACAAAAATTTTTTGACCCAACATTAAACAGTGAAAGGTGGAAATTAGAAAAAATTATAAGGAGAATCCTTTGAAAAGTTATATCTAATTTAAAACACTTTAAAGGGTGCTTGCCTTCAGCTCAGGTCATGGTCTCAGGGTCCTGGGATCGAGCCTTGCATGGGTCTCTCTGCTCAGCAGAGAGCCTGCTTTCTCCTCTTTCTCTGCCTGCCTCTCTGCCTACTTGTGATCTGTGTCTGTCAAATAAATAAATAAAATCTTAAAGAAAAAAAACACTTTAAATTCTGAAAAACTGAAAGCTACGTTTATTTTTGTTAGGCACTTCCCTTTAAAATACTGAAGATTTATTAGCAAAATCTGAAGGCTGTACTACTTGAAAACACCACTAGGTGACAACCTTGCTTCACAAAGTGAAATATCATCACACCACTACTGAAAGGTAAACCTCCAAAGATGTACTAAACTAGCTTTCAAATAAAGGATTTGACATTTACCGGCTGTTAAGGGGTAGGAGAGATATCAAAGAAAATAAAATACACTATTACAATTTTAAAATTTGTATTTGCTATAAAGATCACTCAGGGTTTAAAAACAAACTCATTTAGCAAGCATTTAAGAGATACCTCAAGAAAAAAAATTCAATATCAAAAGGTAATTTTCTCTTGTATTGTCTCCTACGTGCATCCTTTGAAAATAGAGACTTATAAAAAGTACACATAAATTATTAGAGAATAAGGCTTTTTTGCTGTGGAGTAGTCACAAAGAGTATTTTCAACATTATTTCAATAGTTGCTTTTCTCTGACATCAAAGTAAATAAGCATGACAATTTTAAGATAATAACCATAAGAGGATAGGTAACAATAAACTACAAGCTTCTATTTTTTTATAACCCATTTCCAGATATTAAAATATTTTCCCTATACATAAACTAACCTATGATGATATTAATCCTGGAATGCTTATTCAGTATAAAAGTTTTTTACCATCTGAGCAAGTAAAACTTTGTAAATAATTCCTAGGAAATTCCATAACAGATATATTACAAAGAATAGTGGCAATGGGAACCTATCTATGTTATTATCATTTTTGCTAATCAAGCCTTCACACAAATTTAAAAGTATAGGGGCACCTGGGTGGCTCAGTGGGTTAAAGCCTCTGCCTTCAGCTCAGGTCATGATCCTGGGGTCCTGGGATCCACCCTACATCAGGGCACTCTGCTCAGCGGGGAGCCTGCTTCCTCCTCTCTCTGACTGCCTTTCTGCCTACTTGTAATCTCTGTCTGTCAAATACATAAATAAAATCTTAAAAAAAAAAGTATAAAATGAAGCCTATATATTTTTACTTTCATTGGAGGTTATAATTTATATCCTTATCCTTATATAACTTATATCCTAATTCAACATTTTCATACTTTAATTCAGAAGCAGAGCTAACATTGTGTTCAAGTAACTCATATTTTAAAATGCAAGAGTATTTGATATTTCTGTCATCTTTTCCTTAGCACAAAGGTGACAGCTATAAAACTATATATCAGGTGGAAAGCCTCACTTCAGGCCCTACGCCCTGTGCACTGACTATGGCAAGAGAGGATCAGTTCCTGCACAGTCTATGCCAAGTGCATCCCCGGATTAATCACCAGAGATTGCATACTCAGGTTTGTATAAGAAATGTTATTTAAAAATATAAGATATTATAGTAAAAATTAGAAGGCACTTTTATGAAAAGCTTGGAGAGATTATTGTGCGATCTGTTTAGTAAAGCAGAACTAGATGCTCATCTCAGTCTCACCCTTGAATACAGTGGAATTCTAGGCAATTTAAATTTCCGCACCTCTGTTTATTTTCCTAAGGAAAAAAAGTTGAGGTCATCCTGAAAATATTGATATGCAGAGTTATGCTCAAGAATAAATGAGACAGAAATGAAAAACCTAGCATATGCTTGCTAATATAGATGCTAACTAAAATACTTGTTTTCTTCCTTCTTAAACACTATACTCTTGGTATCCTGGGAAATACTTTCAAAACATGATACTCAAAGATGTCTTTGGGTTATTAGAAAAAAGAAAATGAATAAGAATTGACAAACAAAAACAGAATTGACAAACAACAAAGGGAATTTCCTCAATGGCTACAACTAACAGTCAGAGGTATGTGTGTGTGTTTCCGTATGGTTCTTTATAGGAAGCCTGAACTCCATATTTCTAACATATTTAGAAAGTTCACTGAGAACAGAGGGTAAGTGTCAGCAAGATGGAAGGAATTTCAATATTTAATTTGTGGATATCTTCCAGTTTTACATACAGATAAATATATACAATTTATAACAGTAAGAAATTAAGTTACTCCATGAGACTGCACAACTATTTCTGCCCAACGCAGAATTTCCAATGCAAAATACACTGCCATCATTTTTGTCCAATCTGCCATTTACATCAAAATTTAAAACGCTGTCAAGAAATAGCTGATGAGTAATAATCTTAAAATTCTTTAGCACAGAATTACAGTTGTAATAACTAATTTTAAAATTAGACATTTTATAATTTATTTATAATTTATTTAAATGCCATTAATATATTTATTTAATGGCTTTTATTTAAAACTTTAAAAATGAAAATCTACTTCAATTATCATAAGCAATTATGGCAAATACCTACTCATTCGTAGTATATGTAATCATACATTTTACCATCTAATAGTATAACAATCCTCCATAAATTAAAACAAAATGAAAATGAAAGAGGCCTAAAATAAAAAGAGCAGTCACTTAAATATGCTATCAAATCAAGTAAATATTAAACAAATAAATGACTTATTTGCCAAAACAGTGGTGCATATATATATGCCTTCATATATATATATATATATATATATATATATACATATATATATAATTTATATTTATCTTAGCCCATAAGATATATATTAGTCAATAAATATAGATTCTAGCTTTCATTTCTTTAAAATAAAAACTGTAGAGAGGTATAACTAAAAGCTGGAAGTGGCCCCTCCCCAATTTTCCTTCTAAAAAATAAACAGTATTAACAATCCTAGACCTTGTATATCCTTGTAATATATATACACATAAACTGGAGTGGAATTTAGAAGAAAATATTTGTTTGCTTATAAAAATTAATCATTTTACATAAAAATTTTTGCAGTAATTTTTTTCATTTAAGAATATATCACAGCCAGGGGCACCTGGGTGGCTCAGTGGGTTAAAGCCTCTGCCTTCGGCTCAGGTCATGATCTCAGGGTCTTGAGATCGAGCCCCACATCTGGCTCTCTGCTCTGCGGGGAGCCTGCTTCCCCCTCTCTCTCTGCCTGCCTCTCTGCCTACTTGTGATCTCTGTCAAATTAATAAATAAAATTTTTTAAAAAAGTATATCACAGCCAACTTTCATTTCAAGCACATAGATTACCCCATCTCATCCTTTTCAATAGATGCAAAGTATTCCTTTCTACATAGGGGCAATACCAAAATTTATTTAACTATTCAGGTTGTTTCTAATTTTCTATTAACAATACTTTCTTGAGTATATTTGTAGAGACACAATAGAGGACAAATATTAGTATTTTTATAAGAGGTATTTCTAAAAGTGGTACTGCTATGTGATATTATATGTGTTAGGACAGAGAAAAAGAACTTTAAACTTTGAAATTATGAAATATTTTGTGCTTCTGGAAATAACTAAATATTTTAATAAAAATGATTGTTTATAAAAAATTTCCAATTTTAAGAAATCTTACTTGATGAACAAATATCCCTAAAGAGTTTTACAATTAACAAAAGCACTCTCGGTGACAGAATAAGAATTTAGGTAAATGACACTATCTCTCCTTACCCTCTCTCTGAGTCTTGTGTGTTAAAGTTTACATACTTGACTCCTGGGATTCCCATACCTATTTGTGTGTGTGTGTGTGTGTGTGTGTGTGTGTGTGTGTGTGTGTTTGTGTGTGTGAGCACCACTTAAAAAGACAGGAATCAATATATATTCTTTAAAGCACCAGTTCTGGGTATGATGGAGTACATACATCATACATGATGGAGTACATCATACATTCTACTGGATGTATGATGATACCCTCTGCCCCCCACAGAAAATATCTAAAAAGGTAGAAAAAATACAAAAATCAACTCCAGCTACTGCAAAGTGAGCAGAAAATACTGATGGGGAATGCATCCTCATTTGGAGGTGGAAGACTGGGAGCTACAAGCTACTTATGGTCTCTGGTGCTTTAAAATCTAGGACAGAGTGCAGTCCAAATGGCAGACCAGGTATGTACAAGGACATACTGATAATCTTTATGCTCTGGGGAACAGAAAAAGGAAGTAAAGAAACCAGGACCACTGAAGGGGGAGGGGGGGGATCTGGTAAGGGAAAAATCCAAAGAGGGGTCTACAGACTCTGGCTACTCTCCTCTCTGATGACCTCAGAATGACCCACATGCAGAACACTCACAGAAAATCCAGATAAAGACAAAAGATTTGAACAGAGAATGGAATTGCCAAACAAATTAAGACTCTATAGTTCATGCCTGTGAAAAAAAGGTGCCATCTACAACTTAGGAAACAATATCATTGGTGAAAAGCAGCAGGATCAAAATCTCCACCACTCAACAATTCATAACACCAAGAATACAATCCAAAATTACCCAACAAAGAACCAAAAAAAAAAACCCACATTCTCAAGAAAAAAGAAAATCAATCAGATTTGAACGAAGATGAACCAGATGCTAGAACTAGAAGACAAGAATATTAAAATAAATGTTACTACTCTCAATTAAGAAAAGATGCCTTCAATACATTAAATCTCAGCAGACAGATGATGTTTCAGCTGAGAGAAAAAATTAAAAAATCTAGTGAAAGTTCTAGAATAGAAAACTAGTTCTGAAATAAAATGAAGTTAACAGCAGGATGAACATAGTGGAAAGAGTAAGTGAATTATAAGACAGATGTTACAACATTTCTCTATTTTACTTAAAGTAGTACACTATTAACAGTAAATGCACTATGAAAGTTAAGGATATTACCTAACACAATCCTTAGCAAAATCACCATAAAAATAATGTAAAAGAGAAACAATAGCATAGGTCTACACAAAAATGTATACATGAATGTTCAAAGCATTATTATTTATAATTGCAATAATTATAAGTAACCCAAAAGTCCAACAACTATTCTTAAAATTGTAATATATTTATACCACAATAAAAAGAAGCAAAATACAAATACACACAATGGTGTGAGTGAATCTCAAAAACATTATCCCAAGTGAAAGAGGGCAACATACAAAAGATCACACACAGTATGTGATTCCATTTAGATAAAATTTAAGAAAAAGCAAAACTATCTGACAGAAAGTAGATCAGAGTTTGCCTGGGGTGGGGATAAGGAAGGACATCAAATACAAAGGAGTTGGAAGGTAAGAAATCCCTTTACACAGGGGCGCCTGGGTGGCTGAGTGGGTTAAGCCTCTGCTTTCAGCTTAGGTCATGATCTCAGGGTCCTAGGATGAAGCCCCACATCCGGCTCTCTGCTCAGCAGGGAGCCTGCTTCCCCCACCCCTCTCTCTGCTCTGCCTACTTGTGATCTCTGCCTGTCAAATAAATAAAATCTGAAAAAAAAAATCTATTTACACAACTAAATATGTTATCAAATCCATCAAACTGTACTTTTAAGATTGGCGAATTTAATTGTATGTAAACAATACCTTAGGAAACAGAAGACAGGAGAATTTCAGAGAAGTTTGCTAATTTACCAATGATACCTAGAAAGTGGCAACAATGGATAAAACAAAAGCCTTTGACTCCTTAGTCCAGAGCTGCCTTACAGCATTTTTTATTGAAAATGATGACGAAAACATTCAAAATATAAAACTTAATCAAGGTATGAGCCTAAAATTAAATACAATTAGAAAGAAGCCAATTATCTATATGTTAAATCAAAAATGTAACCACACTAAAATAAAAAGCTAATCCAGTAAACATTAAATTAAACATTTAAATTAAACATTAAAAACTCTAAGCAAATCTTGAACTCCAGCAGTTTTCTTTTTCCGCAGTGGTATAGTTGTAGCACTCGAACTACTCTGAGCAAATAAGTAAATACACTGATGATGTTAGGAATCAGGGTTCTCACTGTTGGAGAAGGAAGATACAAATATAGATGGCAGAAGGCTAGAAATAAACATCTGGTGTTGGACTAGAAATAGTAGTTTCAGGATAAACTCATGATTTTATATTTATATATCAACTTATTCATTCTCATGTGTGCGGACTGTCTAGAAACAGCACTCCCTCATGTTAACAGTTATATTTTTCATTAATTTCATCATGAAAGAAGCCTTGATATGACTTTCAATTTTAAAAGGGCAATAAACTAATTTTTAAAATAATATTTGGCATATAAAACTCAATTGTTACAGATTCTAAAATCTGAACATTTCTAAGCCATCATCATTTTACAATAAAAACATTTTCCCACTTTAAAGATGTGCATGTCAACAAAGATAATATTTAACTAAACAGTCACAAATAACTAAATATATGCATTTCTATAAAACATATGTTAATAACAATCTTAAAATGAATAAAAGTCAAAAAGTCAGACTGGCAAGAGGTCAGGTTATTCAGCGAAGTATTATTTTAAAAACACACCTATACAAAAACTGTATGTTTGTGTTTTTTTAAGGATTTTATTTATTCATATGAGAAATAGAGTGAGAGAGAGAGCATGAAAGGGGAGAGGGTCAGAGGGAGAAGCAAACTCCCTGCTGAGCAGGGAGCCTGTTGTAGGACTAGATCCCAGGACTCCAGGATCATGACCCAAGCTGAAGGCAGTTGCCCAACCAAATGAGCCACCCAGGTGCCCACAAAAACTGTATGTGGACAAAATGTATTTTGTGAATCTATCCTTTTAACTTCCATAATTTAATAATAATTTTATAATTTCAAAACTTTCATAATTTAGTAAATATGAAACCCATATTTTGACAGGAAATTAATCCTGTAGGTAATGTTAAATAAATATTCTGACCTTGTTTTATTTGTCAAAAAATCTGAAACTTCACTACCAGTGGATATAGACACAACTATAGTTTCTAGTGTGTGTAACAGCACTCATATATCAATTAGTTTACAGGAATTAGGTTACAAGAATTTGGCCTTTTATAGAACCAAAAACATTAAGAAATAATTTTTTTAAGTTTCCTTAAAGCTAATTCAGCCTCATGAATGATTTTTTCCCTTCCTTCAGCGAAATTTTTATTTGGGATTTATTTGGCACTATAAATAATATAAAGTTTTGTTATTGTTGTTGTTGTTGTTGTTTTTTCAAGTAATATAAAGTTAAAAGTTCAGACCCATCTTCAAGAAGTTGATGGTCCAGTGAACTGGCAGCCACGAAAGCAAAAAATTATAATGAACAGAAACAAAAAATTCTAATGTACCCTGTATAAATAAGATGAATTGGGCAGTTAAGTCTGCATGGAAAGATCAGGGTAAATTCTGAGAAGGAAGCAGTATCATGAGCTGAGATTAGAAACAACACAACCGTCACTCATTTCCATGAACGATAAACCTCGCAGGAGTGCAAAAAGCGCAGTTGTGAAGCAGAGAGGCAAACTGTATAGTCAAAAGTATTTTCTATATCCAAACTATAATACCAGTAGTACATTCCATAACTGCAATGTTAAACTGGTATATAGCATCATAAAGTCTTTGATAAGTAAGAAAGGTATTGTTTGTTGATTTTATACCTTTCTCAGCAGTTTTCTTATTTTACAAATATGAAATTTCTTACACCATCCGCCCTAATAAAAGATTTCATTTATAATTGAGGCATGCTAATATAATTCTAAGACAGATGATTATTATTCTACAAAACCCAGTAGACCACCATTAGCCAAAACAGCCAGTCTCTGGATCAGTCTGGCTAGTTACCATATTGCCCTTTAAGAAAGTCACAAGCCAAGCTAACATAATATATTAAATGCTCTGAAGAGTCCTGTAATCAACAACCTGTTTCTTTTTTAACTTTTTAAAAAATTTTATTTATTTATTTGACAGCAAGAGAGAGATAGCAAGGTAAAGAAGACATGAAGGAGGAGTGGCATGCAGAGAAAGAGAGAGAAGTAAGCTCCTGTTGAACAAGGAGTCCGACCTGGGGTTTGAGCCAAGGATCCCAGGATCATGACCTGAGCTGAAGGCAGATACTTAACTGACTGAGGATTCGGAACCACCCAGTTCCTCATTCCTTTCTATTTTTTTTAATACAGAGTTAATCAGACAAGGGAACCTAACTTTGCCATTTAACATCCTTAGAACATATTTTATATTAACATATTAGCATGACAATTTAACACTATTTGTAAGTAACCCAGTAAGTCTCAACATAATAGTGTGTAATTTTGCTAAATCACAAATTTCAAGCCCATCTGCTGAGTGGCTGCTTAATAGGAATGAGTCACAGGAGAATTCTGCCAACCACTGCATCTCAAAGCAGCTCTTCAGTACTCTACAGCGGTATTCACAAGGAATCAGGTCATATTCCTCACTGATAACAGAGGTAACTATAATCCTTGTACACCAGTGTACAACTATAACACTTGCACCATGGCTATTTCCTTACATTGTAAAATGAAAAATTAAGTAACATGGTGTATAAATTAGGCCACAGGCATAAATAAATTCAGTATGCCTTACATTAATATATGACAACAGTGCTAACGCTTTTTACTATGTGCTAGACATTGTTTTAAGTGCTTTCTTTATATTAACTTATTTAATCCTCACAACAACTCTGTGAGGTATGTACTGGCATTACACACTTTACAGCTGAGGAACCTCAAATATGAAGAGCTTAATCAAACCTTCTCATGGACACACAGTTTACAAAAGACAGAGCTAGCATGCTATCCCCAGGACTCTGGTCCCAGTCTATGCTCTGATTAACTACACTTAAACCCAGAGTAAAAAAAAATGCTCAAAATCCACAATCTGGTTTCAGCACTAACTCACAGTGTGACCTGTGCTGTGTTTCAGGTCACTCATACATAAAATTAGAGAACTGGAAGAGATAATCTTTAATGTCCCCTCTGGGTCTCAGTCATTAAAGACTTCTAAAGTCCTACGAGGCCTCTTCTAGCTTCCAGCAACTACAGGTCCATCTTTCTAAGCCTGATGGTCCTTTTCCTTTGTTTCTCTAACCATTTTCCTGAAAGCACCTCATCATGCCACCATAAAACTTGAATTTTAAGAGTCAGGATAACATTGTGAGAAGCTCTGCTTTTGCAGGAAAAAAAAAAAAAAAAAAGAAAAGTCTTTTCCTCAGACCTCTTCCTTTTCTTTAACTGTCATGTGGATAAACTAGGAATGTGCTGGCTGTGTACAACAGAAAACCAGATTCGGAGGGAAGAAATATTGGAGGTTGAGACACTGATTAGGAAGCTACTACATCAATCCAAATCAGAGATGAAGATGGTCTAGAACAGGGCAGTGACAAGGAGGGTATAAATAAGCAGCAAGAGGCAAGGAGCACTTAGTGATCAAATTGTATAGTACCTGGTGACTCCGGGGAAATTAGGGAGAATGAGGATGGATGATGAGAGTTAATATTTCTGGAGAAAGATGAGTTCAGTGTGGGGCAGGTGTGATTTGATGTGTCTGCAAGATGGCAGACATTCAAAAACGCTGGAGATAAACAGAGGAGTAAGGGGAGGGGGGAAAATGGTAGAGGAGAAAAATGGATGACTTTCTCTTATCCACCACCCCCCATATTCAAGGGCATACATTCAAATTCTGGCAACCAGCTGCAATATAAAATAAACACAAAAACTAGAAAAGAGAAGAGAAGAGGAACGCATAAAAGCAGGGTTTTTCTTTAAGAAGCCAAATGGTTTCTTTGGGAAGAACCAAGATGGCAAATAAGGACACTGGGTACCACAAAACAAACCAGCTCGAGGCGCCTGGGTGGCTCAGTGGGTTAAAGCCTCTGCCTTTGGCTCAGGTCATGATCCCAGGGTTCTGGGATTGAGCGCCGCATCAGGTTCTCTGCTCAGCAGGGAGCCTGCTTCCTCCCCTCTCTCTCTGCCTGCCTCTCTGCCTACTTGTGATCTCTGTCAAATAAATAAATAAAAATCTTAAAAAACAAACAAACAAACAAACAAAAAACCCAGGTCACCCCACTGCAGCATTTACAGGTCCTAAAGTGAGTTATTAAGTAATCTACTTGGTCACTCCAGAGCAAAGCCTTTTGGTCTAAGGGTGTCTACCAGGTATACATACTTTTTCTCCTGGCTCATTTTAATCTGTGAACTAATAACCAAATACCAAGGAAAATTGGGAAAAGCCTATAACATGAAACCAAGAACAACAAACCTATAACCTATAACATGAGACCAAGAACAACAAACAGGAAAAAAAAAAATGGCACTAGAGGAAACAGAAATGATTCCAAAAGGGAAAAGACCTTTGATTACTTCCCTCAGAATCAAAAGATGAAAGAAAAACAGAGCACCATGAAAAAGAAGAGTCTGTAAAAAAGAATAGGTATTGTGAAAAAATGTTAAAGGGGCTTCCTAGAAATTAAAAATATTTACCCAAATTAAAAACCCAATAGTCGGGGCAGCTGGGTGGCTCAGTGGGTTAAAGCCTCTGCCTTCAGCTCAGGTCATGATCTCAGGGTCCTGGGATCAAGCTCCACATCAGGCTCTCTGCTCAGCAGGGAGCCTGCTTCCTCCTCTCTCTGCCTGCCTCTCTGACTACTTGTGATGTCTCTATCAAATAAATAAAATCTTAAAAAAAAAAAAAACCAATAGTAAGTTTCAAAAAAGTTAAGGAACTCTCTCAGGAAGTAAAACAAAAAAATGCAGCAAGATGAGAGAAAAAAGTAAAAGAACTACTGAATTGTTCACTTTGAAATGGTTAATTTTATGTTATGTAAACATAACATAAATTTTTAAATTAAAAAAATAATTTTTTTTAAAGATTTTATTTGACAGACAGAGATCACAAGTAGGCAGAGAGAGAGAGGGAAGTAGGCTCCCTGCTGAGGTAAGCAATCTTGATAAAATCTGAAACACAAGTATAAAGAGACGCATATAAGGGTGCTTCACAACACTGTTCATAATAAGAAGCATGGAAATTAGAAATGATCTAAATTGTCAATTTGTATGTGAACGAATATATAAAATGTGATATGCAATATATTCATATAGTTACTACTACATAGCAGTTAAAAATACACTATATTGATTCATTTAAGAAATACACATTGAGTGCTAGCTGTATGTCAGTTACTGATCTAGGTGCTAGTGATTTCACAATGAGCAAGACAGTCCTTGCCTCTAGGGAACTTACAAATAGGTCTACATATACCAGCACAGACACAGGATAGAAAGTAAGCTGTGAAATATTGACTATATAAATTCTTAAATTATTCAATAAGCAATCCTACATATTATTTATGTACACATACAGGTAAATGTATTCTTTAATGATCTTAGAGAATACATGCAAAAATCATAGTAAGATTGCTTCTGAAAAGGCAAAGAAGGAGAGAGAATCGAAGATGTGGATCATAGGGAACTTCTATCTGAAATTTCTGTTTTTTATTAGGAAAAAAAGTCAGTTTACCAACTAATAATAGTCAATTCTGGGTATATCCAACATTAGTATTTATTTTATTAACCTCTCTGCTTTATTTACTGCCAAAAAGTAAGAGACCTAAAGAAGTAATTGAGAGGGTCCTATAACCAGTTAATAAAGGTTCTAATAACAGTAGAGTATAGAGGAAATTGCAAGGAAAAAATATAAGAGAATTTCCCAAAGATAAAGATATAAATAATGACTCTGAAAGAACTCCGTAAAAAAGAAAAGTTCCCAATACAATGAATGGAGGGAAAAATACCCAGATACTTAATTGTGAATTTTCAAGAGACCAGGGATATAAAAAGAGAACTCTAAAACACATAGCAAATAAGAAGAAGGAAAAAGGAAGAAGAAATAAGAATGAAGCTGGCACCAGACTCTTTTGATTAATGCCCTCAAAATTGGGGAAAAAAATGGTTTCCACTGGTAATTCTACAACTATCCAAAACATCACTCAGGTGTCAGGGCAAGATAAATACAGTTTCAGACATGCAACACCTAAGAAAATTTACTTTTAACCATCCATTCACAGGAAACTGAACTACATAAGGATGTGAACTAATAAGGAAATGGAATAAACTAAAAAAAGAAAATGGCACAAGAAAATGAATCCAACACAGGAAAACGATAAACTGAAATCTCAAAAGAAAGATGCACAGCAGAACTTAAAAAAAAAAAAAAATTCACTTCAGATTAGAAGAAGAAGGAACACTTCAGAAGGGAGCTGCCCAGTGGGGAAAAAACAAAAGGGAAGAAAGCATTCCATACATGTGATAAATTTTTTTCTCAATCTTACATATTAAAATTTTGGGTTGGATGATTCTTTATTTAGGGGACTGCTTTGTGCAGTGTAGGATGTTTAACAGCATTCCTAGGCTCTACACATTAGATGCCAGTGGTGCTCCCCAAGTTGTGACAAACAAGAATATCTCCAGACATTACGAAATATCCTGACTATATAAATTCTTAAATTATTCAATAAGCAATCCTACATATTATTTATGTACACATACAGGTAAATGTATTCTTTAATGATCTTAGAGAATACATGCAGGGGGCAGGGACGGGTGTTGGGAAAATGCTAATTTTTTTTTAAGTTTTTTTTTTTTTTAATTTATCTGACAGAGATCACAAGTAGGCAGAGAGGCAAGCAGAGAGAGAGGAGGAAGCAGGCTCCCTGCAGAGCAGAGAGCCCGATGTGGGGCTCGATCCCAGGACCCTGGGATCATGACCTGAGCCGAAGACAGAGGCTTAACCCACTGAGCCACCCAGGTGCCCCAGGAAAATGCTAATTTTAATTGAGAACCATTACCTTATAAGAACTGAAAAATAAATAAAAGCAAGCAATATTAAGAAAAAAAAATGACAATTAGATATTCCAGGAAGTACTAGAAGCTGTATAAGAAATAAAATAAAATCAGAGCTATTTACATGATTTTCTATACAGAAAATTTACAGGCATCATAATAGAAACACTGTAAATTTAAATGTGGCTATCAGCTAGTGTAAGATATATGGAAGACTTCATTATAGTTACATGACAAAATGTACATTTCGTCTATCTTGACACTGAGAAATTAAAGATAAGGGGCTTCTAAAAATAGTAATATATTTATTAGGGAGGGCAGATAAGTAGTTGGACAGGCTAAGTATTTATCTATCCCATGAATCAACAGACAATAAAATTAAAACGAAGTCAAAACAGCTTGATAAAGGCATATTATAATTTTTAAAAATACTTTATTTATTTGAGAGAGAGAGTAAGAAAGAGCATGAGAGAGGAGAAGGTCAGAGGGAGAAGCAGACTCCTCATGGAGCTGGGAACAAGAAGCAGGACTCCAACCTCGGACTCTGGGATCACGACCTGAGCGGAAGGCAGTAGCTTAACCAACTGAGCCACCCAGGCGCTCAAAGGCATATTATTCTGAAAGAGGAAAATAACCATCAGAAACATTTAAGAGTTAAACTAGGATTGCGAGGAGGAGAGAGATGGGTGAGCAGGAACTACTCTTGTTTTTTTCAAAGATTTTATTTATTCATATGAGAAAGAGAGAGAGGGAGAGGGGAAGTTGGGGGAGGGGGCAGAGGGAAGAGGGACAAGCAGACTACCTGTTAAGTGAGGAGCCTGACATGGGGCTCAATCCCAGGACCCCGAGATCATGACCTGAGCCAAAGTCAGATGCTTAAACCAAATGAGCCACCCAGGCGTTGTGTCCCAGGAACTTCTTTTTTTTTTAGGAACTACTATTCTTCAATATAAGTTCTTCAGTATCTTCTTTTTTTCTTTTTTTAAGCTACAAACATGTATTACTTTGATAGAAATTTTAAGTAATTTTTAAAAAATCAATTAGTATCTTTTAGAAGAAATAATTATTTACATAAATAAAAACAGAACAAGTACCATCAGCCATTCATTTACTGAAATTTCACTCTAATCTCATTTATAATTGCTATAATACAGCCACTGATTCAATTTACTCATAAAATATTTAATAAAACCCTACTATAAATTTTGAACTTGTTGAATAATAAGTTAAATAAAAGCCAGTGTTGACCACATGAGCAAAGGAGAGATATTCTTGAAATGGGCAGAGTCTGATTAAAATTCTCCCTTGAGGCACCTGAGTTGCTCAATCAGTTCAAGTACCTGCCTTTGGCTCAGGTGATGATCCCAGGGTGCTGGGATCAAGCCCTGAGTCAGGTTCCTGGCTCAGCAGGAAGCCTGCTTCTCTTTGTACCCCCCCTCTCACTCTGCCTGCTGCTTCCCCTGCTTGTGCTCTCTCTCTCTGTCAAACAACAAAATAAAACATTCTTTTAAAAGTAAAAAATAAATAAATAAAATAAAAATAAAATCTGCCTTAGGTAGATTAGTCTGAAGTATGAAATTTTTTTTTAAGATTTTATTTATTTATTTATTTATTTAAGAGAGCCGGAGATAATGACAGAGATAGCAACAGAGCATGAGAGAACATGAGCGGGGAGGAGAAGGAGAAGCAGGCTCCCCAGTGAGAAGGGAGTCCCATGCGGGGCTTGGTCCCAGGCTCTGGGATCATGATCTGAGTCAACGGCAGATGCTTAAATGACTGAGCCACCCAAGTGCCCCTAAAAAGTCCAAATAAATTCCATCACAGAAGTTCAAGTGTAAAGTGTTAAGAAAGTGTGTGTAGAATATGATGGTCATTGCCAGAACAGGCAGAAGTAAAGCTGAGGTGAAGATAAAGATGATGATGATGATGTTGATAACAATTACAATGACAGATACTGTACCTTTAAATGCCAGATATCACGCTAATTATTAGATATATGTAATTTGTCTTAATAACCCCATATTATTTATTTCCATTTTATAAATTAAAAAATTCAGATTAACTAACCCACCAGAAGTTACACAGTTAGTAAACAGTGTAATGGTATTTAAGAGAAATGGCAAACTTAGTAAAAAGTGACTGGAGGAAATACTAACCACTATTCTATTATATTAACCTGCCTTGGGAATGGTGTAAGTCTTGATTTATGATTCAGAAACTATACACTACTTCATACCATAAAGGATTTGAGACAGAAGGAAATAAAACAGAGAGGTAAGTGAAAGCAGAAGAAAACTGGAAGGAAATTTAAAACTCCCTAACTATATTTATGGCAGACACAAGAAAAAAAAAATCACAGAGTTCTTCAATGTTTTTTATAAAAGGTACAAGAGATTCTAGTTATCTAAGGTAACTTATAACTGGGTCAACATTTCCCAAAGGGGGGAAAAAAAAAGGAAGAAAAAAGGCTTAATTGAGCCTGTACTTTGTTAAAACAAATGAAAGGTTTATTTTATATTTTTAAAAATGTAGTTTTTAATGGCAAATATGTACTTACTGAGAGATCAGTTTTGTTCTATTATTTTATTTATTTGTTTGTTTGTTTGTTTTTTACCAGTTAAAAAAGCTTAGTGCCTTCTGGCAACCTAAAACTTTTTCTGCTCTTTTCCACTTTCCAGTTGTTTATAAAAATATCAAACAAACACAACCTGTGCTGGCTCCTATTCCTGGTAGACTGCACTTTACATTTTTATCTTTCTCTGACTGAACAAGTAGCCATTCAATGCTAACTATTTGTTACACATCTGAAATGGTTAACTTTTCATTTTTATAATTAAAATAAACTAAAATTATTTGTATTGGAATCCTGTATCTCACAAATTAATATCAAAGTCCAATTTTTATGCTGCATAAAATAACTCAAAGAAAAACATTATTCATGACTAATCTATATTTTAATTAAATAACCCACTACATGCACAGTATTATCAAGTTTTAGTTAATGTCAATGTAACATGTATTAAATCCATTTATATATATAATCCCATTTATGTTATAGGAGAAACAAATACAAATAATTAGCACCCAGAGAAATAATGTGTCTTTCTAAACATTTTAAAATTCAAATTAACATCTGAAAAAAGAAGATAGCCAGAGCAGACTAAAAATTACAAAGTGGAAATCTAAAGAAAAAAAAAACCCACTTAAGACACATGGAGGAAATGCAATAGCTTCAAATAACCAGGAATTACCCTCAACCTCATTATGGCCAGCTAGAACACAGCCATATTTTCCCATGGCCAAAACAAAGGGATTGGACCATGTAGTCTCCAACTCAGCATTTCCATGCCACAATTATCAAGGTAGAGTCAAAAGACTCTTTCTTTGCTTGGTGATATTCTAGGGCAATGAGGTACGTTCTGTTATTTCAAATGAAGAGTAGACACAGTTAATATACCACCTCAAGTGTATAAGACTTGTAATATTTGGGCACCTGGTTGGTGAAGTTGGTTAAGCACCGGAATCTTGGTTTTGGCTCAGGTCATGATCTCAGGTCAGGGTCCTGAGATCCAGCCCTGCGTCTGGCTCTGCACTCAGTGCAGAGCCTGCTTAGGACTTTCTCTCCCTTCCCTCTGCCGCTCCCTCCAACAAGTACGCTCTCTCTCTAAAATAAGTAAATCTTTTTAAAACTTAAAAAAAAAAAAAACTTTTAATATTGAAGGAAAATATAAGGACAATTTAAACATCAAGGGAAGAATGATTCATTGGTTATTAATTTCACATTTTCCTCATTATGAAGAGAGACAGTTCTATAAAATCAGAAATATCAGGAATAGAAACAGTTCCACAAAGCAGCAAGAAACCATTATCCTCAACCATTCAAAACAAACTGGAAAAACTACAGATTCATGGTTTTTAAACCCGTAAGAGAACTGAGACCACAAAGAAACCTCTACGAATTAAACTCTAGAAAATGATTAGTCCTTCACAGGAGAGAAGAGAGCCACAGTGATTCCATCCCTGATGAAATAAGAAGAATTTAACACACTTTGAGTAAGGAAAAATCAGCCAAACTTTTAACAAACTTCACAGCCACATACAGTCTGGCCTCACAGATTAAAATCCCAAGGATTTCCAGCCACAAGCAAGTCTGCAACTACATGCCATCCCACACTAGTCTTCACCAAGTACTCAGGTATTGTCGCCAAAAGCTGGAATGCGGAGGGGGATGCAGGAGGAGAAAGAGAGAGAGAGAGACAAGGAGAGACAGAAGTCCATCAGATTAACTCTGGACTTTAAGGCTTTCAGCTACAAATGACTATGAGCAGGGCAGGAGAGAAAAAAGAACTTCTGATCTCCCCACTGCTTTCCCCACTCTTGAATCTCCAGGTACTCTAAGTTTTCAAGTCTAAGAGTAAGGCAGGGGATGAAAGTAACCCTTCCAAGGCACTCCAGGCTTTAACAGAGGAAAGACACAACAGAGTTGAAAAGAGGCATTAAAAAGCAGAATATGATAGGAAATTCTCTCCAATAATTCTCTCCAATATACCTTCTGCTCCCCTCTTTCTTCTTCTTCTGGAATCCCAATTATTCTAATGTTGTTTCATCTTATGGTGTCACATTATCTCTCAAATTCTCTCCTCATGGTCCAGTAGCTGTTTGTCCCTCTTTTGCTCAGCTTCTTTATTCTCTGTCATTTGGTCTTCTATATCACTAATTCTTTCTTCTGCCTCATTTATCCTAGCAGTGAGAGCTTCCATTTTTGATTACACCTCATTAATAGCTTTTTTGATTTCAACTTGGTTAGATTTTAGTTCTTTTATTTCTTCAGAAAGGGCTTTTATATATCCCGAAAGGGTTTCTCTAATATCTTCCATGCCTTTTTCGAGCCCAGCTAGAACCTTGAGAATCGTCATTCTGAACACTATATCTGACATATTACCAATGTCTATATTGATTAGGTCCCTAGCCTTCGGTATTGCCTCGTGTTCTTTTTTTTTGTGGTGAGTTTTCCCACCTTGTCATTTTGTCCAGATAAGAGTATATGAAGGAGCAAGTAAAATACTAAAAGGGTGGCAAAGACCCCAGGAAAATACACTTTAACCAAATCAGAAGAGACCCCAAATAGTGGTGGGGGAGAAAGGGGATAAAAAGAGGTTCAGAAAAAAAAAAAAAAGAAACAATTAAAAAAAGAAAACGAATAAAGAAAGAATTTTAAAAAGAAAATATATATATATATATTAGATAAACTAGTTTAAAAATGTTAAAAAAGAAAAGGGTAAAAGTTTAAAAAATTAGCAGAAGAAGAAGAAAAAAAAATTGAAAAAAAGAAAAAAAAAACAAATTAAATTAACTGCAAGACTAATGAATCATGGGGAGAAAGCCATGAGTTCAGTACTTTGCTTTCTCCTCCTCTGAAATTCTGTGGCTCTTCTTGGTATTGAACCTGCACTCCTTGGTAGATGAACTTGGTCCTGGCTGGATTTCTTGTTGATCTTCTGGGGGAGGGGCCTGTTGTAGTGATTCTCAAGTGTCTTTGCCCCAGGTGGAATTGCACAGCTCCTGATAAGGGCCGGGCTGAGAGAAGATATTTGCAAACTACATATCATTTAAAGGGCTAGTGTCGAAATCTATAAAGAACTTAGCAAACTCAACACCCAAAGAACAAATAATCCAATCAAGAAAGAGACAGAAGACAAGAACAGACATTTCTTCAAAGAAGACATCCAGATGGCCAAAAGACACATGAAAAAGTGCTCCACATCACTCAGCATCAGGGAAATACAAATCAAAACCACAATGAGATATCACCTCACACCAGTCAGAATGGCTAAAATTAACAAGTTAGGAAATGACAGATGCTGGCGAGGATGTGGAGAAAGGAGAACCCTCCTACACTGTTGGTGGGAAATGCAAGCTGGTGCAACCACTATGGAAAACAGCATGGAGGTTCCTCAAAATGTTGAAAATAGAAGTACCCTACGACCCAGCAATTGCACTATTGGGTATTTACCCTAAAGCTACAAATGTAGTGATCCGAAGTGGCACGTGCACCCGAATGTTTATAGCAGCAATGTCTACAATAGCCAAACTGTGGAAAGAACCTAGATGTCCATCAACAGATGAATGGATAAAGAAGATGTGGGTATATATACACAATGAAATACTATGCAGCCATCAAAAGAAATGAAATCTTGCCATTTGCAACGACGTAGATGGAACTAGAGGGTATAATGCTTAGCGAAATAAGTCAATCGGAGAAAGACAACTATCATATGATCTCCCTGATATGAGGAAGTGGAGGTGCAACATGGGGGGTTGAGGGGGTAGGAGAAGAATGAATGAAACAAGATGGGATTGTGAGGGAGACAAACCATAAGTGACTCTTAATCTCACAAAATAAACTGAGGGTTGCTGGGGGTAGGGTGTTTGGGAGAGGGGGGTGGGGTTATGGACACTGGGGAGGGTTATGTGCTATGGTGAGTGCTGTGAAGTGTGTAAACCTGGCGATTCACAGACCTGTACCCCTGGGGATAAAAATACATTATATGTTTATAAAAAATAAAAACTAAATTAAAAATTTTTTTAAAAAATGCAGAATATGAATCATGAGTCTGGCAAATTAGACAGCAAAACAGAGAGAAATAGAACTCCCACAGTTTTAAACCCGGAAGCTTAGCTATGAAGTAAGAGTAGAGCCCTGGAATTTGCCAGTATTTGGATTCCAAGTCCTATTAAAGACAAAGTTGTGACCCTATCCTCACGGCATCTGAATCACTGGCATTCTGCTGCAAACTACAACTGGAAACAAACAAACAAAAACGGTCACAATAACCATTAAGCATTTTAACTCACCCTTTCTCACCCCTACTACTCCAGATCTAGAAGGGCATGAAAATGAGTGTTACTTATTTCATTCTCTACAGTTGCTTTATACAGAAACAATGCAATAAAATATTACATAGCATACAATAAAGCAAAAGTAAATGTAACAATCGAAAGACAAAACAGTAGACAGAACAGAGGTGAGTCAAATGTCAAAACTGGCAGACACTTGAAACTAGCTCTGCTATAAGTAAAAAGAAATGGAAGGACTGAACATTAAGCAGGAAGAGATAAGGAATTTCAAAGGGTATGTATATTACAAAAGAAAGTCTAAAAATGAAAAATATAGGATCAGAAATAAAGAATTCAATAAATAGGCTTTAGAGCAGACACAAAAGAGTAAAGGATTAGTGAACTTGAAGATACTTAAAGAGGAAGTAGCTAAGTTAAAAAAAAAAAAAGTAAAAAATGAACAGAATGGAAAATCCAAGATAACCAAGTCTAACATGGAGTGTCAGTAAAGCTCTGAAAAGAAGTGAGAAAAAATAAGGCAGAAAAAGCGTATAAGAAGATAATGTCTACATAGCAGTGAGAGAATAAAGACACATTACACACTGAGGAAAAATGTAAGAATTTCCACTAACTTTTCATAAACAATTCATTCCCAAGAAAATAAAGCCACATCTCACAGCACCTGGGTGGCTCAGTCAGTTAAGTGTCTCACTCTTGATTTTGGCTTAGGAGATAATCTCAGGGTTGTGAGAATGAGTCCTGCATCAGGCTCTGTTCTGGGCATGGAGCCTGCTTGAGATTCTCTCTCTCTTCCTCTACTGATGAAAAAAAATTTTTTTTTAATAAATAAATAAATAAAGCCACATCTTAAAAAAAATGAATCAACCTATAAATCTATATGCAGAAAAAAAAATCCTTTAAAAGGAAAATGAAATAGATAAAAGCTGAGAGAATTCATTACCAGCAGACACACAATACAAGAACTGCTAATGGAAGTTATTAGTCATAAGCAAAATAATACAACATGAAACCACAGGAGAGAATTAAAAGCATCTGAAATGGTAAATACATAGGTAAATACAGAATATGTTTTAAACTACTTTTGTGGGGCGCCTGAGTGGCTCAGTCAGTTAAGTGTCAGCCTTCAGCTCAGGTCATGACTCCAGAGTCCTAGGATCAAGCACTGTGTCAGGCTCCCAGCTCAGTGGAGAGTCAGTTTCTCCCTTTGCCTGTTGCTCCTCCTGCTTGTGCTCTCTTTCTTTCACACTCACTCTATCTTAAATAAAGTCTTAAAAAAAGAAAGAGAAAACTAACTTTGCATATATATGCAAATTTCTTATAGACTATAGATTGTTTAAAGTGAAATAGTAAAAATACTATGAAAAAAATCAGAAGGACAATGGGCAGGCAGGGATAAATAAAATCACACTATTGTAAAATTTTTACATTGTTCATGAAGTATTCTTATTTGGAGGTAGACTGTGATAATGTAAAGATTCATACTGTAATCTTTTTAGAAGAGCACTCATTTTTGAAATGACACTAAGAGGTATAATGAAAGTCAATACAGGAGACAAAGCAGTACACTAAAAAATACATGCTGCACCAAAAAGAAGGTAGAAGAAGGCACAATGAATAAGGAGGATAAAGAGAAAACAAATAATAAAGTGGGAGACTAAAATAAGCTACATTAATAATTATACTAAATAATGAATTAACTCCAGACTTTCAATTACTAAAAGCAGGAAATGGGGCAAAAGAATTGAGAGAAGTCCCCTGAGATGCTCATGGTGTTCAGCAACCAGAGGCTTAAGGCTCCCGGAAGAAATAGGAGAAAGCACTGGAAGGCAATACAAGCTTTCAACCTGCCAGACCAGACTGTCCTCTGTAATAGTTTTATTAATCTGCATTCACCACAGCAACTTAGGAGAGTCTCTGTTTCATCACAACCTTGCCAACAAAAATATTTTAAAATTTTTGCCACCATATGGGTATTCTAGGATATCCCAGTGTCACTTTAATTTGCATGTCTCTGTAAGTGTGAACAATTTTTCATGTTTGAGAACCATTTTTCTCTTTTTATGTGTGAATTTCCCTTCCCACATTTTCTTCTACTACATATATGGTTTCAAGTAGACTGTAATCAATTTGGGGTTTATTCTGTGTATCGTATAAAGACATGGATATAATTTTATCATTCCCCAAATGGCTACCAAGTTGTCCAAATAACGTGCTTTCATGCTTTCAAAAGTGAGTCTTCAATGCACTGCTTGGAGATGTTGCCTATGCCAGTAATCAGTTCTTCAGCCCCAAATTCACATTTTGTTACCTGAACTGTGAAAATGAATTTGAGCCCTTTACACATATTTCCTGGCCAGCTGCAACCATGTCAAGCTTTGTCAGCAGAGGGCACTGGGGATGAAAGGATTTTGCTTCATGATTCAAGTGTGCTCCTAGGACAGGCTCCTACAGTGCAGAGTAGCTGGCAGTATCACGCAGCACCGTCCCTCAGGTGGTGGCATACTGGAGTGACTCCAGGAAGATTTCTCCCTTAACAGCTTTTCCTTACATCTTAAATATAATTTCCACAAGTTCCAAAGAAGTGATTTCCAGCAAGTTCTGCCAGTGCAGGAACACAGCAACTCCACTCCCATTCACTGTCCTCTTCAATGTGATCTGAATCTCAACCCTAAGAACAGGGGAAGTTCTTCCACTCAAGAGGGGTAATAGCTGCTCTTTATATCTGCTATTCCTAGATTCTCTGGAATTCTCTTTACTTCTTACTAGATAAGGCTTCACTACTCCAATATCCTGTCACACTTCATAATTTATATATCAAATTTTCTCTGTTCAAATTACATGTGGGTTTCCCTCTCCTTATTGGAGCCAGGCTGATACAATTCCTTTGCCACATAGTAAGTTTCCATTTTTACTTGAGTCTAACTCAGGACTTCCTGCTCAATTTACTAGTCTGCTTTTTTATTCATGCAACAGTACCACACTGCCATAATGTTTGGTAGGACTATTCTCCCTACTCCTGTATAGTTTTTTCAAGTATTTCCTGGATAGTCTCACATGTTTTTTAAATGTAAATTTTAGTATCAACTTGCCTAATTCTATAAAGTAGCTTGTTGGTATTTTTACTGTGATTTTATTGAATTTATAAACTAACTCAGGGAGAGCTGACATCCTGATAATGTTGAGTTGTTCCATCTACGAGCAAGGATGTCTTTCCAATTTTACTTCTGAGTCTTTAATGAGTGTTTTAAATTTTTCTTCATATAGCTTTTGCACATTTGTTAAATTTATTCCTACATATTTAATCTTCTTTGTTTCTATGGTAAACATGTGCAATCATTTTTTCCTATTTATAATTGGTGTGTATGAAGGAATTGATTTTCATGTTAATTTTATATCCTGCCACTTCTCTAAATTATTTTATTGTTGGATTTAGTTTTATCATTGGTTCTCTGGGTTTTCCAGGTATATTATATCATCTGCAGATTGAGATAGTTTTACAACTTCTTTACCCTGATTTATCTTGTATAATACACTGGTTAATATCTTTGTACAGTGTTGAATAGTTAAGAGTAGTGGGCATCTTTTGCCTTGTTGATGATTTTGTATGTTTCTCCATTAAGTAAGATAGGGGCTTTAAGACTAAATTATATAATATTTTATCAAGTTAAAGAAGTATCCCTTCATTCTTATTTTTTAAGATTTTATTTTTTTATTTGACAAAGATCACAAGTAGGCAGAGAGGCACAGAGAGAGAGAGAGAGAGGAGGAAATAGGCTCTAAACAGAGAGCCCAATGTGGGGCTCAATCCCAAGACCCTGGGATAATGACCTGAACCAAAAGCAGAGGCTTTAACCCACTGAGCCACCTAGGCACCCCCATTGTTATTTTCTTGAGTGTTTTTATCATGAGTGGATGCTGAATTTTCTCAAAGGTTTTCAAAATCAGCATCAATGGAGATAATATGATTTTCTTCCCTTAGATTTCTTAATACGGTCTATGATACTAATAGATTTCTTAATATTTAACCAAACATGTATATTTCTTTCTCAATGTGGTACTGAATTCTGTTTGCTATTATCTGTTTAGAAATTTTGTGTCAATATAATGAGTTGCATTTGTCTATAGTTTCCCTTCTTCATGCAGTTTGTATGGTTTAAGTTTCAGTGTTATACTTCCTTCATAAAAGGAAATTAGGAAGTTTCCCGTCTTTTTTTCTAGAATCATTTACAAAACATTTAGGATTATATTTTATGTGAAGGTTTGGTAGAATTCTCCTGCAAAACCACTTAAGCTTGAGAGTGCATTTGGGGATTATTCCTTGAGAATTTTCTCTGTTGCTTCTATGGTCTGCTCTAATAGGGTTGAATTTAGTAATTTGTACTTCCCTAGAAAATTACTTATTTCCTATAGGTTTTTAAAAGAATTTGCAAAGTGGCCCCATGATATTTATTTATTTGTTTATTTTTATTTATGATATACTTGTTATTTCCTATTTTATATATTTGTCCTTTATTTTTCCCTTGAATAGGTTAGACAATGATTTGCCTGTTTTGTTTACTTTTCCAAAACACTAGTACTGTTCATCAAGTGATGAATGGATATAAACAAAATGTGGTTAGTACCATAAACAGAGTATTATTCAGCCACAAAATGAAGTACTAATACATGCTACAACATCAGCAAACCGTAAGAACATTATGCTAAGTGAAAGAAACCAAATATCTAATGTCTATCATGTGATTCCATTTACACGAAATATCCATAGGCAAATCCATGGAGACATAAAGCAGATTAGAGGTTGCCCAGGGCTTGAAGCAAAAGGGGTGGGGAATGGTAAATAGGTACAAGCCTTCTTGTTGGGTAATAAAAATGTTGTAGAATCAGAATGTGGTGATGACTGCACAACTTTGTGAATATGCTAAAAGTTACTGAACTGTACACCTTGAAAGGGTAAATTTTATGGTATCAATAAAGCTGTTTTTAAAAAGCTACTGCATGGCCAGGGGAAAAAAAATTACCAGGAATCTGGTTTATTTATTAGAGTTACTGTTTTTCTATTCTCCCTCATCAATTTTTGCTTTTATCTTCATTATTTTTCTTCTTTGTACTTTCTTTTGCCTTGCTTTGTTGTTTTTCCTCTAGTTTTTATTTTTTTAACTGGAAATTTAATTCACTTAATTTTTTTTTTCATTTTTGCTGATGACAATGTTTAGTGAAAGAATTTTTGACTGATCATTGCTTTAAATGTATCACACATTATGATATGCAGTGTCTTCACTGTTGTTATGTTCAACTCCATGAGTTTAATTGTATTTATTTCCCTTTATCAAGGAACTATTTGATCATTTTTTTAATTTACAGATGAAGAGAACATTTTACTTATGTTAGTAAACTCTAGTTTTATTGTTATGCAATCAGAATGTTGCTTGTAATACTTCTACTTTATAGATGTTACTAATGCTTTATTTATAATACATAATCTATTTTGTCAATGTGTTTTAGCCCTGACAACCCTAACTAACCACTATAGTACTACCTATATAGTACTAAACACTGTACATTCGATCACAGCCTGCCATAGGCCCTCAATAGGAATGTGTATTCTTTATTATCAAGGTGTAACATTTTATATGCACCCATAAGATCAACCTCATTGATTATATTGTTTAGATATTCTATCTTTTTATTTGTCTACTTGATCCACTTAGTAATGAAAGCAGTGTAGTTAAGTCCATTATTTGTATGCTTCTATCTATGTGCCAATATACCTCCTATAGGTTTTGTTTCAGAAAGGTAGTTTCTATGTTATTTGAATAAATATTCATAAATGTAGTATCTTAATTGCCAAAAATAGGTTCTAGTATTAACCTTTATGTCACATTTAAAACTTTTGGGCTTGAATTCTACCATATCTGATATCAAGATCACTATTCCCTGTTCTCATATTCTTTCCATTTGTCTGCCCTTTTGTCCAATTAATACTTTTGTGAATCCTTTTACTTTTTAGCCATTCTGAATCATTTTATTTTAAAGTACATCTCTTATAAATAGAATATGGTTGTTTTTTGTTATATGAGCCAATCAAAAAAAAATTAAGTGGCTAAAGCCCATTTACATTGATTGTTGTAACTGATATATTTGGTTTCAATTTTAGCATAATATTTTATAAACTGCGTATTTTGTTATTCTTAGCATGTTTCTTTGTCCATAAGATGTGTATTCTTTGCTAATTTTGTTTAAAAAATTTTGTTTTTACAAAGTTCTGTATTTTTGCTTTAGCAGTACTTTTGTACTTTTACCTTTTTAAATTCCCATGAGTACAGTTTCCTCATTTAACTTTTTAACACCTGACTTATCAGGTGTTTTTGTTATTCTTTTACACCTATTGCCTATTTTCCTCCTTTCCTCTCCCCTCTCCTCCTGCTAGAATTCTAGTTTCATCATTTCTAATGTTCTCACAATACTTAACATTTTTACATTAGTTTTCCATTCTCATCCCCACCTTTCTTTCAGTCTTATACATATAATTACGTATGTTTTTAAATGCTCACCATCAAAACTTTTGGTGAAGAGTCCCAAACATCATTTGGTTAGATGAAACTCATCTTCTAGATTCCTCAAAAGGCATGAGGAGTACAGAATTACTTAACCTATGACATACTGAAAACTATTTTCATACAGCTTTAATATTTAAAAGATACCTTCAAGTACACATAGAGCATTTTCCAGAAGAGATCACATGTTAGGCCACAAAGCAAGTCTCAACAAACTCAAAAAGACTGAAATAATATTGCTCATCTTTTCAGACCACACTGGTATAAAACTAGAAATCAGGGGTGCCTGTGTGGCTCAGTGGTTAAGTTAAAGCCTCTGCCTTCGACTCAGGTCACAATCCCAGGGTGCTGGGATCAAGCCCCATGCTGGGATCTCTGCTCAGCAGGGAGCCTGCTTCCTCCTCTCTCTCTCTGCCTATCTCTCTGCCTACTTGTGATCTCTGCCTGTCAAATAAATAAATAAAATCTTTAAAAAAAAAAAAACTAGAAATCAACCACAAGAAAAAAAATCAAGAAAGAACACAAATACATGGAGGCTTAATACATGTTACTAAACAATGAATGGGTCAACCAAAGAATCAAAGAGGAAATCAAAAAATACATGGAGACAAATGAAAATGAAAACACAATGGCCCAAAACTCTGGGATGCAGCAAAGCTGTTCTAAGAGGGAAGTTTACAGCAATACAGGCCTACTTCAAGAAGGAAGAAAAATCTCAAATAAACAACCTCGCTTTACACCTAAAGGAGCTGGAAAAAAAACAAAGCCTAAAGCCAGTAAAAGGAAGGGGCAAATAAACATTAGAGAAGAAATAAATGAAATAGAGACGTAAAAAATAAAGCATATAAATGAAACCAGAAGGTGGTCCATAAAAAGGTAAACAAAAGTGATAGATCTTTAGCAGACTCATAAAGAGAGAAAGAGAGGAAAGAGAGGAGGAGGATTCAAAAAAAATAAAATCATAATTGAAAAAGGAGAAACAACAACCATCTCCAAAAAAAAAGATTATAAGAAAATAATATGAAACATTATATGCCAGCAAACTGAACAACCCAGATGAAATGGATTAACTCTTAGAAATATATAACCTTCAAAACTGACTCAGGAAGAAATAGAAAATTTAAGCAGACCAATTACTAAAAAGGAAATTGAATCAGTAATCAAAAAACTCCCCAAAAAGACCAGATGGCTTCACAGGTGAATTCTCCCAAACACTTAAAGAAGAATTAATATCCATTCTTCTCAAACTATTCCAAAAAGGTAGAAGAGGAATGAAGGCTCTCTCTAGTCTATAATTTATTTATTCTATAGAACTAACATTACCCTGATACCAAAACCAGATAATAAAAGAAGAGAGAGTACTACAGGCCAATTATCTCTGACAAACATAGATGTAAAAATCCTCAACAAAATATTAGCAAACTGCATACAACAATACATTAAAAAGATTATTCACCACAATCAAGCGGGACTTATTCCTCGGATGCAATGGTAGCTCAATATTTGCAAATTAATGTGACATATCACATTACTAAAATGAAGGATAAAAATCATATGATCATCTCAACAGACGCAGAAAAGCATTTGATGGAATTCAATATTCATTCATGACAAAATTCTCAACAAAGTGGGGTTAGAGGAAACATAACACTGCACAATAAAGACCATATATGAAAAAGCGACAGCTAACATCATACTCAATGGAGAAAAATAGAGCTTTTGCTTAGATCAGAACAAGATAAGGACTCTCCACTCTCACTAGTTCTGTTCAACAGGGTACTGGAAGTCCTGGCCACAGCAATCAGACAACAAAAAGAAATAAAAGGCATACAAACTGGTAAGGAAGAAAACTTTCACTACTTGCAGATGACATGATACAATATATAGAAAACCCTAAAGACTCCACCAAAAACTACTGGAACAGATATATAAATTCAGTAAAGTTACAGAATACAAAATTAATATGTGAATCCTCCAATTGTCTTATAATTGTCTAATTCTTCCTTTTTCTTCTTTGCCTCTTCACAACCAAATGGCCAAAGGAAGCTTTTTACTTCCTTTTTGCCTTTTTTTTCTCTCCCAGAAGCGATATAGTTGAAGAATCATCCTTTTAATTCCTATTCTTTAAATTAGTCTTAATCTTTTAAACAGAGTCTGCCCTTTTAAATAACATTCCTTTTCCTTTATATGGCATCTAATACTTTCTAAGTTGTATACCTGCTCACTATACAGCATTTCTCAGTTTAAATCTCCCACCTGGGGCCCTTAATTGGAACCAGTTCCTTTAAGATATGCATACTTTAAAATACTTTTCTGATATGCCAAGTTACCTTAGTATTTTCAGATTTGGGGTAGATTTCATCTTCCTGGTAGTCATTCCTATTCACTCTCAAGCCATATCATTTCCATCTCTACTCTGCTTTTCCAGTAGTTTAAAACGGTCTGCCTTAAATCACTAAAGCCCCACAATAGGACAAGATTGGAGTGGTAGTGTGTGGAACCATGGTGTTGGTTTTTGTTAATGTTTTCTTTTTACCCTCAGCTATTTGATAGTTTCACCATTCTCTGTCTTTACATAATGTTGAGAGTGTGTTTTTTTACACAGAGTTTTCATATGTGTGCAGTTATTAATACAGTTCAAAAGATTTGGGGAGTTTGTTCATGACACTATTACTATTTTCTAGCTATCAGAAGTCTGAGTGTGCTTTGTCAATAAGTAGATAAGCTGATTCTAAAACTCATATGGAAATGTAAAAGATCAAGGATAGTCAAATTACACCCAAGTAAAGATGAGGGCTTCTACTAACTGATATCATTACTTCTATTATGTTTCATTAATCAAAACAGTATGATATGGGCATGGAGAAAGTAAACTAGAACAAGGGAACAGGATAGTGCCTAAACACAGACAAACAGAATATGGTAAGTAGATCTTCAACCAAAATGCCAAGTCAATCCACTGGGAAAGAAAAATCTTTTTAACAAATTATTACTGAAACAATTGAATATCTGCATAAAAATAAAGAAATATACCAGTCTCTTTCCCAGTCTACACACAAAATTAATTAGGACATATATCTAAATATAACCCTAAAGCTTCTGGAAGCAACCATAAAAGAATATGTCCACAAACTTGAGGTAGGCAACAATTTTTAGACAGAACATAAAATGTACGAATCATAAAAGAACTGACAAAATTGATCTTCACCAAAATTAAACATTTCTAATACAAAAAGATATTACTAATAAACCAAAATAAGATGGGAAAATACATTCACATCATATGTAATTACCAAAAGACTTATAGCTAGAACATATAATTCCCACAAATCAATATTTAAAAGTCAAACAATTCAATTTTTTTAAGTCAGCAAAAGACTGAAATAGATACTTCATAAAATAATATATACAAATGGCCATTAAGCACATGAAAAAGGGCTCAATATCTTAATAACTCTGATCATCAAGAATATACACTTTAAAAACAGAATGAGATACCATTTCGTATCAGCATGAATGGCTAAAATTAAAAGGACTGAAAACATTGAATTTTGATGAGAAAGTAGAGAATCCACATGTCCCACACATTGTTAGGGTACACAATGTCACATCTGTAGAAATAAAGTAGCTATTTCTTATAAAGATAAACACAAATCCATCCTACGATCCACCAAACCCACTCCTCGATATTTAATCAAGAGAAATGAAAACACTGGCCCACAAAAATACTTGTCCAAGATGTTCACAGTCTTACTCCTAATAACCAGACACATACACACAAAAAACCCAAAATGGCTATCAACAGGAAAATGACTAAACAAATTATAGACGGTTGGTTAACATGGAATACTACTCAACAAACAAAAAAGAATGAACTACTAATACAGGCAAGACCATGACTGAATCTCAAAAACATGTCAAGTTTCTCACATGAAAAAGTGCTCCACACCACTTGGCATCAGGGAAATACAAATCAAAACCACAATGAGATACCACCTCATACCAGTCAGAATGGCTAAAATTAGTAATTCAGGGAATGACAGATGCTGGCAAGGATGTGGAGAAAGGAGAACTCTTCTACACTGCTGGTGGGAATGCAAGCTGGTGCAACCACTCTGAAAAACAGCATGGAGGTTCCTCATAAAGTTGAAAATAGAGCTACCCTATGACCCAGCAATTGTACTACTGGGTATTTACCCTAAAGATACAAATGTAGTGATCCAAAGGGGCATGTGCACCCGAATGTTTATAGCAGCAATGTCCACAATAGCCAAACTATGGAAAGAACCTAGATGTCCATCAACAGATGAATGGATAAAGAAGAGGTGGTATATATATACAATGAAATACTATGCACCCATCAAAAGAAATGAAATCTTGCCATTTGTGATGACAAAGGATGGAACTAGAGGGTATTATGCTTAGAGAAATAAGTCAATCGGAGAAAGACAACTATCGTATGATCTCCCTGATATAAGGAAATGGAGATGCAATGTGGGGGGGTTGGGGGGTAGGAAAAGAATAAATGAAACAAGATGGGATCGGGAGGGAGACAAACCATAAGAGAATCTTAATCTCACAAAACAAACTGAGGGTTGTCAGGGGGAGGGGGATAGAGAGAGGGAGGTGGGGTTATGGACACTGGGGAGGGAATGAGTTATGGTAAGTGCTGTTAAGTGTGTAAACCTGGCGATTCACAGACCTGTACCTTTGGGGCTAATAATACATTATATGTTTATAAAAAAAAATTTTAAAAAAAACATGTCGGGGTGCCTGGGTGGCTCAGTGGGTTAAAGCCTCTGCCTTCAGCTCTGGTCATGATCCCAGGGTTCTGGGATCGAACCCCACATCAGGCTCTCTGCTCAGCAGGGAGCCTGCTTCCTTCCTTCTCTCTCTCTGCCTGCCTCTCCACCTACTTGTGATCTCTCTCTGTCAAATAAATAAATAAAATCTTTAAAAAAAAAAAAACATGTCAAGCTTCTAAGAAGTTGACAAAAATAATTCCACTTTTATGATGTCCAGTTAGAGGAAAATTAATTCATGATGACAAATGCTAGAAAAAGATGACCTAGAGGGAACAGGCCAGTGGAAGGGACAAAGCATGAGAAAACCTTCTTGGGTGACAGAAATGTTTTGTATTTTGTTTAGAATCGTACTTCCATTAAGTGCACACAACTATGAAAACTTATTGCACTAAACACTTAAGACCTACACATTTTAAGGTATGTTAATTACAGTACAATTAAAAAAGAAAAGTTACATCACTTTCTTTATTCTGCAAACACTTGAGTCCCTAGTCCTAGGAATTCAAAGATAAAAAAGGAACATGGTCATTGACTTCAAATAAGTTCAGTTCCAGTGAAGCTTAGCTGACTTGCAGAGACAGATGAATAATTATAGCATAATGACCTAGAGATAAAATGTTATAGGAACTCAAAGAGAGGATACCTTCTTCCTGTTAGAGAAGACTTCCTATAAAAGATAATAGCTTCATTTTAAAATCAAAGGCAGAGCACCTGGGTGGCCCAGTCAGTTAAGAGACCAACTCTTAATTTCAGCTGAGGTCATGATCTCTGGGTCCTGGGCTTGAGATCCTTGGCATAGGCATTGGCACGGGGCTTACTACTCAGGAGGGAATCTGCTTCTGTCCCTCTATCTCTTCCTCTGCTCCTCCCTCCCTCCCCCACTTGCAAGCTTACACTCTCTCTAAAATAAATAAGTCTTAAAATGGGATAAAATAAAAGAGAGGCAAGAATCAAATAACTTAAATGGAGAAAAGCATTACAGACATAAGAGCAAGATGAGAAATGATATAATAATCAGATTCAGTATAGCGCATACATGAGAGACCAATAAACAGGCTGATACAGTTGGAGCAGCAACTACAGAGAGGAAGGAGCAAGAAAGAAAGCCAGAGACAAACAAGAAGACATACAAATCTTTGTAAGGAATACAGACTTCATCCTGCAGGAGACAGGAAACCTAAAGGTTAAAAAACAATTTTAGATAACCTATTCTAACAGCCCTAGAAAAGATGGATTTGAGAGAGGAAGAAGACCAATCAGGAGGCTCCTAATGTCCTCCCAAGAATGAAGTCCTTTAGTGGGAAAATATTTAGAAGGTAAAACTGTTAGGACTGACTCTTAATTTAAATATAAGAGAATGGTAAGAGGCAAAACTGACTTTTAGGTGACTGGTGAGATGAATGTACCACAAACTAAGTCAGAATATAAAGAGAAGAATTTGGAAGACTGGGGAAGAAAAGCACACTTAAAAGCATGGAAGTCTGAGGTGCCTCTGTGATACTGAGTTCAAACTGTACAGCGAAGTGTTTCATATACAAGCACACATTTTGAAATACAGGCTTAGCCAGATTTAGGAATCATCACCATGCAGAAATCAGTTTAAAATGAGATTCATCATATGTTTATAAAAAAAAATAAAAAATTAAAATACAAAAAAAAATGAGATTCATCAATTAAAGTAAGAAAAATGAGCAAGTGAAACAAAAACAAAACTTTTGTAGTACCAACAGGGAAAGTGAGAAAAGGCAGAAAGAGTGGGATAAGAATACTATAAAAAGACAGCAACTGAATAATAAGAAAAGGATAAAGAGAACAAAAATTCTGCAGTGTTTGGGGACACAGGGAACAGTAAATTTCAAGAAGTGAGTTGACCAGTACCTCCAATGCAGCAAAGAAGTCAGTAAGGAATGTACCTTACCAACAGATCATTGATAACTTCAGCAAAAGCATTTGGTGTAGTGTAGGAGAAGCACAAGTCAGTCGGCAGCAAAAAGAAAAGTAATAGTAGGCACAGGTGAAAAAGTAGAAAATAACACAAAGAGTGGTGATAGACTTCTACGTATGTGCCATGTATGTGGTAAGAGTCAGACATGTGCTCAACATTAAAGCAGCAACTTTCAAAAGAAGGAAAAATACCAGAAAGGCATTTATAAAATGTTTTTTATGTAAAATATTTTCTCAAAAAGGAAACTCAGATTTCAGAGAAAAAAAATGTCCTGCTTAAAAATATCTAATTATTAAATGACTGTTTCAAATATAGCTTCTTTCACATACTGGCTTGGAAATAGCACTAAAATAAGAAAGGAATCGGTAGTTGATCCTATCAGCTTAGTCATGAGAAAGGTAAACACAAGTATGCCCACCTGGCATATGTTTTTAAAACTTCATTAATTAGGAAAAAAATAACATTCCTGCTCCTCTTCAGAAATCTAGATCTAAGAATTACATTATAAGGTCTTCCTTTTTCTTTTCATAAAAATCTTTATACTTCAAAATACCTTCTTTTTTGAAGTATTTTTATATACATATAAATGCAAATATAAATTATATATATTATTTTTTAAATGAACTTTCAAAAGGTATTTTAGTTTTGAGGCATCAAACAAACTTATGAACTTTTATGCAAAAAAAATTAAAATACCACCAGCACTAACACTAATAGAATAAGTATTAACTGATTTTATTTTTAAATTGTGGGGGAGGAAAGAAACAAGTCAAGGGCACTGAGAATAAACTAGAATTATCAATTCCTTCAATTTCCCTTAAGAAAAAATTCACTGATGAAGTTTATCTCTAGAGAATGTTTTCCTTTAAGTTGTCCCTACCTGAATGTTGATCTCTCAACCATTCTTGAAATAGAAGCCAGAGTGATCTTTGTAAAATCAGCAAATCTGGTCTTTTCAAGGCCCTGATTTAAAACTCTCAACGGATCTCTGGACGCAGGGTAGTACTTGGGGAATCCATCAAGTCATCAATACAAAGTTTGGCCATTTGAAAAAAGAGCGATTTGCATATATCTTCCAATTTGATATGTAAAATTAATCATAATTTTTACAGAAAAACTAATACACTCTTCAAAACTATTATACTCTTTAAGTTTGGGGATGAGCTATCAAGATTGCAGTGGTCTATTTAATTTAGCTAAAATTCAGGGCCTGGATTTCTCAGTGATGTTATTTGTTTATGTTGGTTACAGTTGTTAAATGGCATGCTTGGTTGTTATCACTATATTACTTATACCCCAGTATACCAGAGTGGTTAGATGAAATGTAAAAGTTCTGATGGAACATTTTATAATGAGAATAATGTCAAAAATGGAAACTGTGAAAAAAAAGAATTTCAGTGTATATGAATCTCTACATGGTGGGAATGGCAACTCTACAAGTTTGAGGATTCATATCCAAAAAGGAAAAATATGAATGAATATAAGAATGAATATTGAAAAACTGGATTTCATTAGACCCTTTGTGCCTAGTCCCCTGAACACTGTTAAAATAGTTCCCCTACAGGGACACCTGGGTGGTTCAGTAGGTTACACATCTGCCTTCCGCTAAGATCATGATCCCAAGGTCCTGGAATCGAGTCCTGCATCAGGCTCCCTGCTCAGCAGGAAGTCTGCCTCTCTCTCTCCCTGCTGTTCCCCCTGCTTGGCTCATTCTCTCTATGTCTCACTCAATCTAATAAATCAATAAAAAGATATTAAAAAAAAAAAACTTCACCTATAATTTTTGTCAAATCAATTCATGAATTTTTTTCATGAATTCAATTTCTAATCTAAAATAGCTTATTACTGGGATGCCTGGGTGGCTCAGTCAGTTAAGCGTCTGCCTTCAGCTCAGGTCATGATTCCAGGGTCCTGGAATAGAGCCCTTGTCAGGGTTCCTCCTCAGTGAGAAGCCTGCTCCTCCCTCTCCCTCTGCCTGCCACTCCCCCTGCTTGTGCTCTTTCTCTCTTCCTCTCTCCCTCTAAAATAAATAAATAAAATCTTTAAAAATAAATCAATTAAAAAAAACAGATTACAAATAAATTAGGTTAATTTAAGTATAACTGGCTATCAAATAGCTTTTGCTATTTAAAGACAAACTTCTATATTTTACTCAGAATTAATATGTTTTAGCAGGCTTTTCAACCTCACATCTGTTTCCTTCTCTTAAGCAGTACTGATCTGATAAAAACTATCTGTAGTCTAGGTTTTCTATAAAATCCAAAAGTTGTCCAGGTGTGATAGAAATTCTCAATTGAAAGCAATGAAGGATTTCTATCTGCCCTAGGACATAATGGAAAAGTTCTATTAAAATCAGTAGACCATTTCAAAAACACCTGACAATTCCGTATCTGATAGAAAGTCCCACTGCAAGTAGTGGCACATTCCTAACAAATAGTTAGGATTTACTAATCTGTGAAGCAGCACCATTCATACCAGTCATTACAAATAAGGATACAAACAAGGATCATGGTTGTTCTTCCAGAACAACAAGGTATTTTTGACAAACATTGGAAAAGTAGCATGTACAACTTATTCCAACCTCTTCTAAGTAATAATGAACTAATAAATCTACTTCACTAATTACTTAGGACAGAGGCCAATAAACTTTTTCCGTAAAGGGGCAGATAGTAAAAATTGTAGTTTTCCCGCAGGCCATATGATCTCTGTCACAACTACTCAACTCTGCTCAGAGCACAAATGCATGGTATAGCTGTGTATGAATAAAACTTTATTAACAAGAGTAAGCATGAAATCACTGCCAACTCCTTACTTAGGATAAAGCTCTATAATCTTTTTTCTTTAAAATCTAGACTCAAAAGATGTCTCTCTTTAAACATTTATTTAATCTTCAAAAAATTTATATTGTTCCATAAATTTACATATTACAAAACTGGCTCCAAACATTTAATTTTTAAGAAGGACATTCCATTACTCATTAAATGAAAACCTTATTTATAAAATTAAAAGGCAAATACTTAATAACAATGCAATATTTCAACAAGAATATTAAATTACCTGCCTTCAGCTTCTGAGACTTACTAAATTCACATACAAAATAAGAGATTGAATATTGATAGTTCTCTCTCTCAAATGTCTTTCTATTCTTCCTGTGCAAGTAAAATAATATTATATGAAATATCCTATCTGTATTACTTATCTTTAATTTGAGGCACCAACATTTATAAGATTACCAAATGAGATTCAAAACCCATAAGATATAAGGATTTTGTCTTTATCAAGGTAATCCTTTAAGAGACAACAAAAGATATTCTAAAATAAAAGACAACTTTTTTCAGAAATAACACAATATCAGAAATCGATATATGTGAAAATTACATCAATTTATTTATAGGCAGCAGTAAGTTATGAGAATCCAGGCTTAATATGCATTAGAAAGGACGCAAATATTTACTAGGCACTCAGCATATGACAAGCAGTGTTCTGAACACTTTGTGTGTATCAACTCATTAATCCTCTTAAGCACACTGTGGGTTAGGTGCTATAATTGGCACCACTTAACAGATGAGCAAACTGAGGCAGCAAATAATTAATGTACTCAAGGCTATAGTTAATCAGTGGCAGAACCAGGATTGACCCTAGCAGAAGACAGTTGGACTTCAGAGCCCATGCTTTTAACCATGAACCCCATCGCTTCTCAGGAGGCAGGTATATCTGTGTGGCCAGCCATACTTCAATTACACCTTAAAATTTAAAAATAGAAAGTAGGTATAAATTTAACTGAAAATCAAGGATACATGTGGTGTTTTCACAACTATTTTCTATTCCTCAGTAATCGCTCATGATAACCCAGTTTTGTGATATAATTCTAATTAACCAATTCTAATAGAAATTAACTATTCAAAATCATGGAATTTACTAATTTCAGTTCCAAACACAAATCCATTCCAGCTCGCAAGCCTGTTCCTCCTCCACAATGCTGACTTCCTGCTGACTTCTTAGTTCATGTACACTGAGTACTTAAGCAAAAAAGAAAAAAAAACGGCTGCTGCGGGGCAGTACCAGGCAAGCTGTAACAGCAACAAGCAAGCTGAATATAACAAAAACATTCAGTCAAACGGCCTATTTTTCCACTTGGAAAATACAAGTCTTAGATACACAGAAATCTATAATCATACATTTTTTAAATATACTTTTGCTTAAGGCAGTAGAGCATTACCAGTAACGATAAACAATTCAATTTGCACATGAAAGTTATTGTGATAAGGTAAAACATTTTAAAAGACCACCAACCGTCCAATTCAATTTTATTTTCCACGAAAACATGTTTAGGCAGGAGTAATTCAAACCATGTCAAGCAATGTTAGCCAATATGACAACGGCACAGATAAGTCTCATCACACCAAATGTAAACTAATATTAGTTCGTATTAATTCATAACTAAAAGTATAAGAAAGCTACAAAATACAGTGGAAAGGTATTACCTCATAACAAACATGACTATTCTTTAATGTGTCATAATAGATATCAACCACATGATTAAACCAAGAAGGCTCGCAATCCCCTTTGCTAAGCAAACATAATACATACATACTTACTACTTATTATTATGGAGTGACATAATTAGGGAAAGAGGGCTTGGCAAACTAAAAAGTCCTTTACAAACATAAGATTATCACTAAAAATAATAAAAAATTTTAAGTAGAATATTAATAAGTAAATTGAATCAAAAGTATAATGTAAAAAAAAAAATTCCTCATTCATTCATACCAAATTCATGCAACTTTACCATAATTTCAATAGCATCAGTAAGTGAAAAATTCAAAATGTCTTCAGGTAGAAGGGAACTACTTCAAATGTGGTCCCTGGATCCATGTCAGTCTTCAAACTCTTTGTTACTGCTTCATGATGGAGTAACTGAAGGGAGCATTTAAAATCTCTTACAGAGGGGCGCCTGGGTGGCTCAATGGGTTAAGCCTCTGGGTTAAAGCCTCTGCCTTCAGCTCAGGTCATGATCCCAGGGTCCTGGGATGGAGCCCCACATTGGGCTCTCTGCTTGTCACGGAGCCTGCTTCCCCTCCTCTCTGCCTGCCTCTCTGCCTACTTGTGATCTCTGTCAAATAAATAAAAATAAATTTTAAAAATATATATTTAGGCTTGTTTAAAAAAAATCTCTTACAGAAATTTGAAATTGTTACAAAATTTTATACTTCACAAAAGTACTGGTGTGTGAAAAACTAGAAATTTTAATAACTGGAAAGAGTTTGAGAATCACAGAACTAGACCACATTTCCCAGAATCCTTTTCACATAGGTGAGACTAAGTTCTTGGAAACCAAGGAAGTAATGTGTCCCACTTTTCCCATTAGGGAGAGACTTGACTCTATGGCTCTCAGCTGTCCTTTCCCTTCCTGTGAGCTAAAACTCAGATGTGGCAGCTACTTTGCTATATGTGTGGAAACAATGACAATACCCTAAGTGGTGCTTCTCAAACTCTGAGGTACAAAAAAGTTACTAGGAGAATCCTGTTAAAACACAGATGCTGATTGAATAGCACTGTGGTAGACTGAGATTCTGCATTGCTAACAAGCTACCAGATAACGCTAATGATGCTGATCTTAGGACCATACTTGGAGCAGCCAGTGTTAAGGGACAACAAAACAGTAAGACCAAAGGAACCTGGGTCCCTAAATGACAGCAAAAAGCAATATCACCATCACTGTATGTTGTTTTGTGATGATGGAGGAAAAATGCTATGATTTCTAGAGCTTTGTAATGTGGGGTCTTTGTACATCAGCCTAGATTTCAACCTAACTAATGTAGATCAGTTCTGTAAATATTAGAAGGGTAGACCTCAGGCCAATTTTGTGTTTTAATTAAAATCATGTCAACATAAGTGCTTATTCACATAAGTATAAACTGGTAAAAACTTCAAGGCCTTATTGCCCTTTCAAAATAATCAGGCTCTAGAACGCACACTATGATTTCTGTCATGTGTCATTTAAATATTATTACTCTGTACCCATTAACATCTAAACCACCACCCTGCACTATCTTTTTCATGATGTCAAATCAAAATTTAATGAGTATAATGGCAGGTGTCTCTGTACAGCCAAGAGTAGCTAGATGTGTTTACCAACAAAGTTAAATGTAAATTTGGGGTGGTTACTTTGTACCAATAATGATGTAAACACAGACACAAAAATGGGCACTGAAATTTCATGGTATTGATAAAGCAACCATATTTTTAATATACGTACACAAAATACATTCATTTTTACCAATGGTTAATTATCAAAGAAACACCTAATTAACATATGCTTAGAAAGACTTCTGATAAATGTATAACTAAAGAAAAAAAAAAAGTAAAAACAAAGCAAATAATCACAACCAGAAAAAGCAGTCAAAAATTTATCAGCAGGGGCGCCTGGGTGGCTCAGTGGTTTAGGCCTCTGCCTTCAGCTCGGGTCATGATCTCAGGGTCCTTGGATCGATCCCCACATCGGGCTCTCTGCTCAGCAGGGAGCCTGCTTCCCCCTCTCTCTCTGCCTGCCTCTCTGCCTACTTGTGATCTCTGTCTATCAAATAAATAAATAAAAATCTTAAAAAAAAAAATTTATCAGCAGCAGTCAAATAAAGAATTATACCCTAATCCTATAAAACTTCATAATGACCAAAGACAGATCTGATAGAGCCTGGATTCTAACCCTGTACTACACCTCCCCAAAAAGCACAACTTTTACTCCCTGAAATGCACAAGGAAAGAAGAAAATCAACACAATCCTGGAGAACCGTCACTATCACTCACAATTTAGGGTGAAACAAACCAAGAGACTCAGCAGGCAGCCTGGACAAAAGATTATGGCAAACCCCTAGGAGGAGAAGCCTCTGCATACCAACTGAAGCTCTCAGCCCCAGGGGAAAGGCTCAATAGTATTGGCCATTCTGAGTATGGTAGACAGAGGAAAGCCACTGGGAAGAAGCCTATTTTACATGTTTTGTGACCTGACTGGCAACATATACATGGTCTTTTTGCTGTTCATAATTGAAAGTTAACAAAAGAACAACCTATGCTTGGCAGGGTCCTCATATAAGAACCCAGTGAACTGAAACCCTCTGCAGCTTACTAAACTGGAAAGTGTCCCAAATGCCTACTGCTTTGCCCTATCAAAGGCCACAGAATGAATTACAACCTCATCATCCTAATGCTTTTCTAACCAGGGACCCCCAGATAACAAGCAATTCTGAAATATTAAAAAGAAAAATAAAAACTTCAGCACCTCATAAAATATCAAATGAGTAAAGAAATAATTAGGACCTAGGACAAACTTATACTAAAAACAAACTTCTGAAAATAATTTCTATTAACAATGCTTTGAGAGAGAACATCTCAAACCCCTACAGAAAGTTGGTTGTCCCATTCAAAGAAATATTATCAATGTATCTGTAAACGTATGTGTTTGTGTTCTGTCATTAGTATCAATAGAGAAAGCTTTAACAGTTTATTTCCTGCATTTCTGTAAAAATAATAATTTTTCCATAAAACTGATTTTTAGAATTTCACATCCATTTCACAAGTAACAATTTCCTACTCTGTACAAAGCCTGAATAAGTTTCATGTTCCTTGAGAACACAAAAACAATATTATGAAACATCTGAGACTAATTAATTATGATGGTATTATCAATATTCATTCCACGAGCATTTCTGTGTCTACTGTGGACCTCACCCCTTGCTAAATGCTAAGAATGGTATAGAAACATGAGAAGACTTGATCCTTGTCCTGCAGGATCTTACAAAACAAGACATCAAACTATTTTAACTAAATAGAAAAACTGGATCTAATCTAATCTAATAATATTAGAATACATTTATGGCAAAAGGAATATACACTTATTTCTTTGGGTCTAATAATATTAGAATATATTATGGCAAAAGGAAAAATTATTTCATTCATTTTATCGTGACCATCTATCAACTTTCTGGACATTTAAACTTGCATACATCCCTATTTCTCTTTCAAAACAAAACTTAAACTGAATTAATTCCAAAAGCCATTATAAAATGTTGGTTTAATTTATTTAGCAAGTTTTTCCATCAACATTTATGTTTAATGTTTCATATTATATATTTTTAAAAATCTACCTTTATTAATTTTCAAATATCTCAAGGTCTTGCTTAGGAATTCAGTAAAATAAAAATGTTTTTTCTTACATCTTCACTTAATGTCTACAACAGACTGTCTTCTGAAAAGCTGTTGCTGAATTTTATTTGCCTTTTGTTTTTAAAGATTTTATTTATTTATTTGGGAGAGAGAGAGAGAAAGCATGAGCAGGGGGAGAGGCAGAGGAAGAAGCAGGCTCCTTGCTGAACAGGGAGCCAAATACAAGGCTAGATCCCAGGACCCTGGGATCATGACCTGATCCTAAGACAGAGCCTTAACAAACTGAGCCACCCAGGTGCCCCTATTTGCATTTTATATTTAAAGGGGACGGGGGTGGGGGTGGGGGTGGGTTGGGGGAATGGAATTTTTTAAAAAGGAACATTCAGATACCTAAATTTATTTTAAAAAAATGTTTTAAAAACTGATCTGAATCTCTAGAATCAGCAAGTCAGTAATATTGACCTAAGCAAATAATCTTGTCACAGAACTCTTAAAGATATGTCCATTTTCTCTTTTCAGAAAAGTCAGTGATTTCCTTCCAATCCTTTTTCCCCTCTCTGGCAGCTCCCAGAAGGCTAATTCTCTTTTAAAATGCTGAAATTCCTCAGTGCTTGAACCCAGCCTCTTCTTATTTAAAGCTTGACTTTTTAGATCATAGATCAGTGCTATCTAATAGAAATAAGATGCAAGCTACACTCGTAACAGTAAAAAGAACCATGTGAAGTTAAATTAATAATGTATTTTAACACAATATATTGACAGCATTATTTCAATATATAAGCAATATAAAAATACATGAGAGATATTTACATCCTTCTTTGTTCTAAGTCTTCCAAATCCAGTCTGTATTTTATAGGTACAACTATTTTACATTTTACAAGCATTCAGCAGCCACATGTGGCTAATGTCTACCATATTGGACAGTGTGGCCTTAGATGATCTCATCTGCACTGCTTCAATTATCAGCTATACTTGAATGATTCCGAATTTATTCTCTAATCCGGTCTTTTTCCTAGTGCAAGATTAGTATTTCCCAATGTCTAACTGGCATCTTCTTTTAGATAACTCAAAGCTACCTCACAGTCAAATAATGTCTAACTTCAATTCCACCCGTCAAAAATGTGTTCCTTTTCTAATACTCCCTATTTAACCTTATTGTAATCAGTTCAAGTATAAAAGCCAGAAACCTAGAAATCAACTCTTTGACCCCTCCTTCTCTCTTTCCCATATACAATCCATCTAAAAGTTCTGTCCATTTTACCTCCTAAATATTGCTCAAATCAATTTCTGTTCTCCATCTCAATCATCACCACGACTTTATCCATCCGGCTACTCATGCCAAGCTCTGAGCTATTTTCTTCAATGCAAGCATTTCTCAAAATTTAACTATGATGTCATCCCTACTCCAACCCCTGATAAAACTTTCCAACTGATTTCTATTGCCTCCAGAATAAAAGCAAGGCCCAAGCTACAGGACCTAGACCCTAAGTATCTCCCAGTCCCACTTCCCTATACTGTTCCTATCTTGTCCATTCATCCCAGTCCTTCAGACCTTTGTACTCACCATGCTCCCTACTGCCCTGTGAAATTTGCATCTGCTTTTTAAAATCTTACTTATCCTACATAATTCCCACTCATCCTCCAGATCTCAGGGACGCATTCTACAACCACCACAAAGACACCAAATTTCCATTCCATAAATTCTTCCAGAACCATGCCCCTTTTCATCTCTGGTGTGTTTACAGATGCAGTGTTTACAGTATATAGTTAATGGCTTTCTTCCCCATAAGACTACATCAGATTATACTAAAGAAAGTGTCTGCTACAAGATGTTTAATAATTATTTGTTGAATGAATGCATCAATGAATCTGCCTTGTTTTTCCCTAGAAAAGGACTAGACACCATATGAGATGGTATATACAACATATCCTACTTATACACCATTAGTTCTGGAAAGCCTTCCAGACTTCCCAAGCAAAATACCACTGTACAGCATGTTTAAATTCTGAGGGACTTATATATAATCGCAAAAACAAACAGTGCCTTGTGTAGAAGAGGCATAAACATTTACTGCACGTATTTCAGTAGACACATTACTATATAGGGTTACATATTTCTTTGCATTATTGCAGAGACTTAACAGTTGTAAAGATACCATACCTCCAACAGCACTATCTTAAGATGAGGGTAGCTATTTGTCTCCACTATAAAGGCTGTAAAGCTGTAATAAGTGTAAGAAGCCCTCACACATGCACACAGACTCACCCACAGAGTAAGGTTGTGAAACCTGTAGGGGTTACAGTACTAAGGTACACGTAGGATCTGTCCAGCCCTGGAGTGTGATGTGGTTCTTTCCCCTTTCTCTCTATCACTAGGGTGCTTCTTTTCTGTTCTCACTATCTTTGATTTGACACTCCTGTTAATATTTCACCTTATCACCACACATTTTTTTGTCCCCTCTTCTCTGCTTTACTTTGTTTTCATTCTACGACTTCACAAATGTTTCTCAATTTTTACATAAATTGTTTTTGCATTACTGGGAGTGCAGTCTGCTTCTTCTAAAAATCATCTAGAGGTAAAGCCTTCTTCCGCTAATTCCAGATCCTACATCTTACAAAAAGTCAATTTCTAGAGAGATGGGACTTAACTGCAACATGATAAGTCAAACTGCCAATATCCTTCTTTTGTCAAAAGGAGAAAATATAAGCCGAAAAAGTTGATATAGTTATATTTTTATGGTTCTTGAAATGTTACTATGTAATTTTTACTTGATTTAGCAAATGCTGCTGTGTGAGAGGAGAAAATTATTTTCAACTTGCTGAGGTAGCAAGTTTCTTTTTATACCCCCTTTATGCTTGAGGCAGTCAAGTCTACAGGCAGTTGAAACTAGATTTATAGGTTATTCACCAAAAAATCACTGCAAACAGCACCTTGAAACCTTAAAATTTGCAGTTTAACAGAATATCCAGGCATTTTTAGCAGTTTATAGTATCAGTAGAAGCCACCGGGCAGTGTGTAACATATTTTAAGAAAGAAGGTCAACAAGGCTTATTAGTATTGAACTACAATTTCACAAAAAAAAATAAACCAAAGATATAGTTACAAATGCTCATTAAAAAAATATGAAATGTTTCAAAATGGGATGTCTCTGATAAGCTCCCCTGAAACCTAAATACAAGGAAGGCAACTGGCTTCTTCTAGTATTCTTCAACATGATCTATTATTGTTTTGGCTAAAAAAGTGTTTTAATGGTTCTGATCCTTTCTGAAACAGTGTACCAAGAGTATGTTTATATCAAAGTGGTAATGATAAAATATTTTATAATTCTAGATATATAATTCTAGATAATAAAGTATCTTGCACTTAATATACCACCTTATAAAGAACTACCAATATTCTTTACAAATGGACTTATGCCTAAGAGTTATGTTGGCATATGAGGGAGCAAAACTTCAGACACTCTTTGTATTATAAACTTCTCTCATATCACTGTTAGCAACAGTGTAGCAGGTAAAAGTAAAGTAATGCTGATGGTGCTGTAAAGGTTGCTTCCCATTTGAAGACAGATCATTGACCATCAATCTCCTGGGGAAGAGGTGTGTCTCTCAGAAAACAGAAGCCTTACAAGAAAGGTGCAGGGTGGGCTACCAAACCAGGAATCTGACTTTCTTGGTCTTGATCATTAATGTTTTGGGGAGGAAGCTTCTACATGATGGCATGTGAAAAGAAGTTCTCCATCTGTGGATAGGTCTAAAGTTAGAAATTAGAAATTCCAGCAAATTGTCCTAAAGCACCACTTTGGAATAGCTATCTCAAAGCAACATGTGGAACAGGGCTGGCTCCTCAAGACAAAAGAGCATTCACTTCATACTCCACACTGCCATTGTGCTTCCTATTTTATCTATCTTACAGTTGTTCTTCTCTAGTACTAAATTTTTATAGACTTTTTTAAAGCTGCAGTCTTTCTTAGTTGTTCAAAGGTGAAAGAAAGGGAAAGGAGTTTGGTGGTACACACTTGGGCCAGAGAATGGTCAGTATAGTGGTAGCACCAGTAAACAAAGAAAATAGAACTCAAAAGAGAAGGTGAAGTTCAAGGGGAACAATGTAAGAAGACTTGTGTGTTCATCCTTCTATTTTCCCTCCAACCTTTCCCTCTTCACCAAAAACACAAAAACAAAATCCCCAGAGCACATCCGGGTTAAGCCTTGCATGATAGAAATCTGGAGTTTCTAATGAACTATGTTCCTTCAGAATAAAATGGAAACACTATTTCTAATGCTACCTTATGGAGTCTTCAACTCAAAACTGCTAGGTAAGGCAAACACATATAATATAGTGCCTTACCTTTCAGATAATCTTAGACTTTGCAAAATACAGAATTAACCATTTTCAGGTAACTCTGATCAGCATTTAAGTGAGCCACTGCAAGATAAAGCTTTCTTTGTTTTCAAAATCAACCACTCCTAAGCATAAGCACCTTATATTTCCCAAAGGAGAAAGTAAATTTATACACCACAAAATGCTTTAATCCAATTTTCTATTTCAAAATGTGTTATTTTTTATCAACAATTTAAATTAGAAATGATCACCATGGCTTGATGGAAATGAGTTTTGAATCTTTATTCTACACATTTGAGCAGTATTCTTGGATCTGCTACTTATAACTGAGCAAATCTTTGATTCTCTCTGTGCTTCAGTATCCTCATCTGCACACAAGGGTGTTAAGCTGTGCCATCACTAATTCCATGGAAAATACCTTTCTCAAAAACACAATCACAATTATGTTCTAACATGTTTCTATTTTTTAAGGTTCCAAAAGGTTGATATTTCTATAAAAATTCTAAAGATTCAAAAGGTTAGCAGAAACAAGCAATTCCCCCTTGAGGAGAATCTCCAAAGAGAAAAAAAAAGACATTAAGTAAATCTGTTATTGAGATAAACTGAGCCAAATCTCTCATTGTGAAGTTTATTCCACACATATAACTAAACACTATAAGAGATCAATGTGCTATTTAGTGCATTATTTAAACACAACCACCATACTGTGAAAGTCCCTGAAACTTTTAAGTTCAAATTAGCATAACCTGTTGCTTTCTATGCTACTCATCACTAAAGACAAAAAAATTACTGTAATGTCTGCTGGAGTGGCTATAGTTGGAGATGTATTTTAAAGTATTGGTTTTGTGGGGGGGTCTTTAAGATAATAGACTTAAGAGGGGGGGAATTTGCTCAAAAACAAAACAAAACAAAACAAAAACCATAGACTGGAATTATGTATCAGAAACCTAAGCTTTATTTTTAAGATAAAATATTACCCTAAACTATTATTTTAGGTGAAGATGATAGAAAGGATTTAATAATAGTTTAGGTGTCTTAATATCTATTTCTTTTCAGGTCCTATAAGTAACTAAGTGTATAGACTAAGAACTAAGAAAAAATGGTTTTGTCCGTGACAATAACAGAATCCCAAGAGTTAGAGGAAACTCAGAAAGTCAGAACTGGAATGAGTTGGTCAAAACTACTCTATGGTCCTAAATCCTTCCAGTTCTCTTCTCTGCCTAAACTTTTGAGATTCTACATTTTAACATAGTAAGACTCTACTTAAACATAAGATCTACAGGCTACTTGAACACCTAGGAGATCTCTTTCTCTTCTTTGGCACAAATCTAATTTGTTCAAGACTTATTAGGAATTACATGGTAACTCTTAGAAAAAGTCTTATTAGACCCACAAATTACTATTGCCTTTGTGAGTCACTGCCATATAAAAGCAACAAAATCTGGTGGAAAAAGAAACATGTTAAACAGATCATTTGCAACACAAAGTGACAAATGTTACAATATAACCATGCTAGGGACTTTAACAATGTAACAAGAAAAAGGAGGCACTATCCAAACTTGGGTAGAGACTGCAATAGAATCTGATTAGCAGGGGCATTCCAAGGTCAATTGTATCAGACTTTACTGGGAACCTACATTGTAGTGGCTCCCTGGCAGTACAAATATACAGAAAAATAAGATGCAGTTCCACACCCCTAAAGAGCTTGTAGTCCAAAAAAGAACAATTTCGTATGTGTTTGGAACCAATGAGACTTTGGAGGTGTCGTGTTGGAAAGAAGTAACCCAACAAGTTTGTAAATGAAATCATATAACTAGGTTGAAAAACCAAGGCTCAATTTAATGAAGAGTGGAGAGCAACTCAAGTAAAAGAGTAAGCCAAGGTTATTATCCAAAAACATTCTTGTGAGGTAAGAAACTGAAGGTAGAGATTCCACAATAAAAATAGAACTGAGTATGGTGAGTTTTTCCTTCAAAGTCTGTTACCCTAATGGTGTTCTACCCAAAAACCATGGGAACAACAACGCATAATGGTTAAAAGCACCAGATTTGGAACCAGCCCCCCTGTGCTCAACTTTGAACTCCACCACTTCCTAGGTAGAAAAGAAAAATTACTTAACAGTTCTGTGCCTGAGTCCTCACTTCTAAAGTGAAGTGCCTGCACAGCCAGGAGCCCCTTCTTCAAAACACAGGCATTATTATATCACTCCAATCAAAAAACTTTATCCACAAAATCAAATCCATATCTTTTAGGCACTTGTAGCCGCCATAACCTGCCCCAACCTTTCTGGTCTTAATCCTCACTGGACACCCTCCTACTTCCAGGAACCACTAGGATCTAGTATCAGTTCTGCAAACCAGTAAGCACTTTCCTACTTCTGTGTCGCCTCTCCGGTGGCTGTCTAGAAAGACTTTTCCCTCACCATCTTTCAAAACCTGCTTCTCTAGGAAATGAACTCTCCTTCCCCTCCCAGTTCCATAGCCCATTTGCGTGCCTCTCTGCACAGTTTGCCACTGTTTCCCGTTTTTATGTTTGTTCCTGTAATGCCCCCGTCTCTCCTCTTTTCACCAAGATAGTGAACTTCCAGAGAGCTGGGCCAAATCTTTTTCATCCTCCTTCCCACCCCTCCTCTCAGACTGAGCCTAGGTAGGCCTGCAAAAGCGTTACTAAATTAAACTGGATGTTAACAACTGTCATGGCCTCAGTTCCAGAAACTGCTTAATTTCGCATTTTTTAAACTACTTTCAGATTCTAAAATCTTAACATGAAACGTCTTTAAAAATCAGAACATTGCCATCGCTTCAAGAAAAGTTCCACGGAGCACCCACACGAGTTGACAATGAGGTCATTCTTAGCTTCAGAAGTTGTGTGTGTGCCACGGAGGGCAGCTTCACACCGGTCGGAACACACTGCTCTGAAATTAGGAGAAAGAAGAGGCGGCCCGGTTGCAGCACGGGCTTTGCCCTGGTGGGCCCTCAACTTCCTGAGGGCCCGCGGGCTCCGGCCGCGCTAGCCCCTCTCCGCTGCACTGGGGGCCCTCCAGCCCTCGCCTCCCCTCGTCCCGCCGCAGCAACACTCCCCAGAGCGGCGCGGACAGCGTGGCAGGTCCTCCCGGGCGAATGCGCTCGGGCCTGGGCCGCCGGCCACCCTGCCTGCTCGGCCCGCAGCCCCCGGCCTCTCCCCGGCCCGCCGCCCGCCGCCCGGGGCCCAGGCCGCGCCGCCGCCGCCGCCGCCCCGAGGGAAGCTGGGGGACTCGCTCCGCTCCGCGTGGCGCCGGGGGCGGAGCCGGCCCGGAGGGCCCGGGGAGAGGCCGGGGGCGGGCGGCGGCCTCCGCCTACCCCGACACGCACCCCACCGCCCCCAACCCCAACCCTCCTCCGGGCCCCGGCCCGTGTCCGCGGCCGAGCGGCCAGCGGGACTCGCCACTTACCAACCCGCCTGGGACAACGCCGCGCCGGGAACCTCAGACATGGTAGCTGCTTAGGCCGGGGGTGGGAGGGGGGGGGGGCTGGGGTGGGGGTGGGGGGTAGGCCTCCTACTTGAGAGCAAAAAAAAAAAAGAAGAAGAAGAAGAAGAAAGAAAGAAAGAAAAAAAAAACCGAAAGAAAAGAAAAGAAAAAAAAAAAAACTCCTCTGGTCGGCTCTGCAACTGGGCATGCTCAGTGCGGCCGGCGCTTCCGCGTGCGGGTTCCGCTCGCCGCGTTTTCCGAGCGGCCGCAGGGGCAGGCCTGGCGTGGGGCTTGGAGGTTGCAGCCTGCCGGGGGCCGTGATGCCTCGCACACCGGCTGGGGCCTGGAAATCGCGGGCCAGTTTGTGAGCAAGGACTACGAGACTTTGCTTTCCCCCGAAGGCCTGGTTATGTTTTGTTTCTGGCTCACTTTTCTGAGTTGCACCCCTTGGAAACTAATGCGGATTGTTTTCTTTGTAGAGCGGAAAGGAACGCCCGCTTTCCAGCGCCGACAGCCAGTCGCTTCCCCCGAGGCCAGGGTAGGCCAGAGTTGAGACGGCGGGTCGGTGGAGGGGCAGTGCCTCCAGCCTGGGGACAGTGAAACTCAACCAAAGAGGTGTTGCCAGCCACTGTGCGTTGGAGAAAAGTTTACTTTCTTTGAAAATAAAGACTCGCTCCTTTCACTCTGCTCCGACACAAAGAAAAGAATAAAGTCGCATTTTTTTTCGAGTCCCCACAGGCAAATCAGTTTGTAGGAGGTTGGAGCACAATGAATGGTCAACCCAAGGAAACCTGAACTTAAGGGACATGGGTAAATCGGGCAGCTGTGTCAGTGTTTGTTTTCTCTGTCGCTCTGTCACGGGTCTCGCTCTGCCACTGGACCCGTCCAAAGTCCCAGCGCGGCCCCGTCACTGCTGGCACTGACATAACCCGGCTTGGCTGGCTCCTCAGCCCCCTCGCTGGTGTCCTCCCGCTCTCAAGAGAGCTGAAGCGCAGGGGCGGGTCCCCGAGTGAGCCTGCGCGGCGGCGTCGCCGCACGGCGCGTTAGACGCTCCAGCACGATAGGTCGGCTGAGACTTACGACAGCCAATCGGAGAGGAGCAGATGGAAGGTGGGGCCTCGGGCCGGGGAGACACTCCCTAAAAGTTTGCTCCGCCTTCCATGGTTTACCAGCTCTGCCTGCTCGGGGTAAAGGCGCTTCTGGATGCCTCGGGCCCCAACTGTCAAATCACGGGGAGAAACCCAGAACTTAAGCCGCATCAGCCGCCGCTGCCTTACCTGAAACTATCATCCCAAACACAGACCTGGAGCAGAGGCTGCGGAACTGGACAGAGCCCCGTTCTTGGGATTGGGGAGGAAATTCACAGTTACAGAAGGAAGGAAATAATTGCCATGGGTGGAGCTAAAACGCAATGCAAATTTTTCTCCTTTTAATTGGGAAACTCCCTTTGGGCTTCCCCAAGTCATAGTTTTAAAATCGCGATGCTTCTAAAGCTATCGAAATATGTTTTCAAGCACCTTGCTTAGGTACTTATTTTAACAAAAGATATTTCCAAGTGCTTAGAATCAAAAGTAATTCCTTCCTATTCTTTGCAATTTGCAGTAGTATACTGTGTTTCGGCCATACACATGCTACAAGTATATTTCACGTTAATAGCACCAGTTATCCTGTTCAGCAGTCAGGAAAAGATTTGCCCTTCTGAAGGTAAAGAGATGACTCAGGTTGCTAATAATTTTTATTGGCTGTTAAATAGGATCTACTCTGACCAATTATTTACATTTTGCAATCAGTGTAAGTTATTAAATATAAAAATGATATGCTGTCCTAATATCAGAATTCTTCACTGGCTAAATGTGAATCCGTTACAAGTTTGTTCTTACAGTGCAGTGTAGTAAGAATTTACCATTGCGTAGCGCTTACAGTAACTTTAATAAAATGCTGAAACATTATCCCCTTAGTTTAAGAAGTGTTTTGAAGAATGGGTTGAGGATTCCCACTGGAAAAACTTGGGACAATATTACCATAAAAAACAATGATGATACTTTATTGAATTTTTAAAAATAGGTAAAATACATGCTTTCAGAACGGCACTAAAAACAAGTGGTGCCTTGGCTGGCTCAATTGGTAAGTCATGTGACTCTTGAGCTTGGGGTTGAAAATTCAAGCCCCACATTGGATATAGAAATTATTAAAATAAAATCATAAAAAAAGAAAGGTGAAAGGATAAAAGCTTTTCTTTCAGAGGTATCCCAGAGAATAAATGTAGAACAATTGATAGAATTAGAAAAATGACCTTTTTCTAATTCATTCACAATTGATTGAGGCAAAGTTCATCAAAAGATGCTAAAAGCCATTGGTAAAAGATCGTAGCAGTACAGGATCCTCACACAGTCTTAAGGTATCAAGCCATAACTTAATTATTACAAAAGAAAAAATGTACCTTTCTAGTAAAAAAAGAAAATCACTGCCTTAACCAAATGACTAGCGCTAGAGTCACTAATGGGACAATCTGATATTATGTGCTTACTGATGAAGCACATGATGCAAAGTACACAACATCTTCTAAGAAATATTCTTGCCGGGGCGTCTGGGTGGCTCAGTGGGTTAAAGCCTCTGCCTTCGGCTCAGGTCATGATCCCAAGGTCCTGGGATGGAGCCATACATTGCATCGGGCTCTCTGCTCATTGGGAAGCCTAGTTATCTTCCTCCCTCTCTCTGCCTGCCTCTCTGCCTACTTGTGATCTCTGTCTGTCAAATAAATAAAATCTTGAAAGAAAGAAAGAAAGAAAGAAAGAAAGAAAGAAAGAAAGAAAGAAAAATATTCTTGCCAAAATTGTTTAACCTAAATTTAATCAAGCTTCTAGGCAGTAGATCCCAACCAGGAACTTGCACCCCATTCCTTATCCCTTACCCAAGTGGGTACATTTGACAATGCCCGGGGACATTTTCAGTTGTCATAACCTGGGGGGTGGGGAGTGTTACTGCATCTAATGGGTACTGCTAAACACTGCACAATGGACAACACAGTTTTCCCGCAATGAAGAATTATCTGGCCCAAAATGTAAATAGTGCTAAAGCTGAGCAACCCTGGTCTAGATATAAGCAAAAACTTAAAGGATATATAGAGGATATTGAAGCAAGTCAAACAGGAAGAAACAAGCAGATAAATCCAGAATGTGGTATATTCTGTAAGAAACCTGGCCTGACCTATTCATTGAGCCAATATAGTAATAATTTTTTTAAATCTCCATATTAATAAGACTCAAGAGATGTAACAACAAAGTAGAATTTTGGATCTTAAAAAAAGAAAGATATTTTGTGGCATTATACTTAATTTTGGAAATTTTATGCCAAAGCTTTTATGGCTGAGGAGTTGTGGTGTCTACAACTTATCTCCAAGTGACTCAGAAAAAATAGGTATGTTGATACATAATATATATGTAAAACAAATATACATACATATGTGTATGTATATTAAAGAGGGAGAGAGGGTAAATGTGGCAAAATGTTTAAAATTGGTGTGCTCATTATTTTGTAACTTCTCTCTAACTTTAAATTTTTCAACATAAAAAGCTAGAAGATATATTATACCAATTTTTTTCACATCCAAAACTTTTAATTGGAATTAAGGTCTGTATAAATATGTTAGTGCCATGGAAAATGGTCACAGCTGACTAAACCAAAAAATATTAATAACAATTTTCATTTTTAATAAGATAAGTCACCAATTTACAGAAAATATAAAGTCTACGGTTAGCTTAAACTTGGACAAAATCCTAAGGATGATAGAAAAGCTTAGCAAGGCAGGGTGTCTGGGTGACGCATCTGGTTAAGTATCTGTCTTCAGCCCAGGTCATGAGCCCAGGGTCCTGGGATGGAGGCCAACATCAGGCTCCCTCCTCAGCAGGGAGTCTGCTTCCCTTCTCCACCTACCTTTCCCCTTATCTCCCCTTCCCCCAACCTCTCTCCCTTCCCATGCTCACTCACTCTCATTCCCTCTCTCAAATAGATTTTTGAAAAAGAAAGAGAGCTTTGCTAGCTAAGGAGAATAAAAAGGAGGAAGTAAATTTATCTGGAGTCAATGGTGTAAGTTAACAGAAGAGAGAGAGACAGAATCCATTCATTTCTGTTTTGTCCTTATCATTTCAGTGAAGAAAGTGGTTCAGAGTGAAAAATGATAGTATATGGAAAAATAGGAATAGGAACCATGATAAAAGGTGAGTTATAAGTATACCTAGTCTTTCTAAAGCCCATTAAGTCTTTTTGATCTTAAGCCATTAACATCCCAGAGAATACTAAAATAACCTGTGAATGACTCAGATGTTGAGTTCATCCAGGAAACATGGTAGTGGCCTGGAAACAAGCAAAAATATTTCCAGTTTTAAGAACAGGAAAAAAGTTTTTAAAATAAATGGTGCTGGAACAACTGGATATCCACATACAAAAAGGTAAAGTTCCTTTTATCATACACAAAAATTAAAGTAAATCATATATTTAAATGCAAGAGCTAAAAATATAAAACTCTAGAAAAAGAAAAAGTAGAACCAAATCTCCATGACCTTGGATTAGACAATAGATATGACATCCAAAGTATGAACTAAAAAAGAAAAATTAGATGAAGTGAACTTCATCAAAATTTAAAACTTTTGTGCTTCAAAGGACACCACCAAGACAATGAAAAGATAATCTACAGAAAGGGAGAAAATAGGGGCTTAAAGCAAGAATATGTAAAGAACTCTACTGACTCGATAGTGAAAAGGCGACTAAAAAACGAGCAAAGCATTTAAGCAGAATTTCTCCAAAGAAGGTATAAAAATGGGCAATAAATGATGAAAAGATGACCAACATCATTAGTCATTAGAGAAATGCCGATCAAAATCACAATGAGCAGCTTCACACCCACTAAAATGGCTATAGTTAAAAAGATGGATGATAACAAGTGTTGATGAGGATGTGAAGAAATTAGAATCTTCATACATTGTTGATAGGAATGTAAAATTGTGCAACCATTTTGGAAAAGAGTTTGGCAGTTTCTCAAAAAGTTAAATATAGAGTTTCCATATGACTCAGCATTTCTAGTCCTAAGTGTATATATCCAAGAGAAATGGAAACTAATATTCACCCCCAAATTTGTATTTGATATTCATAGCAGCATCATTCATTATTGTCACTAAGTGGAAACAATGTAAATGTCCATCAGCTGATGAATAGGTAAACAGAAGGAGTGGGGTTTCACAAGCTAAAGACAAGGGAATTTGTTTTTCACCCATTAATCATGATTCTAGAATGTATGATTTAGGAGATGAATTTTTAGGAGGAAGAGTAATGAAATAGCTGACCTTCAAAGAATAACTTCTAGAATTCTGTGATTTTAAATCATGCCAGATGAACCTCATTTTACTTTTTCTTTTTTTAAAGTTTCTGAACTAATGAATGCAAGCAGTACAGTGTGGCCCTCAGGACAGACCAGGTCATTCCATGACAATAAGTAACAACAAAATAAGTATTTTAAATTAAAATACTTTTAATTTTTTTAAAAAAAATGTTTATTGGGATGCCTGGGTGGCTCAGTTGGTTAAGTGGCTGTGTTCGGCTCAGGTCATGATCCCAAGTGTCCTGGGATTGAGTCCCACATTGGGCTTCTTGCTCAGCAGGGAGTCTGCTTCTCCCTCTGCCTCTGCCTGCCACTCTGCCTGCTTGTGCTCCCTCGCTCTCTCTCCCTCTCTCTCTGATTTAAAAAAAAAAAAAGTTTATTTTTCTAAAAAGAAAGAAAAGAAAAAGACAAGAAAAAAAGCTCATTTTTCTTTCATGTTGTATGGCCAATGTAGGTATTTGGAGGGTGGGGAGAAAGGTCTCTCTGCTCATAATAGTCATCCTCATTTCAGAATCTTTTCTTTTTTTTAAAGATTTTATTTATTTATTTGACAGACAGAGATCGCAGTAGGCAGAGATGCAGGCAGAGAGAGAGAGAAGAGGAAGCAAGCTCCCTGCTGAGCAGAGAGCCCAATGCAGGACTCGATCCCAGGACCCCGAGATCATGACCTGAGCTGAAGGCAGAGGCTTTAACCCACTGAGCCACCCAGGCGCCCCTCATTTCAGAATCTTGATAGAACATTAACTATCAGTAACATTGCGATTGAAGCAGGAAAGGGTGAAAAGGCTCTGGAGAATCTCACACAGGAAATTAATGCTTTGCCAGGACTGGACATATGACAACACAGGAAGTCAATCACCAGATGCTAGGAGGTAGAAAGCCATAAATATTCAATGAGCAAGATTAATGGCTGTGGTACCAATATTATTTGTAATAACAATGACATACCAGTATTATTTGTAATAACAAAACCCTGAAGGAAACCAAATGTCCATCGATGAGGGAATATTTATTTATTTCTATTTTTTTATTATGTTCAGTTAACCACTGTACAGTACATAATTAGTTTTTGATGTAGTGTTCAGTGATTCATTAGTTAAGTATAATGCCCATTGAGGAATATTTAAGTAAGATAAAATGGGTACTATGTAGATATCACAAAAAAATGAAGTAGATCACTATGTACTAAGATATATTAGTCAGATATATATGTGGAGTAAGAATAGAAGCAAGTTTTAACATGATGAATTACTATGTCATTAAGAAAAAAGTGAAAATCCCATGAAAGAAATGGGCAAAGCATCTAAATAGGCAATAAACTAAAATGAAATCTAAGTGATCAATAAATATGTGAAAATGTTTAACCATATCAATAGCCAAAAAATGAATTTTTAAAATTTTATTGAAAAGTAGTTGACATACAATATTATATAAGTTTCAGGTGTAAAACATAGTGATTCAAACAATGGGATATCAATAAAATTCCACTTTTGGATTGCAGGGTGGCACTATCGTTTAAGTGGCTGACTCTTGATTTCAGCTCAAGTCACCATCTCAGGTTGTGAGATTGAACCCCACATCAGATTGAGCACAGAGCCTGCCTGGGGATTCTCTCTCTCCTCTCCCTTTATCCCCCCTTCTCTCTCTCTCTCTCTCTCTAAAATAAATAAATAAAATTTTAAAATAAATAAATAAGTAAATTAAAATAAAATTTCACTTTTATCTAACCCAGTGACAAAAACTAGTAAACAATATCAAATGTTGGCAAGGATATGGGGAAATAATTCTTTAATACATTGTTTGTAAGAGTAAAGTTCATACAACCACTTTGGAGAGTATTTTGGCAATATCCAGCAAAACCGAAAATGTGTATACCTTATGGCTGACCATTTCCATTTTAGATACTTATTTCAGAGAAAGATGTTCATTGACACATTGCTTTAAAATAGAAGAATGAAAAAATAAATAAATAAAATAAAATAGAAGAATGAGAACAATTCTGATGTTCAATTGAGAGTAAATGTGTTAAAAAAAAAGTGGTTTAGTCATAAAATGAAATGCTCTATGTCAGTTTAAAGGAATACACTAGAGTTCTCTTGGTGTAAATTTGGGTATGTCTCAACAACATAATGCTGGGTTAAAAAAAAACAAAACAGACTCCCTGGTAAAGTTTATTTCTTTAATAGAAGAATAGAAGCAATTATGATAATATGTAGATTTTTTATATTATTATTTATACTTTTATTACATTTTAAATACCTCAAAAACACGGTTGTAACACTGTTGCATTTCATCATACTTTATAATAATAATAATAATATTAATATATTTTATTTCTGCAACATACTGTTCTATCATCAATATAATCAAAATATAAGTAATATGAAAAAGAGGAAGAAGAAAGGGAAAGGAGGGCAAAAAAACCCCAAAACTGTAATCGTGACCTTCAGAAATTTGAAAGACACATGTACAAGAAAATTTAGACTTGTTGTCAGTCCAAGAGTGTAGTTGTAAGGACTAAAGAGAAGATTTCATTTTAACATAATAATCTTAATCTAGAGCCAAGTCCAGCAAGTAAGCCTCAGAACAGAGTGAGTTCCCCAGTGATGAAGGTGTTTACGCCTCCACTAGATGCATATTACAGAAAGGCACTCAAGTGGTTAGACCGGTTCAGTGGTCTGTCAAAGGATTTTCTTCTCTTTTCTTTTCTTTTTTTTAATTTCTTTTCAGCATAACAGTATTTATTGTTTTTGCACCACACCCAGTGCTCCATGCAATCCGTGCCCTCCCTACTACCTACCACCTGGTTCCCCCAACCTTCCACCCCACCCCCGCCCCTTCACATCCCCTTCCAATTTCCCTCAACTCCCTTCTCCTCTCCATCTCCCCTTGTCCTCCATGCTATTTGTTATGCTCCACAAACTTATTTGTCAAAGGATTCTCTAAGGAGCACAAGTGGCTCTACTTTGCACCTCAAGAACCATAGTAGTTGACAAGGAGAAGGGTCAGGATTGCGGAGTCCAGACCTCTAAGCCCACTCAAAGCTGACTAGCACTCCTTTAACTTGCTTTACAATTTGAATGAAGGATTCAACGAATAAGAAGAAGTTATAAGAACCATGAAGCTAGATGAATAAACCAGTTATTCATTCAACAGGGACTTATTAAACCCATACTATGAGTAAAACACTGAGCCAGGCCCTGCCAGTAATATCAGCAGTCATGAGCCCTGCCTTTGGAATTTAGTCTATCTGAGGATAAAAACATTAAATTATATATAAAAAGTTAGTTAATTACAATTGTAGTAAATGCTATGAAGACCAAACCAAACTGCATCCTATGTATGATACTATGAATCCATATTCTTAGTATTAAAATGACTATTGGGGCACCTGGGTGGCTCAGTGGGTTAAGCCTCTGCTTTTGGCTCAGGTCATGATCTCAGGGTCCTGGGATTGGCCTCTCTGCTCAGCAGGGAGCCTGCTTCCCTCTCCTCTCTCTGCCTGTCTCTCTACCTACTTGTGATCTCTCTGTCAAATAAATAGGTAAAATCTTTAAAAAAAATAAAATAAAATGACTATTAACTAAACTTGATTTCATACTATGTATATATGTGTGTCCTGGAATAAGATTATTCATTCAGATATCATTTTAACAACATATATTTACTTAGGGGCTAGACAGCAGTGAGTAAGGCCATGGAGTCTTTGTCCTCATAGAGATTTCATTCTGTTTAGGGGGAAGGAGTTAGGATGGTAGAGGAGTAGGTGACCCTAACCTGGCCTCATCCATTGAACACAGCTAGATAATTACCAAATCATTTGGAACACCTTAGAATTAGAAATCCTTCTAATTGTTTAGGGAAGATATAATGTGTTTTATTTAATAAATTAAATATTAGAGGTGATCACTGTGGTTTTTGTCAATTACTATAAACTATAATAAAATGTGAGCATAATTGGACATAAATACACAAAATGAGTTGTAAGTGATGAAAAAGATTAAGAGGACATATACAGGGGCACCTGAGTGGCTCAGTTGGTTAAGCAACTGCCTTCAGCTCAGGTCATGATTCTGGAGTCCTGGGATTGAGTCCCACATCAGAAACCCTGCTCAGCAGGGAGTCTGCTTCTCCCTCTGACCCTCCCCCTTCTCATGCTCTCTCTCTCTCTCAAATAAATAAATAAAATCTTTTTTTAAAAAGGACATGTACATAAATATTACTAATGTAGATATTTGGGTGATGATAGAAGTATGATTTTGAGTCCTTTAAAGGTATGTGTATTTTCCAAAATTAGCATGCACTACTCACATAAAAACATACATAGGTCCAATAAGAATAAGAGTGAATTTCTGTGGTATCTTTTGTTCTCCGAAATCTTAGTGGTCCATATCTATGTGCACTATGGTTGGTGGTCATATCACTTTGAAGATTCTTCTACCTTTGTCAAGGATTTTATTATCTAATATACTGCAACATTTCTCATGATATGTATTTTATATTTCTGTTTATATTATTTCTCTTTGTTATTTGTTATGGATGACATGAATTCTATTTATATATTGAAACACTATTTCTCATTTGTACTTTACTTGCCCTAGGTATCCTACATAACCTTTTCACTTAATCATTCTTTATAAGTAACTGAGTACTTGAAATTTGTTTTAGATTTCACCAAACATTTCCAAATCTACGTTAAGTAGTTCTGATAGTCCACTGAAAGTGCAGTAGATACAGGAGATGTTGTTTCAGGTCTCTCTCTTCAGTTTCAATAGCACCTAACTCAAGTAAAAGACATTTTTTTTCAAATAGAATGTATAAAGATATGGGGGTCCTACAGAACCCAGGAACACAAAAACAAGGACAGGAAACAAGAGCTGATGGCCGCCAGACTTGGAGGCAAAATCCCATCTCTACACTTCTGTGGCCCTCGACACATCTTCTTTCTTCTCTCTCTTTACTTTCTAATTTGTATGACAGTGTATGTGTTTAGCTCCTACGTTTACATGTCCCAGAGAAAAGAGATACTCTCTCACTCTTGATCCCAAAGAGAAATTTCCAGGAAGGCATCTAGCCTGGCTTAGTGTGGGTAAAGAGCCCAGCATGGGGTTCAGTCAGTATGATCAGAGAATGGGATCACACTTTACACAGAGCCTGCCACAGGACCACCACTTGAGAGAAGCTGGCAATTGAGATATTTAGCTGAGCAGACACCCCACAATCTATCTACCACAGTTGTATTCCTCCTCAACGTTTATAAGTCAAAAATTTAAGAACCTACAATTTGAAAGAAGGTTAGTTTTACCAGATATAATTGGTCAGCACTATTTAAAGTATCTTCTGGATAGATTCCAATTTTCCCATAATCATTTTTACTTAAATAGAAATCATGGACAGTCACTTTGCACCAACTTTACACATATACAAGTTTCCTATGTATGTAAAAGAGGAATTGGCCCATTTTTCTTTCTTCATGTCACAAAGTTAGGCTGCATATATTTTCATTATTTCATTCAATAAGCTTCAAGCACTATATTCTGTCATATTCGTTAAAGCCATTAAACTTATATTTTTAAGCTGCTTGGGACATTTGGGACAGAGGCCATATGTATTTGGTGTCCACACATGAGCTAAAACAGTGCACAGGGTGATTTGTTTTCAAAGAGAAGTGGAAATTGCCCCCCAAAATCTTTGTAGACTTAAGCTGTAATATTCATACTTAATGAAATTTGCCAAGATTACTTCCCATATTTTCTCAGCTTTGACAAAAATTACCCTATAAATATTTTACAAATCATTTACTCTCTTCAAAGCTTGCCGCTAACACCAGACCTAACATGCCGCTCCCTCTTCCGATCTTCCCCAGAGTTCAATCACTGTCATTTGTCCCTGCTCTTTGGTACTTAAGTCACCTTCAGCATGCTGCTAAGACTTATCTAAACTCATTTTAATCAATTTAAGAACTAACATTTCACGGGAAAGTGCATGAAAGAACACATAAATACGTTTTATTCTTCCCTTGTTTTCCACTCCTTGCTTTAGAGTGGTCAGTGAGGTAATACAACTCAGCATAAAATGGATGTCAGCTACATTTCTTTATAGCTATCTCTTCCACTCTCCATTTCTCTTGAAGTTTTGGGAAGTTTTGACCAAATACATACACCCATGTATTGACTAAAATATATATATATAATCCAAACATATGTATATATTTATTTATTTAGCAAGCTCTACTGACAAGTAATTTTCAGTTAAATTTAGAAATTGTAGAGCTAAGATTCCAGGATATTCTGACTCCAAAGCACACACATTAAGCACCAGCACTCCTGAGAAACTGGAAAACAGTGGGAGCTTCGACAAGGAGAAGATGATGAAACAGACATGCTGATTTTAGGTGTGTTAAAGCTAACGTGACGAAACCTGCCAAATATCATACTGAAATTGGGGCTATAAACAGACGAAGAGCAAATTTGGTATTTGGAGTCATCTTCTTATAAGAGATTGTTCGAGCCTTCTAATTAAACAGGTTGTGAGGAATGATGGAAGCACTGAGAAGAGGCTCAAACATGAAGCCCAACATGCGTCCCCAGTAAAGAATGGGAGGAAGGGAAAGGAGCAAAGAAATAACAAAAGTTGTAGTCAGATGGCCAGGAGGACTGTGTTGAAGGGTAAATGGTGGATGGATGATTAAACCAGATAAACTGAATTGAATTAAAATCTATTTGCTTGACAAGATGCAGACACCTTAAGAAAACAATAGCAAAACACAGAGTTGCATCCTGTACTTTGATATTCACATACCATCATCATCATCATTATCATCATCAACAACAAAATTTATTAGAAATGCTAAGTATTTTTTAAATGCAAATGAGGAAATGGGATAATAGTGATAAAATGGCCTTTCCAAGGTCACTGTGCCATTAAATGACAAAGCTGAGATTTAGATTCATGTCTATCCAACGCTCAGACCACCTTCTTTTTTTTTTTTTTTTTTTTTTTTTTTTAAGATTTTTATTTATTTATTTGACAGAGAGAAATCACAAGTAGATGGAGAGGCAGGCAGAGAGAGAGAGAGGGGGAAGCAGGCTCTCCACCGAGCAGAGAGCCCGATGCGGGACTCGATCCCAGGACTCCGAGATCATGACCTGAGCCGAAGGCAGCGGCTTAACCCACTGAGCCACCCAGGCGCCCTCAGACCACCTTCTTAACCAATATATATACACCATTCCCAAAATAAGGGGCGATGGTGTTAGAGATCATTGCTAGATTTTTATTATTTCTATTATTTCTATCATAAACATTTCTATCACGTTTGTGGACATGATTTAAATAACACTGACCCAATGAATATTTATTGTATCAGTAATATAGTGAGAAAGTTGCTCCCATTTCCAATTCTCTTTCAATTTGTCTAATCTCCTCAAACAAGTAGTGTCAGTTTGGAGCAAGTATTTTTAACATCCCTCTAGCATTTGCCAACTTCCATTTTTTAGCAAAGAAGATAGAAGGCCTGCCTGAAGGTCAGGATCTTCTGTAGACAACATCTAACCAGAACTTAATAATGTTGCTGTTAGCTATTCGTGGCAAATTATTCTGTGTTTCCATTTACTGGTGAATCAAGTTTCCTGTCTAAATACATGTAAGATTTTTAAAAGTGGCTCTGTTTAAAAACATATCTTAAGCAAATGATACTACAGGAAGTATGCGGATATGAGAAAATTGGGAGGGTAACTTGTGGAATGAGTGCAGTTAGGAAAAACTACAATCTGTGAAACACCTCTTCCCTTTCTGTGAAATCCTTAATCATAACCTTGATATCAGGGATCAGTTATTTATTCCCCTCCCTCCACTCATTTCCATCATTCTTCATATAGCTCTGTTCTAAGCAATGCTTTCCATGTGATTGCCATTCGTATGGTAGGTCTTGTCTTGACTTTTCTTTTTTCTTCTCTTCTCTTTTCCCTCCCTCTTTCTTTCTCCCTTCCTTTCTCTCTTTCTCCTTCCTTCCTTCCTTCCCTCCTTATTCCTGCTCACCAGCTGTTGGGGCACTAGCTGGTATACTGCACTCGGATGGAATGTTAGTAGGCCAAAAATTTGAGCTGAGCTGTGAGACTGCTCCCACAATCTAAATCCTTTCATTGGCTTTCCAGGGCTAAAAATAGGGAGAGCTCTGAATTACTAAGCCAGGAGTCACCTCTGATAATTTTTGCTGTAAAGGATTAGAAGGAGAATTTTTTAAGCCCAGGGGAAATGAAGCTGGTTCACATTCACTTTTATGCCTAAAATGTCTTAGTAATAAATAAAAGGTTGGTTATTCCTTTTCAGAGCTTTGCTGTTTTACCCTTCTGGTCATTCAAAACTATCCCATGTTCTGTGTTCCACTTCTCGAGAAAGATCTTTAGGCACAGATGATCTCATTTAGAAGAGGATCATGTGAGCAGAGATTAAGGGAGTTGCTGGGCTGACTGGTTCTTTCTAGTTAGTGCTTTGAGAAGATAAAACTAGGCTTCTAACTCTCATATAAGCTAGGTAATGGGAGTACTTATAATGTGCTTTATACCTTTCTATATGTTAGCTCACTTAATAACAAAACTATTAGAGATTGTGTGTGTGTGTGTGTGTGTGTGTGTGTGTGTGTGTGTGTGTAAAATCCCCATCTTGCAGGTAAGGAAACTTGAGGTCTGAATTTGTAGTTGGTTAGCGGCAAAGCTGGGGTTTAAGCCTAAACTTCTGATAACAAGTTGTGCGTGCACTACCTACTCAATCCCATTCCACTTGTGCAAGCCATTCCAACGGTATTTTTGTGATTTTTGTAAACTCCCAAAACTATCCTGGATTTTAGATGGCAGAAGACTTAGAAGTGAGAAAAGAAAGGTCAGGTTCTGGGAACAGCAAAGAATAAAACAATAAAGAAATAGATAAAACCCAAAACGGAAGAGGCTGTGGATCTCTACATTTCAACAAAAACTCTATAATGATGCTTTTAAAGAGTTAAATGCTTTAGTCAATGTTTTCAAAAAGGGCGATAAATGGAATAATTTTATAATGCGTCTGCTTGACTCAGAATGAAAGGGAGAGAAAGAACAGTTCTATATTTTAGACATAAGTCTAAAATATATTTTACCCATTCCTCCAGATAGATACCCATCAAAATACTGAGAAGTCAAGTGAAGTCATTGCTAATTACGTGTTAATTATAGATAGTTTATTAGGATGATCCAAATGTTCACAGACCTTTTCTGCCTGTGGGTTCAAATGAGGCTACCTTACCTTTTATACACCAATTTTGCTGTCACTCTTCACAACACAACTACAAGACTTAAGCATTACTTGACTTTGACCGACCCCTCCCCGCCACTGTAATAATTGATCCTAGTTTTGCAGGGGTTCCTCAGATGCTGTGTTAACACATGGGTAGCAACCATACTTCACTGTCTTCTATTCTGGCCTCTTATTCCTATCCACTAATTCACAATCCACTACAGGAAAGTATGTGGATGCTGTAATTGCCCACGACCTCTCTGAAAATACTGGCTCTCTATCTAGGAGATTGTTTATTATTGCCCCAAAGTTACAAAACCTCAATATGTCAAATAGCAATGTGTTCCTCCACTGTGTCACATACATAAAATGGGGACTGCCCCCCTCCAAATCCTGGTTGCACTTGCATCACCTGGGACCCAAAATAGCTCTTCTTACTCTGAGTCTTACAGATTTCTTTAAAAAAGCTTTTGCTTCAACTCTTGGACTTCTTCAAGCTCAAACAGGAAACTACATGGAACAGGGTTGAGGAACAGACACTACACCGTCCTCTCCAGTCTTCTATTTTGCTGAAAACCACCTCATACATCTAGTTTATCCAAGCAGATGTTAGGGAGATCACAAGTCAGCCTGTTTAGCAGACACACCTATACTTTTTTAACCCCAGCTGGGAAATATTCTGCCCCAAATTAGTTTCAATAATTCAGATTTCTCATATTAAGAATTGTATTTTTTATACATATAAATGGTTTTAAATACATTAAGCCTTTTATTCTAATCAATGAACAAACTCAGACACAATTAATAGAATATTTATACAATAACTTACTATAAAATAAAAATTCAGCAAACCTGGGTTCGACTCCCGCCCCTAAAATAACCCATTGATGGCCTCACTCAGATCATTTACTTCTCTGAGACTCCAGAGAGTTTTTTTTTTCTCCAAAGCGCTGGATTTCTGAATAATTGGATTACAAAGTCTATAAGACCCTACAGATTTGTATGATTTCAAGTGTAATTTTATTATTTCCGATTATTGGTTGGTTGGCAAGTTGTATTTTCAGAGATGGCTGCACCAGTATATATCTCATCCCATACCCTCTGTGAAGAGTGACAGCAAAAATTGGTATATAAAAGCTAAGGTAGCCTCTGTGACAGATGGAGTCGATCATTTCCTGCTTTCTGGTCTCTACAACTTCCTTGACCATTCCAATATAGGTGAAGGAAGGCTTCAGAGATTTCAGAGACTAGATCATAAAAGACAAAATGGCTTTGGTGTAGTCTCTCCCTCCCATTCCCAGCCCCTTGCCCTATCTATCTTATGCTTGCCCTTGGACCCCAACCACCATATTGTGAGGAAGCTCAGGCCACACAGAGAAGGCCATGTGTAGAGTTCTAATCAACAGCCTTATTCAGCCCTCCAACAGATCACCACCAGCAGCTGCCGGACATGAGAGTAAATGAATCTTCAGATGATTCAGACTTCAGGTTTTGGTTCTTCCCACTGAGTCCTCAGACACCATGGATCAGAGGAGAGTTGAACCTTCAGTGTCCTGTCTGATTTCTAGTTTCTGACTCACAGGAACCATGAGAAAGAATAAGTGACTATTATTATGTTAAGCCATTAAAATTGGGCATAGTCTATTAGGCAGCCACAGCAATCAGATCCCAGGATATGAGAAACTAACTTGTATAAATTGCCGACTATATGCCAGGCACTCTGCTAGTTCCTTGATTTGTATCCCACATCCTTTAGTCTCTACTATGACTCCATATTTGCTTTTATGCTATGTTACTGGACATATCTGTAATTTATTTTATTCCAAGTTTTTGTTCGGTAATGCAACTACCAGATATAACCTTGTCCCTTGGGAAAAATAATTAATACTTTAAGATATTCCATTTTCTAGTGCTGTTCCCAGAAATGCTCTGTGCTGCCTGATTTGTACAAAGGAAAAACTACTGTGAGGTAATGAAAAACCATTGCAGGGCTGCTGCTCAGAGAGAAATATTTTTATGTCGAGTTCTAAAAAATATATTTTTTAAATTATTAGAAGTGAACTCTACAATGCCTTCAATCTCTAAGGCTTAATTCTGCAAAAGTATCAATATATTTATTTTTCAGATGTCTTTTAGAAAGAGCAATCTCTGTTGCTATTATAAAATATTTCTTCCGCCTCTTCTCTCATAATAACTAATATCCATTTTTCTTAAGCTTTGTTGAAGATAAGAAGTATAAGAAAAAAGTGGCCAATGACATAGAGATGTTCACTCTCATAATTTTAAAAAATATATATGTTTTAGATCAGACACCAGTTGTTTACAGAAATGTAGCTGGAGCATATAGCTAGTGTTTCAGGGGGATACCTTTTTCCCCCAGTCTCTACTACGCAAAAATAAAAATAGTTAATATTGCAATATAGTAAAATTACATATAATACACATAGATATTTTTACATAGACTAATTTTATGCATTCATTATGATTGTTGTTAATTAGTATCAGACACACTATTATTGATTATAAATATTTTAAATATTATTGCAAATATCATTATTATTATTATTAAAATACTTGGGGAAGAAATTCCACCCATATTGCGTTCAAAGCAGCAATTCAAACTGCTTTGTTTTATCGGTCATCAACAAATGGAACAGATGCAGTTTTTTGTTGACAGATAATATTCAGCGGTATATTGGATCTTGAGCTAGAAACACTGGTGAATATTAAAGTCATAAATAATTCAATCCTTTGTAGCATCGGTGTATGACCTCAAAATAACCCTGTTCAATCTGAAACCACTGGTAATGGCCCAAAGTTCGGCAAGGCCAAATCATACCCTGCCATATATAGTAACACATTGTAATATAGAGTTTCAACAAAGAAAATACAGTTAGCATAATAATGAGGCATTAGCTGAAATGCACACAGAGTTGTTGACCTGAAACAAAAAATCTACAGAAAGAATGTGTTCTGAAGGATACTGACAAAGTAATTAAAATAACTAGAAAAATAGACCTAACTTAAAACTTAGCAAGTCATAAGTCCTGTCTTAGTCACTTAACCTCTAACTTACGCTCCCTGACCCCTACAGACTGCTTTAATATTCAGTTATTCAATAGAGTAAATTCAGAACATTGCTGTATTTAATTCTAACACTCCTGCCACCAGGGCCTCTACCCCAATACCAAACTTTGCATGACTTCCATAATAGGATAAAGTCTTTTCCTCTTTAGTGGCTCTTTACTAACTGCACTCTTAGCCTCAAATACCTCTTCCTTCCTTTGTGCCTCAGACTTCACTTCTGGAATGCTCACCTGACTGACCCAGGCACAACTGTTGCCTCCTCTGGCTGTAGGCATACAAGTCATTTTGTAGATCCGTTTTCTACAGTTCTCACTTGACCACATTGAAGGCAATGATGTATCTATTCATCCATGTCTCCCTTTCCACTGTAAGGTGCCTGAGGCAAGGGTCATCATTTCACCCTTTTACTACCCAGCATGGTCACAAAGCGTGGTGGTCAGTAGTAGGGACTTGGAAGTTATACACCCAAGTTAGATCCGAACTCCACCCTTCATTAGCAGTGTGATCCAGGGAGAAATACTTAGCTTCTGACCTCCATCCTAGCAAGGATTGCTTGGAAGATTAATCGAGAGAAAATACAGGTACAGAATCTGTTACACAGCAAGTCCTCAACAAACATGTGTTACTGAGTATAGTAAGTGTTTGCTGTCATCTGATTAACTTGAAATGTTTATTCTAGGTTAGATCAGACTATTAGGCTGAAATTTGTCTAGTGATGCCATTTGTGCTTTCTGGATTAAGAGAATTTTATGCACTTATGAATGTTATTCAACACATCTGCAATGTATGGAGATTACTGTAAAAAGAATCCATAGAGATGTCATTTGACTCAATACCTTCACCTGTCCCCGGACATCTTCAAAACTACAAAACAATCACTGTCATCATAACAGTTATCAAATTCACTACCCATGATCTTTATTAATATGATAGTACACTTAAATGAACATGTCAAAATTAAAACTTAAATTAATTTTATTAATAAATAAATTTCAGTTTTAAATTTTAAAACTGAAAATGAATTCAGTATTACTACCATAGAAAATATTATCATTTTATTATATATGAAATACCCAAAATATATAACTATTTAGAATCTTTCAAAATGGTGACTAATGGTAAAGAAGTAGGAACAATAAATCAATAGTTTTCTATTGTGTTTTCTTATATAATAGCACTGGCATTATACCTAGCCCTATTACATGATGTGAAAGTCCGTTTTCTAAAATGGGCAGCTACAGGTTCACATGAAGCATAATTATGCAGCAGAGGCCATAATCAAGGATGTGATATTCTCAGTGTGTGGGAAAGCAAGTGAACTTAGTATGGAATCTGCTCATGCTTTTGTTATAGGGCCAGAAAATCAAAACATTCGGCATTTTTTTCCATATCAACCTCACTGAGGATGAATTTAATCTGGATAATTGCCTGGATATAAATTAACCTTAGTCATGGTCCTGAAGAGTAATAATAATGAGCTGCCAATTACTTGAAACTACAGTCCTGAACTCAGAGCAGTAGCTGAACAAAGTGGAAATGTCTGTGCAAAGAAGTCCTTCGCAGGCAAACTGGAGAGCTGAAATAGAAAAAACAAAAACCAAAAAACAAAAAAACAACTGTCCCATCCATGCCCACCTCTTTGTCATCTAAAGACTGAAGATCATTTCCTCCACTCTACTTTAAAATGCAAAATAACACCAAGGACAGCTCCTACTACTTAAAAACAGCATGCATGAGATAGGAGGGGAGAACGGAGCTAAATAATAATACCATTCAACATCTCCCTCCATGATCACTGCTCTTCATTTCTTCTTGTACTTAAGCTCTTTTCAGAAATGTCAAGCAAATAGCCAGAATGATATTACCCTGAAATGCACACTATATCTACAGATAGTGGCGGTGGGGGGGAGGTTGATCCTTATTATATATAAACTGTAAGGCTTTTAAAATTCAAGGCTCTTAGAAAAGCCTAAGTAAATCCATTCATTCTCAAATTTAGACCTTCTAGCAGATGATAACTTAAAAATTGATTATTCTGACTTTAACAATGTAAAATGAGATTTCCCGGTAACTATTCATAAGTGGAATTAAATGTAATAGATAAAAATGTAAATAGATTTGGAATGCCTTGAGTTTATATAATTTTTTTCATTACTCCTGAAATTATTTATTAGGGGTAGTTTAGTTCTTGTTGCAGCATTGTATAGATATTCTTTTAATCTTCATGTTAGTTATAAAAAAACCTTTATATATACATATGCATGTATATATGGGAAATTAGGTAACTGTCTCTTGGTCATTTGGATGATCAATGAGTTAAAAGGAAAGCTCAGGAATCCTGAGCCATTCAAGTCAGTAGATATACGAGCTATCACAAATTCTCAACCAGTAACCCTGGCTAATAACCTCGTTACACTGTTGACTAACTGAAAAAAGTTGAAGGTTTTGTTTTTGTTTTTGTTTTTTAATTCAATCTTGTAATAGGTGTCATCAGGTGGTATTAAGGGAGGGCTCTCTAGAGTAGTTACTGAAATGTGAAGGATTCATAGAGAAATACTCTTCTTTACTAAAGGAAATATATTTAGGGACATTACTTGACATGCAATTAGGGACATGCAATCAAAAACTTAATGGGGGGGGGCCTGGGTGGCTCAGTGGGTTAAGCCGCTGCCTTCAGCTCAGGTCATGATCCCAGGGTCCTGGGATTCAACCCACATCAGGCTCTACGCTCAGCACAGAGCCTGCTTCCCCCTCTATCTCTGCCTGTTTCTCTGCCTACATGTGATCTCTCTCTCTCTCTGTCAAATAAATAAAAAATAAAAATAAAAAAATCTTTTTAAAAAAAGGGAAGAAACATCCTGTCCCTCCTTTAAAAAAAAAAAAAAACTTAATGGGGGGTAGAAATAATTTTCAAAGTTCTTGGCAGCAGAACTCCATCAAAGACTGACTTTCTGCAATTCCTCTCTCATTCTCATTCTCACCTAAATCCACTCCATTTTGCCCCATGACACCATTGAAACTGCTCTTATCAAGGTCATCACAGACCTCCACATTGCTGAACCCAATGCTCATTCTTTCTGATCTTTCCAGCATTGACTTTTAGTACATTAATCTACAGCCTCGACACTGAGCACAACTGAGCATTTCTTCCTCCCTGATACACTTTCTTCACTTGGCTTGCAGGATGCTATCCTTTTGACTTTTTTCCTGCAGTAAAGACAAAAACTTCCTAGAAATCGAGGCATTTGAAAGATTTAAAAAAAAAAAATACATCCATGCTCAGGAAGGCACTCTTTATCAATGCCCTATAATCCAAAAGACCTCAGAGGCCAGTGGTCTGAAGGTCTACAATATCATAAAAACAAAACTTTCTGTATCAAGCCAGAGAAATGCAAATAAAACGGGAGGTGGGAAACCTAGCATGAGATGAGACTGGCACTTAAAAATGTCTAATGCTCAGATTCCTACCTGGCATCTCTTGAATTCTCATCTTGCAAAAGGGGATAATTATTCTAATTTCAAATATTCAGTGGGCTTGCACCTTGGGGGCTAAAAGCTGCTTGGTTGTTATCTCTTCACTTGCAGACCATATGTTCAGTGTGCTGTGAGACAAAGGCCAAGAGAAAGGCCTTGACACTGAGGTCTGGGCAAATGAAGAAACCGAAGGTAGTTGCTAAGACGTACAAATTCCCTGCCCAGATTCTGAGTTGAAAGACTCTAATTTAACAAGATAAACAGATTTGGTGATTAACCCATGGAATTGAAAACTCAGAGTCAACTAAATTCTTAAATTGTAATTGCTAGAGAAATCTCAAATTTAGCAAACAAAAGTTGGTGATTGCTCAACCCTTAAGTCCTAAGTAATCCTTGGACTTTCTCTCTGTGACATTCTAATAAATGGTAAAACTGGCTAGAGGGAGGGTGATGAGGATTATTAATTTCTGTGGTGTAAATACTTCCACTATGGCCATTTCAAATTTCTGTGTGTGTCATTGAAGACAGAGTTGGGAAGAGATAATACACAACTGATTCTCACGCTCCTGCCTTCTTTGCCACAGGATGAAGTGGATTGCTAAAGACATACATACACCACAAGAGGACTTCTTCCTGAAGCTCATTATCTGTGGACAATATAGTCTAGGGAGATCCTTCCAGAGAAAGGATCCGAGGTAGCCAGACTGACTAAGGATTTTCCTTTACTTCCCAAGCACAAAATCCCATATTGTTTTTTATCTGCAGAATATGATATGAATCAGTGACAACTCTCAGTTGTTTCCTATTCTATCCTCCTCTCCATAAGAGTTCTGATTTCAGTCTGCAGTTGCCTTTGGAGTACAACAGAAGTGATTAGGTTTTGCATTTATGCATAGGTTCTCAGACCATGAGCATTATATCTAGACCTATTATATCTACACCTAGCATTAAATCATCCAGTTATCTTAAATTTAGAGTGTGATGCAGAAACCAGACCAAATGCTGAGTTGTCTCCCTTGGGAAGGGCAGGAGTACACTTGGGAGTGTATGACACTTTGTGCCAAGCCTGAACATATTTAGAAGTTTCTATATGTAAAGAAAGATATGCATTGGTGTTGATTCACCAAAGGGTAAATTCCACTTAAATTTCTCTAACAGTCATTCTGCCTCTTTTGCTAATAGTATCATATTTGGAGTTTGGGGGGATTCCTATGTCTCTTCCCCTCTCATGCATATGGGTCAAGGTACAATTTTATGTCTCTTTTTGCAAAAAAACTAGGGGACTCAAGCCTGGCCAGTCAGACCACTGCTTTCTTCTAGAAACTAATTGACCCAGTAAGGGTGTAATAAAATCTAGGACTTTTACAGGAGTTACTGGCAAGAGATGTTTTCTCTGTTCTTCTGGACTCGAATCTTGAAAGATACAAGCCTGGAGATCCAAAAGCCACCACCTGGAGCCTTAAAAGGATGCCTCACAATCCACAGCATGGTTGAAAGAGGCAAAATGATTTCAGTGCCTGGATCAAGCCAAACCTGAAGAAAGTAGACTACATGAGCCAATAGGTTATTTAGCCAGTTTGGATTATACATATATATTTTTAACCTCTTCAGGCCATTTCAAGAACTTAGCTTACATAAAATTGAAGAGAAAAATTTTATACCAAGTTAATAGAAGTTTTGTCTTTTAATATTTAGGCTTGGCAGATTCCCTTAGATTCCTTTAGCCACAATCTCCTTTTTTAATTAAATGAAATACTACCATTTCACAAAAAAATCAAATCACATTTAAGCGAGATAGAATTCTGATTACTTTATTCCCTATCTGCTACCTTTTTACAAATGCCAGCAAATTAATGCATAAAACAAACACATGCATATTTTATGCTTACTAAATTAAGTTAAAATTTTGAGATTTCCACAGAGGCTGGTTTCTGTGACATTGCCCCAGCCCTGTCATCTATGATCAAAAATTCTGCTGCCATCAAGATCCTGTCTCCACTGTATTCCATTCAATTTTATTGACCCTCAGACCTGTCTCTACAGAAATCAAGATGACAAATAGCTCATATAATTAATTTATATTACCATAAGAGGAGAAGGACATGCTCCAGTAAAATAACCCTTTTGCCATCACATATAGAAATATTTTGGAACAAATCGACCTTTTGGTGTCCTTCATATCCAAATTGTACTGGAAACTCCCACTTTGCCTAATTATTGCAATCCCAGTGACTTCTTGTTTAAGTCATAAGTTAAATATGTCCTGAGAGAGCATGGGACTTTGTTTACGACAAAGCTTTTTTTTACATACAACAATTAAGTGTCCGCTGACACCAGGAAATCATAATCCAAACATAAATTAATGTGTCTGTTTCTTACATTCAATTATCTATAACCTAATCAAAATAATACATTTGATCCTTCATTGGACAAAGATGTTACATTTCTTTTTCTCTTTTAACTGTATGTTTCTGTAACATTTCATTTTTCCATTCTCAGATTCATAAGGAATGCTTTATTCCCCCCCTACTACATGAGGGTCAGATAATTCCCAGGTTGTGTCCTGAAATATCAGAACCCAGCTGGTAGTCTCAAAAAGTCTATAGTTTGAACAGAGGAAGGCAAAGAATTTGTACAGGCCAGGAAGGAAAGAAATTAGGCACCAAACTTATATCTTAAGAAAAAAAAAAAAATAGGTACTTAATGGGATAGAAATCCAGGAAACATTTGTTCTTAATCAGCTGTGCCAGCGATACACCCATATTCATGCAGGGCCCTGAGGACATTTCTCAGGGAACAGATAAATTAACTAAAATGTTCCATGTACTCCTCTGGCTTCAAGTTCCTTCTCCTTGACATAAAAGTGGATTTATTGTACTTGTTTTATAAAATCTGCAGAGGGGAAAAAAAAGGATATCTTAATCACCATTATGGTGTCTAAATGGGGTGTCTTTCCCAAGCAGATGAGGGCTCTCAAATGTGGGCCAACTGATCCGGTGGAAGCCAGTGTCGCAGGTGGTGAAAGCATTCACCTGAGGCAGAAAAAAGTAGATAGAAGGTTATTGAATACACTGCGAAGGAGCCCCAGGCAGGACAGCAGAGGACAGGCGGTGGGGGGGGGGCTGTATTTGAAGGGGGAAGATGAGGAGGTTTGGCGAGGTGGTATGGATGGAATTCTCCCTTTTTTTGGCAACTGTGCCTGGTTATACACAGCCCATTGGGTACTTAGGGCCCGTGAGTATTTTGAGGTGGGTGGCCTGAAGGACCAGTTTGTTCTCAGCCAGGGGGTCGGTATGGCCCCTTTCAATATTCCATTGCTCAAGCCGTTTGCCTAAAAGTGGCCTCTACAACAATCCATTAAAACCACTGCCTCTTTGTACTCTGCAGGCATTTCAGGGATTTGCCTAATGGGAACGGAGTTGGGGATACAGTTAGTTTGGGTTTGGTGGCATGTATTGATGAAGCTTGTAGACACTTCCCTACATAGCTGTTATGGCTAGCTGTGCAGAGTAGGAACGACTTGCAGGAATCTTCCTACACCTCACGGTGCAGACCCACCCAGCCTGTGGTACAAGGACTTTAGTGATAAATTGGTTAATGAGTGCTACCGGACCTGTCACTGCCCAGGAGACCTGCAACGTCCTGAAATCCTACAGTGAATTTATGAAACAAACATAATGGAGGTTTCCCCAAATTTAGCAGAAATATTAAAATTGAACATAGACTTTATCAGCAAGCAGTTATGAAGCTGAGTATTTTCTAAACTTAAAATGAGAATAAACAAGTTTAAATTAACTACGCTAAGGAAATGCCTGAATTATCCTTCTGTTCTCTGAATAAAAAATTGTATTCTGAAATTATTGTCATATGAAGGGACAATAAGTATGCAGCTAAAAGGTGTAGAGAAAGAAATATTAGAGACATGTATCAGGAAGTTCATCAATGAAAAGAATTTTGTTAATTTTCTGCATTTTGTGATCTTTGTAATGTTTCAAGCTTTTGAGATTTATAATTTGTCATGATTTCTACTTTCTAAATGAATACTTTCTTATCATATTTTATATCTATAATATTATAATTTTTTTCTTAAAAAAAAAACAGAAACAAAAATGTCCCTTCCAAACTGTATAAGCTTCAGGACACACAAAACCTGGATCCACACATGCCTTCAAAATAAATATGAACAAAATTTTATCTATCTAGATGCAAAGTAAAAAAAAATTCTGGCTATTCTCCAGGAATTTCCAAATATCTAGATGATTTGCTGACAGTCATCAAAATCAGATAGTCATAATCAATGATTGATGTTATAGGGGGAAAAAAAACACATCAAATCTGATTTACAGTCTCTGCCAATTCCCCAGACAATGAGACCTCATTTCTTTGAGGGTTGAATCCCACTGAAAATTAAAGAAAATTTTAAATTACTCTGGTTATCATGGAAAATCGAATTCTGGCTCTTTGCCTCCTTATCATATGGTTCTTCTCATCTAAAGACAGCAAGTTCTTCCTTTACATTTTTATTCAATATCTTTTGGCGAAGCATAAAACAGTCTCTATCAATTTCTCACCAGTTCCTGAACATTCCTAAATTGAAATTATTTTAGAGTAGTTATTCATGGGGCTTGCAAGTTGAAATGAAAAAGCAGTGAAAATCAATTTCATTATAAGCTTTGAAGTAAAGGGATGTTGCATCAAAAACTTGACTGGTTGGTAGGTGGTATTTGCTTATTTTATTCTGGAATGCTACAGCACAGCAGCTTTTAAACCACTGAAAAACCCAGCTGGTGATACTCTGAAATACATTCCCTGTACATAATCAGGGAAGTCTCAGCTTGACTCGGTGTTTTTGCACAGAATTCAGTGAAAAGAATACATCTGTATTATTTCATGGCGGTGACTTCATTTATAGCATTATGCACTTTCCTTCTCATAGAGGGTGCTTCAGTTAATGATCCTGTTCCATAGCAGGTTGGATATTTTCTCTGGTAGGTATCAAAATAGAGAGACTAGCAAACAGTTCTCAAAGCCCTCAGGACAGTTCAAAATTCAAAGTTTGCAGTACTTAATGGGCCAAAAGCCTAAGGTTTTGAAGCTATGAATACACACAAGCAACATGAAGTGGAGAACACTTAATAATTGACACTTGAAAATTTTGATAGTTCAATGTATTACTAACTTCTGTGGGAAATCAGAGCTCTTCCCTAATTCCATTCACTCTGACTAGTGAAAAGAAGAAAGGGCAAAATGGAGTCCCAAGTATACACAATATAGAACTTGATATCAAAAAAGGACAATTTAGTGGAAATTACAAAAATAGTCAATAGAATTTAAATGAGACCATCATCCTTCCTTCCTATGCCACTGGGCTGGCTTTCTTCACTCTCTTTTTTCACTTTGACTAATGTCAAGGTAGAGCATGGGGTTTATTTCTGTCGAGGAACTTCACCCCAACCCAATTTAAACAGTGTAGCCCTTTGGAGTACTGAAATATCCAAAGCCAACTGAGGGCTGTTTACCAGCAGAATCCTCACTGAGGTGGCCTTAACTTTGGAAGGTCTATTGGATGGCTGGATGGGGCCAGGAAAAGAAGACATGAAAACTCCTCTGCAGCCCACAAAGACAGGGCTCTCTTTCTGCCAAGCTCTCTAGGTGTTATTTCAGAGGCCTAAGGTCAGTGCTTTAAGCCAAACAAAGAAAGACCCAGGCGCAACTCCATTCCGTCTCTGGTATAATCTGAAGTTATGGATCTCATAGATCTCACAGATTTTATGTCCAACTACTGCCCCAAGCCGATGGCCAGATAAGGGTTTTGTCCAAAGCCCAGGCATCAGGCTTGCATATCACAGTACCTGTGGGTATGAGGAAGGTGACAAGATTGAGCCAGGCAGGCCAGGCCTAAGGAAAATCACAGCATGAGTGCCACGATAAATGATCAATGCCACTCACCTTCAAGGTCAGGAGAGAGGAGTAAGTGGTGGGATTCTGGCGAACTGAAATGCTTGTCCTGTCCAAAGTGAGCAACTGCCCCTCTGCTCCAGCTGATTGCTGTAAGGCAGCCTAGATTTCAAGGGAAATTGGAAATCTGGATTTTTTAATGTGTTATCTACTGGTTGTTTAGCTTTTGTCAATTACTTGAAATTTATGAAACAACAACAACAACTTTGCTGGTGGATACCATGCAGGTCAAGCAAATAACTGCAAACAGGATATGAGTTATGGGCCAACAATTTGTAGTCTCTGCCAGGTGTGTATCACGTGAAATTGATGTCCCTGTGACTGTGTGGCACTAAATTGCTGTTTGAGGAATCAAGAAATCTGGGGTTCCTCTCTCTCTCTCTTTTTTTTTATCAGATGGTGAAAATAACAGTACTGACTTAATAAATTCTAAAAAACAAAATGGGGAGGTTAGAATTTGTAGTAATATAATTATTATATTACATGGAATTAGAATTGAAGGTGATAATTTTGCTTTTATTTTCATTTCAAAAGCTTGGGTAGAAAGAGAAAAACCAATGAGATATAAGTCAAACTACAAACTATAGAGAACTCAGAAAAATTGGAGTGCCGTAACACACTAAATTTGACAACACCTAATGTGAATGAGATTTTGAGGATGAGTTTCTATGTAGTACTCAGATTTATTGTAAAAGGTGATGCTAGTGCCCAGAAAAAGATAAATTATATTAGATTTGGAAGAGTAGGAAGTTCTATCTATAGGAAATCTGAAAGAGTACTCCTATTATATGAGCTATCACAATATGATTCACTTAGGGGAAACCCCCAAAAAACTATAGCACATTTACTTCATTTTACAAATGTAATAAAATAAGTGCATTTATTTGGGGAAAATTCATGGATTAATTTAAAGGAAATAAGCTACAGGCTCTCTGCAGATAATTTAAAAATAACTCACTGGAAGCTCAAGAAAATGTGTGGCATGCATTAAAATACCAGATTTCTGGAAGAAAAAAAAATTCTTCATGGTTGATTGCCATGTCTAAAATAATGCAATGTCAAAGATGCTATCACAGAAAAGGATAGAGCATTTCTTTTAAAATGTAAAGATTGCTCAAGAGGAAGATCAGGTAAAAATTAAATTATGTGAAGAAAAAAATATCCAGAGCTAACCTTGACTTAGTATCTCAATGATGTACAGAAGCATGCATACGCACACATGAAATGTGAAACTTGGTAAGTCAATGGACTGGTCAATGTGAATATGTAAATATACTTTTGATATTGTACTATTGTTTTGGAAGGTGTTTCTATTGGAGAACTTGGCTGTATTTTTTACAAGTGGAAGTGAATCTGCAACTATCTCAAAATAAAATTTTTAATTTTAAAACACTAATGTAAACAATCAAGGATAAGTTTTTAGAATATGAAAAGGTAGGAGTCTTGCTAGATAGGCACTTAATAACACAGTGTACAACATGTACAGAGTGGAATAAAGAAAGAATAATGAGTTGTTTGCTTCGGTCAGAAAAAGACAAGGAGGGAACTTCTCATTTTTCTGTGCTGTCTTTTGAAAGAGCAAAGTAGCTGGTACTATGTCAAATGTTGGCCACTATATGTAACTAGCCTCAAGTTAGTAATAGTTAGGTTATGGTAGCTCAGAACCTGTGACTTAGAGCTGTTAGCCACTGTGAGCTTCAGGATAGTTACATTACATTATTATCTTTGTATACCTATTGCCCATGGGAGTACCCGGCACATACTAGGAACTCAATAAATGCTTATTTTTCTATTAAAAAAAAGAAAGAAAGAATGAGGGAGTGAAGGTCTGAGGACTAGTGAAACGCCACGGTAAGCAATGTTGTCAGGAGACAGTGTAATGCAAAAGTTAAGTAAATGGCCACAGGACTTGTACTGAGTTCAAATTCTGGCTCTGTCCTTAACTATCCAGGGAAGTGATCCAAGGTCTCTAATACTTAGATAACCACCCCTGAAGTGAGGATGATGGCAATAACACCACTTATTTCATAGGTTTTTGAAAAGCTCAAAAAGATAATGCAACAAGAGCACAGCGTCTCGTACACAATAAAAGATACTCAGTGAACATTAGTCATCACTATCCTTAGTACCTTTGAGAATTATAGGCCAGTAATCTTTCTTCATGTTGGGCAAATTAGCTAAGAGTAGAGTAATACTAATCACTAGCAACTAAGAAAAATAGAGCAAATGCAAGAAGATAATCCTTGCACATTTACTGGAGTTCTTCACAAGCACAATTGTTTATTAAATACTTCATAAATGGCAGGTGTTTTGTGAAGTATCTAAATTAATTTTAATAGTAACTCTAAGAGGTGGGACACCTCGGTGGCTCATTCAGTTAAGCATCTGCCTTAGGCTCAAGTCATGATCCTAGGGTCCTGGGATAGAGTCCTGCATGGGGCTCCTTGCTCAGTGGGGAGCCTGCTTCTCCCTTTGCCTGCCATTCCCTCTGCTTGTGCTCTCTCTCCCTCACTGACAAATACATAAATAAAATTAAAAATAATAATAATAGTAACCTTAAGAGGTAAGTACTATTATTATACCCCTTTCACACATGAGGAGAGCAGAACAAAAGAAGTCAACTAGTTATTCAATTAACAAAATCAAACAACTTAAAATTGGAAAAGCCAAACTTTAAGCTGAGGGGCTACATTGGGAACCCATGCTTTGACATCCACATGACAGTTGTTCCTTTTGGGGAATAAAGAAAATTAAAATATGATCAAGGATCTAAATACCAAAAGATGTACTGTAGATTATCAGGCAGTACATACTTTATTAAGTAGTAAACTCCAGAGATTATGAGAGCAGGAGTCTCAATTAGTAATAGAAATTATGTGCAATGGCTATTTAACTGGTATAGAGACAGTTTTATAAACAGGCAATATGCATGGTTTAACTTCCTAATGCCTCAGTGATTCCAGGAAGAAGCAACTAAAAAAAAGGAAGTAATTCCTGGAAGACTAAGCAGAAAATTAGTGATTTGGTTATCTCTGAAAGAATGTAGGTGATAGAAAGACAGAGAGGAGACTTACCCTTCACTATATACCCTTTGGGACTTTTCTATTTTTTTTTTTTCCTACTCAAAAAGAAATGACTGAAAAAAAAAAATACCATGGTTGGGGATTGAAGACTGTGTTTGAATATCCAGTTTGATACTAGAGAAAGCTAAAGTCTCAAACACATTATCCCTGGGTAGTTACTGGATTAGATAGAGCTAGGCTTCAAACCAAGTTTGGTTTATGGTTTTTCTTAAACCTGAAATTTATTAATTATTAGATCAACTCTATATTTCATATAATCCCATAGTTAGATTTTAATAATCTTTATTTCTATACCATTTGTCTTTTGGTATTAAAGTCTAATTAACATTTCAGAATCTGGTCTCAATTTTATGTACTTCTTTGCTTGTCTAATGTAACAATAATGAATTCTGTGGTAGCCTGAATGAAGTCCTCCCCAAAGATGTCCATGTCCTAATCCCTGGACAAAGTCCCTAATCCTCACAGAGAAGAAGGAATTTTGTAGGTGTTATTAAGCTAAGGATCTTGAAATGAAAGATTGTCCTGGATGCTTGTGTGGACGCGATGTAATTGCAAGGGAACTAAAATGAGGACGGTGGAATGGTCAAAGAAGGAGATGTGAAGAAGACAAAAGCAGAAGTAAAAATTATGTGGCCATAAAGGAATAAAGGCAGTTTCTATAAACTGGAAATGGCAAGGAGTAGATTGTCTCCTATAGCCTCCAAAAGGAATATAATCTGCTGACACATAATGTTAGCCCTGTGAGACTCATTTCAGACTTTTGACCAGCAGAACTGTAAGATAGTAAATTTGTGTTGTTTTAAGTTGCTAATTTTGTGGTGGCTTCTCACAGCACAATAGGAACTAATGCAAATGTTCAGTTTCCAACGTTTTGAATATTGTAAATCAGACAGCAGATATATAGATAATAGCAAAACCTAAAGGTAATACAACACAGTAAATAAAGATTTTGCTACAAGCAAGATGGTACCCACAAAATTCAAGACTACTGTAACAGGAAGAAAAATCAACAAAATTAATTACATCAATAATAAATTTATAAACACTAAATAATTATCTTGGAAGCAAAAACTCATTATTAAAATTAAGTTTCACAGAATAAATATTTACTGACCTAAACTGGGTGTCTAGCAAGGTCTGAGGCCCAGGTGAGTTGAACAGGTCTATATAACTGAACAGAGAGCCAGAGCAGAAGGGAAACTAATGGGTGGGCCCCATGGCCATGCAGTATGGAGTGTTTGCAGGGGCAGAGCAGAAAGTGTGGTCGAGATGCATTAAAGTACACAGTGGAGGAAACTGTAGGTAAGATAGAGGCCTGTACCACCACCTATGGATAGGATGAAGCTGTTAGGATTTTTCCAAACAACTAGAATGACCATAGTGATTTGCCCAGTTTGTGATTTTATCCTTTAGTTGCTACTCAATCATCTACAGAAGGCAAGCAGACTTTCCATTCAGACCTAAGGTATAAGAATAATTAATTCCCGGTTTTGGCAAGATGTTGGAGGAGTAGCAGACCGAGATGACATCAGGTCACAGGAGTTCAGCTAGATAGTTATTAAACCACTCTGAACACCTACAAATCCAACAGGAGATTGAAGAGAAGAAGAGCAGTGATTCTAGAAACAGAAAATCGACCACTTTCTGAGAGGTAGGACATGCAGAGAAGTAAACCCAAAGCAATGGGAAGATAGACTGTGGGGGGAGGGGCCGGCTTCCGGCAAACAGTGGAGCAACAGAACACAAAATTTGTACTTTTAAAAGTGTGCTCCACTGAGGGACATCTCTCCAGAGGCTAAGTGGGGCTGTAGCCCTAATGGGGACAGTGTGGTCTCAGGTCCCACGGGGTCACAGAAAGATTGGGGGTTTCTAAGTGTAGCAGAGCTCACAGGTATCAGAGTAGGGAAGCTGACTACAGAGATGGAGCCGAGGAGTGAGCTCACAGCTTGGGGTTACCTTAAACTGTGATCTGCAGCACAGTCGACCACTGCTCTTTGAGCAGGGACTCCACAAGTGGCAGTTCCAGGGAGACCCCCTTCTTCCTCCATCAGGAGAAGTGGTGCAGGAGCACGCAGCAGGAATCAGCTGGGTTTGGAGATTCCAAATGGGGCTATGTCCTGGAGATAGAAATCCTCAGACTCAGGCCGGATGAGCACAGAATACAGCCAGAGACCAGGAAGACAAGACTGATTGGCTATTTTTCTCTGAGCATGCACTGAGGAGTGGGGCTCCAAGCTCTCAGCTCCTCTGGGCTGGAGATTGGGAGGCCACCATTTTCATTCCAGTCCTCCAGTGCTCGATGGAAAGTGACCAGGGAACAAAAGCTACCCAGAGTGAACCCAAGGAAATTACTTAGCCTGGCCCCTGGCAAAAGTGGTGCAATTCTGCCTCAGACAAAGACATTTGATACTCACTGCAATGGCCCCTTCCCCAGAAGATCCGCAAGAACATCCAGCCAAGACCAAGCTCACCAATCAAGGAGAACAGTGGAAGTCCAGAGCTAGGGAAAGGCAATGCATAGAATTCATGGCTTATCCCCCATGATCCTTTAGTTTTGCAAAGTTAATTCTTTTTAAAATTTTTTTCTTATTCTATTTTTTAACTTTTCCTCTTTCTTCTTTTAATGTTTTTTTTAAACAGTTTATCTTAACAATACCTTTCTTTAAAAAAAAATCCTTTTAACCTTCATTGTTATAGTCATATTTTTTCCCTTCATTGTATTTAACCTAATTGTTTGTATACATATAGGTTTTATTTCTTTAATACTTTGGGACACAATTTCTTCTAATAGAGCAAAAAATACCTTAAATCTAGCACATGGCTTTGTTCTAGTCTCCAGCTTGATAACATTATTTTTTCCTTTTCCAACCAACTTATCTTTCAATTCCTTTTTTAGAAATTTTTAAAATTTTCATCTTTACAGTCGTATTCATCCCTTCATCATGTGTACTCTTTTTGTGTATGTGTGTGTGTGTGTATATATATGTGTGTGTGTGTGTATCTATATCTATATCTATATCTATATCTATATATATATCTATGTTTTTCAGAGAATCAGAATGGATAAAAAACCAAGACCCATCGATATACTGTCTACAAGAAACTCATTTTAGACCCAAAGATGCCTCCATTTTTAAAGTGAGGGGCTGGAAAATAACTTACCATGCTGGGGTGGCAACCTTATATCAGATCAATTAGATTTTAAGCTAAAGACTGTAATAAGAGATGAGGAAGGACACTATATCATACTTAAAGGGTCTGTCCAACAAGAAGATCTAACAATTTTAAGTATGTATGCCCCTAACATGGGAGCAGCAAATTATATAAACCAATTAATAACAAAATCAAAGAAACACATCAATAATAACACAATAAATAGGGGATTTTAACAATCCCCTCACTGAAATGGACAGACCATCTAAGCAAAAGATCAACAAGGAAATAAAGGCTTTAAATGACACACTGGACCAGATGGACATCACAGATTTACTCAGAACATTCCATCCCAAAGCAACAGAATGCACATTCTTCTCTAGTGCACATGGAACATTCTCCAGACTAGATCACATCTTGGGTCACAAATCAGGTCTCAACTGGTACCAAAAGGCATCACTCCTGCATATTTTCAGATCACAATGCTCTGAAGCTAGAACTCAATCACAAGAGGAAAGTTGGAAAGAACTCAAATACATGGAGGCCAAAGAGTATCCTACTAAAGAATGAATGGGTCAACCAGGAAATTAAAGAAGAATTGAAAAAACTCATGGAAACAAATGAAATGAAAACACAACTGTTCAAAATCTATGGGACACAGCAAAGGTGCTCCTGAGAGGAAAATATATAGTGATACAAACCTTTCTCAAGAAACAAGAAAGGTCTCAAATACACAACCTAACCCTACATCTAAAGGAGCTGGAGAAAGAACAACAAAGAAAGCCTAAACCTAGCAGGAGAAGAGAAATAATGATCAGAGAAGAAAACAATGAAACAGAAATCAAAAGAACAGTAGAACAAATCAACAAATCTAGGAGCTGGTTCTTTGAAAGAATTGATAAAATTGACAAACCCCTGGCCAGACTTATCCAAAAAAAAAGAGAAAGGACCCAAATTAATAAAATCATGAATGAAGGAGGAGAGATCACAACCAACACCAAAGAAATACAAACAATTATAAGAACATATTATGAGCAACTCTACACCAGCAAATTTGATGGTCTGGAAGGGATGCATTCCTAGGGATGTATAAACTACCAAAACTGAAAGAGGAAGAAATAGAAAACCTGAACAGACCGTAACCCAGTAAGGAGATTGAACCAATCATCAAAAATCTCACAAAAAAACAAGAGCCCATGGCCAGAAGTCTACCCAGGGAAGTTCTACCAAACATTTAAAGAACAATTAATACACATTCTCCTGAAACTGTTGCAAAAAATAGAAATGGAAGGAAAACTTCCAAACTCATTTTATGAACTCAGCATTACCTTGATCCCAAAACCAGACAAGGACCCCATCAAAAAGAATTACAGACCAATAACCTTGATGAACACGGATGCGAAAGTTCTCACCAAAATATTAGCCCATAGGATCCAACAGTACATTAAAAGGATTATTCACCATGACCAAGTGGGATTTATTCCAGGGCTGCAAGGTTGGTTCAACATCTGCAAATCAACCAATGTGATACACTACATTAATAAAAGAAGGAACAGGAACAATATGATACTCTCAATTGATGCTGAAAAGCATTTGACAAAGTACAGCATCCTTTCTTGATCAAAATTCTTCAAAGTGTAGGAATAGAGGATACATACCTCAATATCATCAAAACCATCTATTAGAGCTTTTCCCCTAAGGTCAGGAACATGGCAGGGATGTCCACTACCACCACTGCTAGTCAACATAGTACTAGAAGTCCTAGCCTCAGTAATTAGACAACAAAAAGAAATTAAAGGCATCCAAATCAGCAAAGAAGAAGTCAAACTCTCATTCTTTGCAGGTGATAGGATACTTTATGTGGAAAACATAAAAGACTCCACTTCAAAACTGCTAGAACTCATACAGGAATCCAGTAAAGTATCAGGATATAAAATCGATGTACAAAAATCAGTTGCATTTCTATACACCAACAGCAAGACAGAAGAAAGAGAAATTAAGGAGTTGGTCCCATTTACAAAAAAACCATAAGATACCTAGGAATAAAACTAACTGAAGAGGCCAGGAGTCTGTACTCAGAGAACTATAAAGTACTCATGAAAGAAATCGAAGACGACACATAAAAATATGGAAAAATGTTTCATGATCCTGGATTGGAAGAACAAATATTGTGAAAATGTCTATGCTATCTAAAGCAATTTACACATTTAATGCAACCCCTATCAAAATACCATCAATTTTTTTTCAAAGCAATGAGACAAATAATCCTAAAATTTATAAGGAACCAGAAATAGACAGAGGAATGTTGGAAAAGAAAGCCGAAGTTTGTGGTATCACAATCCCAGACTTCAAGCTCTATTACAAAGCTGTCATCCTCAAGGCAGCATGGTACTGACACAGAAATAGACCCATAGATCAATGGAACAGAATAGGGAGCCCTGAAATAGATCCTCAAGTATATGGTCAACTAATCTTTGACAAAGCAGGAAAGAATGTCCAATGGAAAAAAGACAATCTCTTCAACAAATGGTGCTGGGAAAATTGGGCCACCACATGCAGAAAAATGAAACTGGACCATTTCCTTATGGTCTCAAAACGGATGAAAGACCTCAATGTGAGAAAGGAATCCATGAAAATCCTTGAGGAGAACACAGGCAGCAACCTCTTCGACTTCAACCACAGCAACTTCTTCCTAGAAACATCGCCAAAGGGAAGGGAAGCAAGGGCAACTATTGGGACTTCATCAAGATCAAAAGCTTTTGCACAGCAAAGGAAATAGTAAAAAAATCAAAAGACAACTTACAGAATGGGAGAAGATATTCACAAATGATATGTCAGTTAAAGGGCTAGTATCCAAAATCTATAAAGAGCTTATCAAGCTCAACACCCAAAGAACAAATAATCCAATCAAGAAATGGGCAGAGGACATGAACAGACATTTCTGCCAAGAACACATCCAGATGACCAACAGATTCATGAAAAAGTGCTCAATATCACTGGGCATCAGGGAAATACTAATCAAAATGAGACACCACCTCACACCAGTCAGAATGGCTAAAATTAACAAGTCAGGAAATGACAGATATTGGCGGGGATGCAGAGAAAAGGGAATCCTCCTATACTTGGTGGGAATGCAAGCTGTTGGAAAACAGCATGGAGGTTCCTCAAAAACTTTCAAAAAGTTGAAAATAGAACTACCCTACGACCCAGCAGTCACGCTACTGGGTATTTACCCTAAAGATACAAATGTAGTGATCCGAAGGGGCAGGTGCACCTGAATGTTTATAGTAGCAATGTCCACAATAACCAAACTATGGAAAGAACCTATATGTCCAACGACAGATGAATGGATAAAGAAGAGGTAGTATATATATACACAACGGGTTACTATAGAGCCATCAAAAGAAATGAAATCTTGCCATTTGCAATGCCGTGGATGGAACTAGAGGGTATTATGTTGAGCAGAATAAGTCAATCAGAGGAAGACAGTTATCATATGATCAACTGATATGAGGAATTTGAGAGCAAAGTAGGTGGTTTGGGGGGTAGGAAAGGAAAAATGTAACAAGATGGGAGCTGGAGGGAGGCAAATCATAAGAGACTCTTAATCTCAGAAAAACAAACTGAGGGTTGCTGGGGGGTGGAGGACTAGGGAGAGGGTAGTTGGGTGATGGACATTGGGCCGGGGATGTGCTATGGTGAGTACCGTGAAATGTGTAAGCCTGATGACTCACAGACTTTACCCCTGGGACTAATAATACATTATATTTAATAAAAATAATTAATAAAAAATAGAACAGAAAGATAAATAAAAGAAAAATTTTCACCTTGTGAATAAAAAATAATAAGTAATAATTGATCCCCAACAATAGCCATATGTTAGGACAATAATCAGTATGTGGGAAATCAGAACTTTTTTTCCATCCCATGGTTCTATAAGATAATAAAATAATCCCAATAGTTAATTTCTGTAGGATGTTCTATGTCTCTTATTTTCTCCTTCCCCCACTCTCATTTGGTTCTTGAGCCCAAGAGATGGAATGCAGAACATGTGTAAGAACCTATTTGACGCAAGTTAGTTATTACTTTCTTTACCATGAGTTTTTGTGAGTATAAGTGATAAATGTTCCAAGCATCATGTTTAGTTTAGAGCAATTTACTCAGAATTAAATTTATCTTTTTTAAGTTTTAAAAATGGAAAGAAGAAAGTGTTGCTAAGTAGAATTATCATTCATTGGTTAAACAGAATTAACATTTGTAAGGTACAAACATGGAGAGTTACCTTTCATATAGACTGACTAATATAATCATTTCTATTTAACTGTCTTGACTTCTCAAACAAATTCGCCTAACTTTTGAAACAAAATTGAAAAATTTGGAGTTCTTAACTCATTTAAAAGTAGATTAAATATGTTATAACTAAATGGGATAAGTCTAACTATAAGAGATAATTCAGAGAAATACTTGTATTCACTGTAGGACTGTTAAAACTTAACTTATACTTATTGTGTTCAAATTAACCACTCTATTATCTTCATTTTACAATTCTCTACACTTAGTTAAACACATGGTTCACAATATATTAAAGGATGATACCTGAAAATAAGAATTAGATAAGCTTATGATATGATCAGTGAATCAATTTATGTTGAATCCAGATTAAATATAATGAGAAAAAAACTATCCTTTTTTTATTATTGAGATAAAATTGGTATATAACGTTGTATAAGTTTCAATTGTATAACACTGTAATTTGACATTTTTATGCACTACAAAATGATGTCCAATAAAAGTCTAGTTACCATCCATCACCATAAAATTGGCTCATTTCATCCACTTCACGCATCTTCCATGATCCTTCTCCATTCTGTTAACTATAAATCTGTTTTCTGTATCTATGAATTTGTTTTTATTTTATTTTCTTTGTTCATTTGTTGTTGTTATTATTGCTGTTTGCTTTCCACATATGAGTGAAATCATATGGCATTTGTCTTTCTCCATCTGATGTATTTCACTCAGCATAATACCTTTAAGGTCCATCCATGTTGTCACAAATGGCAAGATTTCATTCTTTTTTAACATTGAGTAGTATTTCATTGTGTGTCTATACCACATCCTCTTTATCTATTCATCCATTGATGGACACTTTATGTTGTTTGCAGTTCTTAGCTATGAGAAAAACTATTGTTACAAGGAGATGATAAATCAAGAATGTTAAGTGCTGGGGCAACTGGGTGGCTCAGTGGGTTAAGCCTCTGCCTTCAGCTCAGGTCATGATCTCAAGGTCCCAAGATTGATGCCTGCATCAGGCTCTCTGCTTGACTGGGAACCTGCATCCCCCTCTCTCTCTGCCTGCCTCTCTGCCTACTTGTTATCTCTGTTTGTCAAATAAATAAATAAAATCTTTTAAAAAAAGAATGTTAAGTGCTTAAACTTTCTGTTGTCATTTATAGAGTTTTGTATCCTAAAGCTGAGATTAACCCTGATTCTTGGCCATAGGTTACATATTACCTAAATTTTTGCTCCTCTGATTCATACTTTATTGTATTTTACTTGTTTTAGATATAGAAAAAAGATTGTACACTTTGTGTGTTGGGATGCAGGGAGGTATCTTGCTATAGACTCTTGCTCCATGAATTGACTTCCCCAGATGCAGTGATGTATCCAGGTAGAAGCATTCAGCCCATGCCTGGCTGTTTATGCCACCACACCTCCCTGCTATAGTGCAATGGACTAGTGACTCAAGATAATCCCCTGGAAACCCTTCCCAGGAGCTGAGGTTTCCTTCCTTCAGAATGATGAAACTGAGAGGAAGTGAACTTCGGGTTGGGCTTCTGTTCCCCCCACTGCCTGACACTGACTTTTGAGAGTCCCAATATCTTCCAATTGCCAAAGCGTTCACTTTTATCTTCCTAGACTTCTCAACAGCATTCAAAGCAGTTAACCATTTTGGCTGCAGATTGACACCTTTATCTCCTGTAGAACTTTTCCCTTGCCTTCTAGGACTCCACACTTGATTTTTCCCTACATCACTGGCCATTTTTTCTAAGGCTCCTTAGCTGACTTTTCCTCCTCGCCTCTCTAAATGTTGAGTACTCTTGGGTTTTTTCCTTTGCTCCCCTCTCTTTTCTGTTTACACTCCTGCCCTGGAGGTTATCTAGACCCTGGGATTAAATACCATCTATATGAAAATGGAACCCAAATCTCTCAGTCTCCACATCCATCTTCTGACTTTCGCCTATTTGACATCTCCCTTCGATGTATCTGAAATTTGGGACAACTGGGTGATTCAGTTGATGAAGCTTCTGTCTTCGGCTCAGGTCGTGATCCCAGGGTCCTGGGATCGAATCCAGCGATAGGCTCCCTGCTCAGTGGGAGCCTGCTTCTCCCTCTCCCTCTGCCACTCCCTCTGCTGGTGCATGCTCTCTCTCTCTCTTTCTCTTTCTCTCTCTCTCTCTCTCTCTCTTGATCTCTCTCTGACAAATAAGTACATAAAATCTTAAAAAAAAAAAAAAAAAAAGATGGCTCCAGAATCTCAGACCTTCCATGGTGGAGTTAATTTGTGATTCTCACATTCTATCCATCCCCCAACCTAAACTATTTGTTTTCTTCTCAGTTTTTCCACCTGAGTAAATAATACACCATCAACCCAGACCTAGCTGGTAGAATCAAAAACATTGGCATTACCCCTAGTCCAAGATACCATTATCTCATACTTAAACCACTGCAGTAACCTTCCCAACTGGTCACTCCACTTTTCCTCTCTATGTACATCACTTCTTGCCATAGCATCACTTGGCAACTTGTCACTCAGATTCAGTTTAAATTTCACCTCCTCAGAGAAATTTTCCATGGCCAGTTACTGTTAGATAGTCACGCCATCAAGTTTTAATTTTTTGGCATAGCTTTTTTTCTCCCTTTTCATCTCTCTGTCCCTGTCTCTGTCTCTCTCTTCTTAATTTACAGTTTCCCACAGTTGGAATCTATGCTCCATGTCTTATTCACCGCTGTACCTTAGCTCCTGGTACAGAGTACAGACTTGATAAACATCAATTTAGTGACTAGTTGAAGGAGTAACTGTACTCGCTGGATATTTTCTGAATAATTTGAAATCCTCTTAAATCCCCTGCCCACCTACATACCTTCCATGTATTTAACAACAGCTCTCTACTTTTCTTTTCTTTTCTTTTTTTAAGATTTTAATTATTCATTTGAGAGAGAGAACACGAGAGTGGGGAATGTCACAGGGAGAAGCAGACTTTCTGCAGAGCATAAATTTCCACACCCCTACCCCTTGTAGGGCTCCATCCCTGGACTTCAGGATCATGACCTGAGCCGAAGGCAGACACTTAACTGACTGAGCTGCCCAGGAGCCCCAAGCTATCTATATTTCTGTACCAAGTTATCAACCTTGCCCCCATCATAAACTTACTAAGATGTTTCTAAGAAGCACTGAAGTTTACAAAACTGATCTTTATCTTTTACTTATTGATTTGAAAGGCTCTTTATACCTTAAGATATTACCTTTTGTCTATCAGATTGCAAAATTTTTCTCCTATATTTCTATTGATACTTTAAATTTGTCATTGGGCTTTAATTTTGTTTATGTATTTATTACTGCATAGAAGTTTAAATTTTTATGTTACTGTCTTTAGTGCTAGGCTTAGAAATACTTTTTCTTCCCCAAAATTATATGGATATTTATCTATTTGTATTTTGGTTCATATTCTCTGAAACTTGTTTTGCTGTCAGGTGAGAGGTAAGGATTCAATTTTATTCTTTTTCAAATCATAAGTCAATTGTCTCATTACCAATTACCAATAAGTCCATCCTTTTGCCAGCAATGTCAACTTGAGGCAGTCTGTGTAGTGGTCAAAAGAATGGCCTTGAGTTCAGACAACATGGGTTAAACAAGGCTGATCCTCTTATTTATATGCTTTCTAGTGTTTCTCAAATTCACCCACTTCATCTGCAAATATGAGATAATAAGAGTAGTATCTACCTCAAAGTGTTGTGTAAGAATAAGATAATTGTGAAATACTCAACATGATTCCTGGCACATGGTATGCTTCATTACTATTATTTACTTTTTAATTTCTTAATTTAACCCTTCAACTTCAAATGGAATTTTGGTTGAAATTGTATTGAATATATAATTTTATAAAATTGTCATATTTACAAAGTAAAGTCCTCCCATTCAGGAGCACAGCATATCTTCTTAATAGGCTTTGCTTTCTTTTCTCCCTTTCTTTTTAGGCTTCTTCCTAGGAGATATATAGCTATAGATATATCATATATGTTATATTATTATAAATATATATTATTGCTATTTTTTTAAAGCTTTATTTATTTATTTGACAGAGAGAGATCACAAGCAGGCAGAGAGGCAAGCAGAGAGAGAGAGAGAGGGAAGCAGGCTCCCCGCTGAGCAGAGAGCCCGATGCGAGGCTCTATCCCAGGACCCTGGGATCATGACCTGTTGGGCTCCCCGCTGAGGGGAGGAGGCGCCCGGGCCAGCCAGAGGCCTCTCCTTGGGGCTGAGCGGGATGGCGAGTGTCACGAACCCGGAACGCACCCACAGAAGACACCGGGCTCGGGGGATCTGTTGAAGCAGGATCTCACTTTATTGTGCGGGGGCACACCTTATATAGAGCAGCAGAAGGGAAGTGAGGACAGAGGGGGAAGAGCCAATAAGATTATGCCAAGTAGCAGTTGCTGGGTAAGGCGTGCAGGGCGAGAGGAGGAAGTGCCATAGGTTTCAGGAACGGAAACTGTGAAATTGGCGCCTTGTTGGCCGGAAGAGACGGCAAGCCGGCGCCATCTTTATTCTGGGCCGCACCCTGTGGAGGCACCTCTAGTTATGTGCCTTACAATGACCTGAGCCGAAGGCAGAGACTTTAACCCACTGAGCCACCCATGCATCCCTATTATTGTTTTTTTTTTTAATTATTGCTATTTTTATTTTTTATTTTTACATTTTTTAAAAAACTTATTTATTTGACAGATAGAGATCACAAGCAGGCAGAAAGGCAGGCAGAGGGAGAGAGAGAGGGTGAAGCAGGCTCTCCGCTGAGCAGAGAGCCTGACGTGGGGCTCCATCCCAAGACCCTGGGATCATGAGTCAAAGGCAGAGGCTTTAACCCACTGAGCCATCCAGGCGTCCCAAAATTATTGCTATTTTTAATAGGATCTCTTTTCTCATTCTGTTGTCTAATGGATTAGTACTTGGAATTCTATCACTATTTAAAGATTTTTCTTTGCATTTATAGTCATATTTCTTCTTTACTAATGATATATATTTCTCTTTCTTTTTTCATTGATCAGACTTATTTGATGTTTGCCTACCTTATCAGCCTTAAGACTTTACATGTCAATTCTATTTTTTATTTTGTCTATAATATTGTTCCTCTTGTTAATTTAATCTATTTTCTTGATAGATTTATTAATTAATTTTTCCCACTTCCTCTTTCTTTCAAGTTTTTATTTCAATTCCAGTTAGTTAACACACAGTGTAATAGTTTCAGGTGTAGAATTTAGTGATCAACCCTTACATATAAGGGTTTATCATAGCAAGTGCTTATCATAGCAAGTGACTTCCCTAAAACCCATCACCCATTTAACCCATCACCCTGCCCACCTCTCCTCCAGTAACTCTGGACTCTTTTTTTCTCTACGATCAAGAGTGGTTTTTTTGGTTTGTCTCTCTCCTCCCCTTTCCTCTACCACGTTTATCTGTTTTGTTTCTTAAATTCTACATATGAGTGAAATCATATGGTATTTGTCTTTCTCTGACTTATTTTGTTTAGAGTACACTCTAGCTCCATTCATGTCATTGCAAATGGTAAGATTCCATTCTTTTTTGTGGCTGAGTAATATTCATATATACATATATATATACATATATATGAATGTACATATATATGTGTATATACACACATATGTATATGTTTATGTATATATATAATTATACATATATAGTAATATTTATGTATATATATAATTATACATATATAGTAATATATATGTATATATATTATTATAATAATGTCATAATTTGGCTATTATAATAATGCTGCTAAAAACATCAAGATGCATGTATCCCTTCAAATTAGTATTTTTGTAACCTTTGGGAAAATCCCTAGTAGCACAATTGCCGGATTGTAGGGTAGTTTAATTTTTGACTTTTTGAGGAACCTCCATACTGTTTTCCAGAGTGACTGCTCCAGTTTGCATTCCCACCTGCTTTCTTTATGTTTATGTTTTTGGGTCTCCCTCCCCATGTTTTAGTTGTATATATTATTTATTTAAAATACAGAGTTGGTTATAACCCACAGAGGTTTTTTCGCCCCTTAGGACGTTCTCATTGCTAGTTTCTAAATTGTCAGAGATTTTCACTTCTGGTACCTCTAGGCTAGAAAATTCCACATTCACTGGAAAACAATAAAGTCCTTAAAATGTTACTAATTTTTGATGTTCATATATATTTATGTCCTGTTCTACTCTATAAGTTCATTTTTTATATTTAGGAATTTAGGATTTTAGATATATATTTGATACCTCTTTCTGTATAAGAAACCATCACAACTACCACAACTCAGTGACTATTTGCAACATATATTTATTATGACACAGTTTTAATGAGTCAAGAAGCTAAATGTAGCTTTACTGGATCCTCTGCTCAGGGTCTCACAAGGCTGAAATTATGTGTGAGCCAGGCTGTGACCTGTTCTAGAATTTGGGGTTCTCTTTCAAATTAGTTGTTGACAGAGTTCACTTCCTTGTGATTATAGGGCTGAGAATCCTCTTTCTTATTATAGCTGTAGGCCACTCTCAACCCTGAAAGTTCCCTGCAATTCCTTGCTGAGTGCTCCCTCCCAGAGGACCTCTCACAACAGGGAGGTTTGCTTCTTCAAGGCCAACAGAAGATTCTCTGACATCTAAGCTTTCTGTTAAAGGATTCACCTGATTAGGTCAGGCCCACCCAGGACAAACTTCATTTTGATTATTTTAAAGCCAACTGATTAAACACCTTAATCACATCTGCCAAAACTACTTACTTTTTCTGGTTTAATCTAATCTAACCACAGCAGTGACACCCATCATATTTACAGGTCCTGTCCATAGTCAAATAAAGAGGATTATACAGGAAGTGTATAAGGGGCAGGAATCTTTACTATGTGGTAAGAGTAGTTCTACCTCACTATTTTTTTTAAAGAATTTTTGTGTTTTATTTTTTGCTTATTAGTTTTTCAGGGTAAGAGTTGGGAACAACTTGTCTAGGAGAAATAAATCTGTTGTACTTTATTGGGATCACATTAAACTAGAAATTAACTAATTAACTTGAGAAGAAACTGATTTGAATCCTAACCAGACATAAAATATGTATTTCCATTAGTTCAAGTGTTCTATATGTGTCCTTCTTTTGTGTTAAATTTTATTTTATACAGACATTGCAAATTTATGAAAAAAATAAACTTGGAATTTTAATTTTCTTGAAATAATTCAATAGCATTGGAGTTCTTTTTTAAAAGGTTTTATGAAATTCCTGTAAAATTGCCTGGACCTGGTAATGTTTTTAGAAGATCATGCTTCAGCAACTGCTATTTTTTTCTTGGAAATTGGTCTGCTTATATACTCTATCATTTTTATGGTAATTTATTCATTTCTTCTAGGTTTTTCATTTTATTTACATAGAGTTGAGCAGAGTAATCTCAGAATTCTTTGTCCTCCTTTCTGGAGTTATTTTCCTACTGTCATTTCTTAATCTATGCAGTTAAACTTTCCCTATTTTTCCTTGATTAAGTTAATTTATTTATTCTATTTTTTTCCTCAGGTTTATTTTTCCTCAATTAGTTTTATTTTTCTATTCTTAAAATCCATTGATTCTATTTTCAGATTGATTAATATATCCTTCTATTTTCTTTCAGTTTATTTTCTTTTTCTTTTTCAAACTTTTTAAATTGCTAGTTTAATTCATTTATTTTTATTTCCTTTTTTTAAAGGAATTAACATATTTAGGGCTATGACTTTTTTTTTAGCACTGTGATATAATATTTCCATTATAGTTATTATTATATTTTTTAAATTCTACAGTTTTAGTTTATAGCTCTTCTTTGACCCATGACCTAATTGTTTACAATTTTTTAAAATTATCAGATGAAAGGACTTTTATTTTCTTATTTATTTCTAGTTTTATTCAATTGTAATCAAATTTAGTGGTTGGAGGTTACTCTTCAGTCTAATTATAATCGATTTCCATGACTACTCCTTAGGTATTTGAAATCAAGGTGGATTTTATATTTTCAGGAACACAGTTCATCATGCATAAAATAGATTTATTTAATAATGATGCTCAAGTCTTTTAGAACTTACTCTCCTTCTTTTTTTTTTTGGTCTATTTCTCTTTGTAATTCCTATCATTTGTGCTTTATGAATGTCACTGCTATTTTGATTGGTGTATAGATTTTTATAACTTTTATATCTTCACTATCAAATGTCCCCTTTGGCATTATAAAGGAATTATATAATTCCTTTTATTTTGAATTCCATTTTATCTGATTTTGACTTCTCAAGACCTTCTTCAAGTTCAACTCTTTTGAAAGTTTTAGATGTCTTTTGTATACAGAACAAAGTTTTTCTTGGTCTCTAACCTTGAAATATTTTTTCCTTTAATAGGTGGGTTAAGCATTTACATTTATCAATATAATAGATACATTTGCCCTTCTTTCATATTGTTCTATGTTATAGTATCTGATCATAGTAGTTTTTAAAAGTCTTTCCAATGTAATTTGTTTATTTTTGAGTGTATGTAGTTATTTGTTGCTTAAAAAGGTCTAAATTTTTATTTCTCTATTTACCTTTATTTCTTTAGACACTATTAGTTTCCTATGAGGATCAATGATACTATTAAAATATCCCCCTCCCTTCTTTTTGTCCCTTTGTGTTCCATTATGAGTCAATAAAATTATATTTCTTAGTGTTTGTTAAATTTTCTTTTATTTCCAGTATTTGATTGGCAACTTGAAGTAATATCCTTTGACTTCCAGATACTATGATGGGGCAATCTATCTCTTTCTACCATGATTCTTCCTATTTGCTTAACTACATAATTTGTAAATTGTAAGGACGTATGTGACTTATTTCTGTCATTCTAGTCTTATTTGTTTATTCTAGTCATATTTGGTTCTACAGTTAAATATATTTAATTGGCACTGCAAGTTTTTTTTACTTTTGTTTCCCTAGTCTTCCTTGGTTGATAAAATTTATCCTCCATTAACTTCCTCAGTAGAGGCTCATGGGCATTCTTACTTCTTGAGTTCTTATGTGTTTAAAATATTTCTCAAGGTCTTGAAGGAGAATCTGGGTGGCTATAAAATCATTAACTTAGTAACTTCACTAGGATATGCCCTGGTATTGACCATTTTAGGTCAATTTTCTATGAACCAGGGTTCCATGAATCCTTTTAACAGACTTATTCAAAAATGTTTATAACCTTAAGGATTTCTTGTATTATTTGCCATTTCTAGTCACCTTTAAGCAGTCCAGTAGTGCATACACTGGCTCTTCTTTGCCTGACATTTCTATTGTGTTTTTTCTAGTTATTTTAAACACCTTAATTTTTTTTTAACTTTTCTCATTTCTATTTCTTGATCCTTTATAATCCCATGAATTTTCCACAGTGTCTATTATTCTGTCTTTTGCAGTTCATCTTCATTTCTGTAATGGTTTTCCCTTTTCTATTTTTTTTTTTTGAGTTCTGTCACTTCATATTTTACTTTTCTGTTATTTCACAATACTCATATATAGTGCTGGCACATGTGTTTTTTTTTAACATAAATAATTGTTTCTTTTTTAAAGATTTATTAATTTGAGAGAGTGTGTGTGCACATGTTGGGGGGAGGAGCAGAGAGAGAGGAAGAGAGAGACTCCCCAGCAAACTCTCCGCTAAGCAAGGAGCTGGATGTGGGGGTTGATCATGACCTGAGATCATGACCTGAACCAAATAAAGTCAGACGCTCAACTGACTGAGACACCTAGATGCCCCCAAAATAATTATTTCTTTTACCATTTAAAAAATATTCATTATGAAGTACTTTGTACCAAATACCACTCTTCTATGGCATTATTTTTTGGAGTTCTTGATTGATATTACTACTCACATCTTTTTTCTGTAATATCATTTTATCAGTGCTCTGTTAGTTTCTTTTTTTAATCAATGTTTTTACTTTATTTTGTAAAAGACTTTATTTATTTATTTGACAGAGAGAGAGAGTGAGGACAAGCAGGGGGAGCAGAAGAAGGAGAAACAGTCTCCCCGCTGAGCAGGGAGCTCGGCGCAGGACTTGATACCAGGCCCCTAGGATCATGACCCAAACTGAAGGCAAACGCTTAATTGACTGAGACACCCAGGGGCCCCCGATCAATGTTTTTTAATGTGTGACATTTTCCTGTTTTGACTATTTGCAGTTGTTTCCTATGGAAGGGTTCAGAGTGTTGTTATTAAAACCAGTGCAACTATATTGTCAAAGATATCTTTCCTTTATTTAACACATGCGATTAACAAAGCAATTTGGACATAAGCTCTTATTTTTATTTTCATCCTGTCAGGACTCTATGAACCAGATAGGGTAATTATTATACCCATTTCTTAGATGAAGAGATTTGGAATCAAACAGATTATAAAACTTTTCTTAATAGTTATTAAAACCTGGTTCCCAAGTCCAGGCTCCAACCATCAAATATACTGAAACTAGTAACTCTCTTTGCATAGGTATCTTTCCTTTAAGTGTTTGTAGCCTATCTTAAAATTGGCAGTGAGAAATAAGTTTTATTTTTGTTATGAAATGACTAGGTAAAAGAGTAAATTTATTTGTTACCCATTTTCTTCTTATTTGATCTTTATGTAGAAGTCAAGATGATTTTTTTTTTAAATTTTATTTATTTATTTAAGAGAGAGAGAGCACGAGTGGAGGGAGGGGCAGAGGGAGAAAGAGAAGGACAAGGAGACTCCCCACTGAGCATAGAACCCAGTTCAGTCCTAGGACCCTGAGATCAGGACCTGAGCCAAAGGTAGGTGCTTAAACAACTGAGCCACCCAGATGTCCCCACATGATGATCTTAAGGAAATATTGTATCTATTTTCTGCTCAATGGGTAATTAGCTGGGTATTTAACTTAATGGTTTTCAGTTTCTTCACCTTAAAGTATCTAGGCTTAAACTCAAATATCTAAAACTGGTATTCAAAGAGTTGAACTCTCAATATCTTTTGAACTGAGAGAAGACATCTTGAACCAAATAAAAGATTGAATCACAAGATGAGACGCTTACAGCTCTACTTGTCTACAGCAAGGGTAAGTACAGAGCTTTCTTATGGGAGGAGACAGCACGGGAAAGACAAGAGAACATTCTACAGACTCCTAATATGTTACTGTTAACCTTATTTCTCCTCCCTGCAAACAGTTCAATTTTACACAGTATCTCAATCTCACACAAACTGAAACTAATGTCCTAGGTAATTCCATAGGACAGAGCTTCTTCCTCTCTTTCTTCTACAGTTTGTTCCCATCTCTGGCTCTCCCCTCACAGCCTTCCTCTGTGAAGTAATGTTGACTTCTCTTATACTTCTTTGACTCAATAAACACATAGCTTGTGCCTAACACATGCCAACACAGTGGTAAGAACTGGTGTTAGTGCTTGAGAAATAACTCATACCGAAAGTTATAAAATTTTGATCTATTCTGAGGAAAAAAGCTATGGAAATTCAATCAATAAAAGAGAGAGGCTGTCATACTACAGCTTATTGTTATCTCCAATCTGGAAATGTAACAACAAACATACTTTGTGATTTGCACAGTTTTTATTTATTACATATTTTCTCCTTCAGCCAGATTTGTGGCTTATAAAAATAACCAAATATTTGCTTACAAATTGTTATAATGAAAATCTGTAGCCTGCTGCAGTAAGATTCATGGTCATGGTAACTTTGAAAGCATTTGTTTGCATTTGGAGTGTGGGGGAATAATTTAAATTTTAAATTTTTGCATAAATTATTTATACGTTGAGTCCAAGATGCAGTGTAATTACGACAACATTTTTTAGAAGTCAGGCAGAAGTTTGAAATTTATAAATACCTCTTTACATTTTGGCGGCCCTAGATATAGTTTTCTAGAAAGCTGTATTTTTTGTTGTTTGAATAGCAGTTAGCTGTTTTCATTCTCTCTAACAGATGGAACCAAAGCATTGTGAACATTTTTATTAAAACAGCAAATGAAGCTATGAAAGAAGTGTCACATTGCCAAGTATTCATCTTGCAAATTAAATTCTACAACTTAGCAGGTGGTTTAAGTTCCCTTTAGAAATTTAAAATCAGCTTATTTCATTTCTGTGTGGCTTAACGGAGACACAGGTTCACTTCTGCATTCACTTACACAGAATCTGTTTGCACGTTTCTTAGAATTGACAGTTGGGAAAATATTTGCCAACTCTCACTCAAAATGGCTCATGATTGCCACATTCAGTTGGTTGAGGCTTCAATTTCCTTCACTATTAAAGTCGACTCTTTGTCTTTGGAATCCGTTTGCAAGGCCTGGCTGGATCCAAAAATTTAAAGCCCAAATTCAGCATGTTTTTTTGCTAATTTTGATGTACATTATCATTCAGTGTACTGGCATGATGCTACACAGGATAGAAAACTCCCCAAATTATGTGGCAGTTGTTATGGATTGAGAGTCTGTGGACTCAAATTCATAAATTTAATTCTAATCTCCAATGTGATGGTATTTGGAGAGGGGGCCTTTGGGTGGTGACTAGATCATGGAAACAGAAACCTCAGAAACCCACTAATCATGGGATTTGTGCCCAAATAAAAGAGACTCCACGGAGCATTTTCGTCCCTTTCACCATGTGAAGACACATCAAGAAAGTGTTCTCTATAAACCAGGGAGCAGGTCCTCACCAGACACTGATTCTTCCAACACCTTGATTTTGGACTTCCCGGACTCTAGAATTGCAAGAAATAAGGTTCTGTTGTCTATAAGCCATCCAGTCTATGATATTCTGTTATAGTAGCCTAGATGGGTTCAAGTTTAGAGAATGATAGTCAGTTGACATTTCCAAGTCTCTACAGGTTTGTACTGATTAACTATGGTAAATCTGACACACTAAAGAACTAGCTATAGTGGGCATTTCAGAGGTGATGAAGTAGAAGTACTTTTCACTGCTTCTAATGCCACCACCATAAGGTTAATTTCACAAAAGCCTCCATTTTCCTCCAAAAATTTTTTTTCCAATGTTCTGTCACAACCTACAAAGTGAAACTTAAGACTCATCATTCACATACTTGTTTCACCCACCAGCTGTTTTTATGACTACTTCTCAACAGATCTTGTTCCTGGTAAACTGGTCTATTTATTGTTTTCAAAGAAAGTTAGCAGCACTTTGTGTACTCCTGTATTCACCTTTACCCTGTACCTTCCTTCTTCCTTTTCATTGCCTACATCCTTCTTTTCCCTGCAGGCACAACTTAAATCACAATGGAGCCAAGCACTGAGCTCTCAGCTTGGGGTTACCTTAAACTGTGATCTGCAGCATAGTCAGACCACTGCTCTTTGAGCAGGGACCCCACAAGTGGCAGATCCAGGGACACCCACCTTCATCCACCAGAAGAGCAGAGCGGCAGGATCTGCTGGGTTTGGAGACTGGGCTGTGTGCCAGAGACAGAAATGCTTGGTCACAGGCCTAGTGAGCTCTGAGTGCAGCTGGAGACCAGAGAGATGGGAGTGATTGAGTACTCTTCTCTAAGGACACATTGAGGAGTGGGGCCCTAAGCTCTCACCTCCTCTGGGCCGGAGATTAGGAGGCCACCATTTTCATTCCCATCCTCCAGAGCTCTATGGAAAGCATTCAGGGAACAAAAGCTCCAGAGCGAATCCTAGCAGATTACTTAGCCCGGCCCCTGGCAAGGGCAGCAAAATTCCACCTCGGGCAAAGACATTTGAGAATCAGTATAACTGGCCCCACCCCAAGATCAGCAAGAACATCCAGCCAAGACCAAGCTCATTGATCAAGGAGAACAGCAGAATTCCAGAGGAGGGGAAAGCAAAGCATGGAATCCATGGCTTACTCCTCAGGATTCTTTAGTCTTGCAAAGTTAATTAATTTTTTTTAATATTATATTTTTCTTATTCTAGTTTTTAAAACTTTTCCTCTTTCTTCTTTTAACATTCTTTAATGATTTTATCTTAACAATACCTTTCTTAAAAAAATATTTTTAAACCTCCATATTATAGTCATATTTTATCCTTCATTGTATCTAAATTTAGATAGATAAATCTATCTATAGATTAGATAGATTTAATCTATATAATTTATATATATATATATAAATATATATATATATATATATATATTCCCTAATTTTTTTAATATATATATATTTTTTACATAAAGGATTTTTTCTTCTAAAAAATTTTGGGATGCAATTTCTTCTGATAGATCAAAATATACCCTAAATCTAGCATAGGGCTTTGTTCTGGGAGAAATGGATGCATTCCTAGACATGTATAAACTACCAAAGCTGAACCAGAAAGCAATAGAAAACCTGAACAGACCCATAACTGGTAAGGAGATTGAAGCAGTCATCAAAAATCTCACAAAAAACAGGAGGCCAGGGACAGATGGCTTCCAGGGGAAGTTCTATTAAACATTTAAAGAACAAGTAATACTTAGTCTCCTGAAACTGTTTCAAAAAATAGAGACGGAAGGAAAACTTCCAAACTCATTTTATGAGGCCAGCATTATCTTGATTCCCAAACCAGACAAAGACCCCATCAAAAGGAGAATTACAGACCAATAACCTTGACAAACACAGATGCAAAAATTCTCACCAAAATACTAGCCAATAGGATCCAACAGACATTAAAAGGATTATTCACCATGACCATGGATGCTGGTTCAACATCCACAAATCAATCAATGTGATACACTACATTAAGAAAGAATGGGAAGCATATGATACTCTCAATAGATGCTGAAAAGCATTTGACAAAGTACAGGATCCTTTCTTGATCAAAACTCTTCAAAGTGTAGGGATAGAGAGTACAAACCTCAATATCATCAAAGCCATCTATGAAAAACCCATAGCAAATATCATTCTCAATGGGGAAAAATGAGAGCTTTTCCCCTAAGGTCAGGAACACGGCAGGGATGTCCACTATCATCACTGCTATTCAACATAGTACTGGAAGTTCTAGCCTCAGCAATCAGACAACAAAAAGAAATTAAAGGCATCCAAATCAGCAAAGAAGAAGTCAAATTCTCACTCTTTGCAGATGATAGGATACGTTATGTGGAAAACCCAAAACACTCCACTCCAAATCTGCTAGATCTTTTACAGGAATTCAGTAAAGTGTCAGGATATAAAATCAATGCACAGAAATCAGTTACATTTCTATACACCAACAACAAGAGAGAAGAAAGAGAAATTAAGGAGGCAATCCCATTTACAATTGCACCCAAAACCATAAGATACCTAGATATAAACCTAACCAAAGAGACAAAGAATCTGTACTCAGAGAACTATAAAGTACTCATGAAAGAAATAGAGAATGACACAAAGAAATGGAAAAATGTTCCATGGTCATGGATTGGAAGAACAAATATTGTGAAAATGTCTATGCTACCTAAAGCAATCTACACGTTTAATGTAACCCCTATCATAATACCATCTTTTTTTTTTTTTTCAAAGAAATGGAACAAATAATCCTAAAATTTATAAGGAACTATAAATAGCCAGAGGAATGTTGAATAAGAAAGCCAAAGTTGGTGGCATCACAATTCTAGTCTTTAAGCTTTATTACAAAGCTATCATCATCAAGGAAGTTTGTACTGGCACAGAAATAGACACATAGATCGATGGAACAGAATAGAGAGCCCAGAAATAGACCCCCAAATATATGGTCAACTAATCTTTGACAAAGCAGGATAGAATGTCTAATGGAAAAAAGACAGTCTCTTCAACAGATGGTGCTGGGAAAATTGGGCTGCCACATGCAGAAAAATGAAACTGGATCATTTCCTTATACCACACACAAAAATAGACTCAAAATGGATAAAAGACCTCAATGTGAGAAAGGGATCCATGAAAATCCTTGAGGAGAACACAGGTAGCAACCTCTTAGACCTCAGCCACTGCAACTTCTTGCTAGAAACATCATCAAAGGCAAGGTAATCAAGGTCAAACATGAACTATTGGGACTTCATCAAGATCAAAATCTTTTGCACAGCAAAAGAAACAGTTAGCAAAACCAAAAGACAACTGACAGAATGGGAGAAGATTATCACAAATCAGTAAAGGGCTTATATCCAAAATCTGTAAAGAACTTAGCAAACTCAACACCCAAAGAACAAATAATCCAATCAAGAAATGGGCAGAAGACATGAACAGATATTTCTGCCAAGAACACATCCAGATGGTCAACAGACTCATGAAAAAGTGCTCCACATCACTGGGCATCAGGGAAATACAAATCAAAACCACAATGAGATACCACCTCACACCAGTCAGAATGGTTAAATTAACAAGTCAGGAAATAACAGATGCTGTGAAGATGCGGAGAAAGAGGAACCCTCCCACACTGTTGGTAGGAATGCATGCTGGTGCAGCTGCTCTGAAAAACAGCATGGAGGTCTCTCAAAAAGTTGAAAATAGTGCTACCCTGAAACCTAGCAGTCACACCACTGGGTATTCACCCTAAAGATACAAATGTAGTGATCTGAAGGGGCACGTGCACCCGAATGTTTATAGCAATAATGCCCACTATAGCCAAACTATGGAAAGAACTTAGATGTTCATCAACAGATGAATGAAGAAGAGGTGGTGTGTGTATAAATATATATATATATATATATATATATGCGCAATGGAATGCTATGCAGCCATCAAAAGAAATCATGTCATTTGCAATGCCATGGATGGAACTAGAGGGTATTTTGAGCAAAATAAGTCAATCAGAGAAAAACAATTATCATATGATCTCCCTGACATGAGGAATTTGAGAGGCAAAGTAGGGGGCTTGGGGAGTAGGGAAGGAAATAATGAAACAAGATGAGATCTGGAGAGAGACAAACCATAAGAGACTCTTAATCTCACAAAATAAACTGAGGGTTGCCAGGAGGAGGGGGAGTAGGGATGGGGTGGTTGGGATATAGACACTGGGGAGGGTATGTGCTATAGTGAGTGCTATGAAGTGTGTAAGCCAGACGATTCACAAACCTGTACCCCTAGGGCTAATAATACATTATCTTAATTTTAAAAAGAAAATTAAAAAAAGAAATCGAAATCGTTCTATATTAATGTCAATCTCTGTTTTCTTTCCAGATGGTCTTGATGACCTCCTGCATCTGTAGTCTGCTCTGCCCTGCCTCAAAGTTAAATGAGAAGATACTGAATCTGCCTATCAACTTCCTCATCCAAGGAATCATTAGGGTGTGAAAATATTAAAGCCTGAGCCAGAGTTGCTAAGTGAGCCCATGAATTCACCTAGGAGAACCCCATAAACAACTGGGGCGTAGGCTGCCTCTCTGACTTCTTCTGCTTAGGTTTCTAGGATTCCTCTGTCCTAGCCAACATCTCCCACACACAGACACCTGATTACACACATGCAACCTTAACTATATTGGTCAGTGCCCGGGTTTCCCATAGAAGCTCAGCAGTGTCTCCTGTCAGCAGTGGGGATCTACCCATTATCTTGTTCCTGCCAACCCTATTCCCCAGCAGACTGGGTCCAGCCTGCCTTTCCATGACTTGGTGATGCTAATGACATAAAGGACCTAGCCAGTGCCTAAAATACAATAGACAGTTATATTGTTTCCCTTCTTTTGTGTTACCCCAGGTTACCTGGGGCCCACTTTCCCCTCAGACCCAAGAGAAATTCCTGTCTACAGCTCATTGCCCTCAACTCCTCTGGGAAGGCTTTCATCTTTGCTTCATTATGTCCCAAACACATATCTTGGCCTTTACACCAGTTCCTACAAGAAATCCAGCCAAGTAAAATATTTTGCCATTTTATGTGGGTTTTTATTCAAGTTGGGAGGCTCAAGGGGCATGGAGGTCTCCAACACGGCCTTCTATCTTCCTCTAGGTATCCATTTCACTCCTTGGTGTCCCCCCTGGTAACCTAACCTGTTGAGCACAGCCCTGGGGACATATGTCTGGCCCTCATACCCCAGTGCTCCTGCCAGCAGTTTTGGTTTAAAAAGTTTCTCCTTCCTCATTATATTTGTTTTGCATGCAGTTTCTCGTATGATCTGACGCTAAATCTCGTAATAGTCCCTCCTGTGTACATCCCTCCATTTCTTACCTATTCGCCCACTATCTCCCCAGGAGCAAAAGCATTGCTTTTGGTTCCCACACTTGTTCTAGAACTGGGCTGCCCCTGCCACACCTTGCCTGTGCTGCCTTGTTCCCTGAGATTCAGTCTCCCTTCCCCCCAGCTGATCCCGCATTGTTTACCACTAAACCCCTGCTTTGGGAAAAACCTTAACAGTTAACTGGGACAGCAAAGCTTTTTCCATTTCATAGATGTGTGTGCTGAGCCCGAGGCAGTGTTTCCTCCTAAATCTGCACGCAGGGAAGCAGATTAATCACACAGATCTGAAGTAGGCACTGTTTGTTTTGCATGAACAAACAGCAATTGCTCTTTGTTTAAATTTAATAGTTAAAAATGAACAGTGCTAGTGATAATTACCACATATTTATATTGGCATTTTACTTTTTAAGTTCCAGAAGAACAGCAGTTTAACTCAATTGAATCATATTTATCAAGCCAAAGGTTAAATACTACTGCCTTTTAAAATTAGAGAAGATTATGAACTTGCTAAGAAAATCTCCTAAATTAATAGCCATGTGTAACAGACACATCTTTTGTTGAGGGGTGGGTAGCGAAGAGAGAAACAAAAGGAACTAACAGTAGATCAAAGTAAATATAACATTTGTTGACTAATACAGGGGAATATATATATATATAGAAAGTCATCATTGCTGCTAATAGTCACAGAGGCTGACTTTGGTCAGTGGACCAATGACATATGTTTGTCATAGAAGACACTGTAGTACATACCAGACACTAAAACCTTTTCACATCACACAACTAATCCTGCTGATGCAGCACTTACCACATTTATAATGGAGAATGTTGACAGCGGCATTTTTAATAAGAATATTGTTCATGATAATTTCATGATTTACAAAATACATTACTGACTTATGAATCATGCTTAATTTTAATCCTGTTTCTAAACACTGCAAAGAGGAAATGGTCCCTTTTCATTGCAATAGTCTATTTGCACCTCTCTTGAAAATGTATCTTTCTGGTGCATAGTACACGGACGTTTTAATTAAAACTTACCAAACTTACCTATGTGGGAGCTTCCTACCTGCTTCTAGAAAATAATTCCAAATAAGAATGTTGGAACAATGATCAATTATGAATTGAAAGCAATCATCAATTTGGAATTAGAAATAGAGTACATATCATATAACGTGTTTATTTTAAAAGTGTCTTTAGTTACTTTACTTTCAAAACTGAAGGTGTAATTTAAATTATGGAATTACATACCTGGAAGAGCTTTATATGAGAGATCAACCCCTCCCCACTTTCCTAGAAAGGCAATGAGAGGTTAATTACATACCTGAGACCAATAACCGATAGAAGGGCTGGAACTAATACAAAAAGCTGATTTCTAGATTCACATTCTTTCTAAAACCTCAGTCTTCCACTAGTAAATAAGATTAGTCTGAAGTAGTAAGCTTCATTGTGCTTTAATAGATCAATTTTCTAAATGAAATTAAGATATCAATATTTCAACTAGTCAAACCATTGACTTTGTGCGGATATATTTTCATGTTTATAGTATTTTGCATATTTAATATTCAGGATGGTCTTTCCATAGACCCAATTCTCAATCCCTACAATTACTCAAGGTTGAAGGAAGGATAAGACATAGATTTTCAATATTTGCATCTTTTATGCCAAATGAGAGCTCAAAAAATTAGTTTCAGTGAGGTTTTAATATTAAAATGTGACTTGAATTGTGGAAGAATACATTAATAGGAAATATATATTCATTCTCAGATAAGTAAAATGCTTAATCCATTATTTCTAAGCTGATCTTTTTTGTTGTCTTATAAGATTAGGTTGTTGATTCCATTTTATTAGGAAAGTGCTTTACAATATTCGTTGAACAATACTTCATACAAATAATCCTTCTTGAGAATTTGTAATAAATCGGTGACTTTCTGACAATTAAAAATAGAAATAGCCTTCATATATCACTGTATCAGATAAACTGCTTCCAGCTACAAGTAACAGAAATCCTAAATTAAACTGACAAAACATCAGGGGAATGTATTAGCTCACAGAAACAGCAAGTTTCTTGGGTAGATCAGCAGCTCAACTGCGTCACCAAGGACTTTTTCTTTTCATCTCTTTGCATGGGTGTCCAAAATGCCAGCTTCAACCTCTGTGAAGTAGGTCTTAGCGTTATTCCCATTTTACAAATGAGAAGATTTATGGCCTTAAAATGATACCCACATGGTCCCTTCATGGTCATAAAATGCTTGCCAGTAGCAATCAGGTTATATCATTAACATCCAGTGGGGAAGGCAGACACTAGCTTCCTGTTGTTCTCTCTTAAGAGCAGGGAAGAATTTTCACAGACATCTCTAGAACACTTCTTGAATCTCATTGACCAGAGCTGAGCCTCACATTCATTTTTGTACCAAATGTTGACCAGGGGGTGGGATAGCTTTTGATTCTGTGCAACCGGACCCTTGAGCCGGGGGCCAGTTCTCCAACAATTCATCCAGGGGGAGAAATTCTTCATTGAGAAGAGGAGGCCCCAAGTCCCACTGAAACATCCTTCCCTCTTGACTTCCATGACGTTCCACTTTTAGCTTGCCTTCTGGTTCTCTAGTCTCCATGTCTTGGGCTCCTTTCCAGGCAACTCGTCTTCTTGCCTCCTAAATATTGGAGCTCTGCATTCCTAGGTCCCTCTTCTTTTTTCTTTCTCTAAATCTCTCCCTGGGTTATTTTACCCTTTCCCGTGGTTTTGGCTATCACCCTACATTGATAATCTCCCACTCAAAACTTTCTCCTGAACTCCAGATTCATATCCAGCTCTATTCCAAGTGCCATGTTTAGGAACTCATGTTTCTTTCGTTTTGTGTCTCCTCTTTCTCCTACAACCAGTGGTTCTCGAACTTGAGCATGCATCAGAATCATGTGGAGGACTTGCTAAAATACAAGTTGCTTGGTCTGTCCTCCGAGTTCCTGAGTCAGTAGGTCTGGGTTATATTATTAGAGAGCCTGCATTTCTAACCACTTTACTGAGTAATGTGGCCACTACCAATCTGGAACAATGCTTTGAGAACAAGTGCCCCAGAGGGTTGCCCTGGAATGTCCAAAGCTGAGTCATGGGCACAAAGAGGGGTAGCCAGTGGGAAGGGAGGAAAAGTGAGGATAAGGAAGGTGCATCCACTGCCTGAGGCATTGGCCCTAAAGTATTTTTCATCATTCCCACTGACATTCTGTTGGCTCCACCTAAGTGATGGGAAACTGGGAACTGTGATGCAGTTGGATAGTCACTTCCTGGCTACATTCTAGTGCCATAAAAGAAGACAAGAATGGGTTTTGGTGAACTGCTAGAAGTCTTCACTTCTCTCCAGTCTGATAATACCAACTAATAAGCAGCCATGCTTGCTTTCTTTTATTTTCTCCAGTGTTCACCAAGGGTTTTCAGACTTGCTTCCACACGTCCTGTGCCCAGGTCTTAATTTATGAAGGTTAACTGAGTGACACCTTGGCAAAGCCCATGCCATTGAAAGATTTTTATTACTTACACTTCTCAAGACAAAAAGGAACACATACCACATCACATAGGGCCAAAGGGGAGGTGCTAGGTTTGGGTCAGGGCAGAAGACAGGAGTGAGAAGAAAGCCTAGATCGAAGTCTTTACTGAGGTTTCCACAAGAAGGGAAGTCAGGGCATACAGTTGAGGACTGGTTAGTTCGAATCAGTGCAGCTATGGAGGTGGTCTCTAGTTGGCTGGGAATCTTGTCCTGGATAATATAGGGCAGGGGAAACATTGCCTTGGTGTGCAAGAACTAGATCAAGTACAGTATTTAGAAGTACAGATTCAGGCAGGTTGGTTTGCATATGAAAGGAGTGCTCCTGACTGGGCCTTTTGCTACCTCAAAGAACTGGCGAGTCTTGGGAGGGGTAGTCTTTTCCTGTGCCTGTACAGCCCTCAAAATGTCAAAACATTTAAGATGCAGAAAATAAAAAACATGATTAATACACACACACTCCTCTCTGCTCTGCATATGGCTTATCCATTCTCATTCTTTCATCTCAATTTAAGTGTCACCTCCACTAAGGGGGGTCCTTCCAGAAATATTTTGTTTCAGCAGGTATCAGCCAGCTTCATAGATCCTGTTCATTTCCTATTTATCACTCAGCACACTGTATTATTTTATTTTTAAATTTAGTATCTATCTCAGTTGCTAGGAATCAGCTTCATCAGAACAAGAACCAAGAATCTCTTTTATTCATCTCTGTATTACATACATAAGAAGACCATTTTTGTTGGTGACTCCAAACCATGTCCCTTCTCTTCTTTCTTACTAGCAGAATCCTAATTTATTTTGGGCAATGGGAGATTCTTGTTCTTAGGGAAGATTGAACTAAAGGTCTAGGGATAGGCATGTAATCCAATTCTAGCCACTGAAATACAAAGAGAAATCTGGAAAATCTTCTGTGAGCTGTATGAGGATATAATGTCTGGAGTTGCAGCAGCCATATTGCAACCATGAGGGAATGGCAAGAGAATTGCAGAGATACCAATCCTGAGATCTGAGATCATTAGCTGCTACACCTGCCTTGCAACCACCTATCATTGTTAAGGAAGATAATAAAAAACACTACATATTTAAGGTACTTTCTGTTGAGGTGGTTGGATGGAGCCAAATGTATTATGACTCAGCATACTGCTTGACAATATGAGCCACATGTGCTCAATTATGCAGGTATTTGTTGTTGTTGAACAAATAAAAGACTACATAGCTAACGTAAAATGAGAAAGGTAGATATCCAGGTATTTCAGCTCATACAAAAGATGTAATTTTGCTTTTGGGGATTTAAAATTAAAGGGGAGAGATGGTGATGCAGGGGACATATTACACAGACTGGCTATCTTTATTAGCAACGTAGACAAATACTCTTGTTCATTTAAATAAAAATTTAATGAGGACTTACTACTTTGAAAAGAACTACATTAAGGAGTCATATAGCATACTGTTTGAAAACACAGGCCACATAAATACTTAAATACAGCCACTTAAAACATGGTGACCTTAAGGCAAGTCACTAAATCTCACTTAACTTTAGTTTACTCCTCTTTAAAAAAGGAAATATTTACACTTTTAAAAGAAATATTTACACTTTTAAAATGTTAGTGTGCTGAGATAATAAAGTGCTCAATGTCCTACATGTCTGGAAAATAATAAACACTTAAAATACAACTTTATAATTATTAAGCATATTTGAAAGCAACATAATGTATAGGTGAAAAATAGCCCTTTTCCATAGCTAAACTATTAGAGAACATTTAGGTAATATAAAATAGCATGAGGAATGTAGAAGGAAAGGTCTTTCTGCCTTGGGTGGTCAGACAATGTTTCAGTAGAAAAGACATTTGACTGGGACCTTTTAGGAAAGGTTGCATTTTTAACCTGCAGAGACGAGCAGAGAAACGTGTGTCATGGGGGCTGGAAGAACCAGATCACAGGCAATAAAACATAGGGAAAGGAGAGTAGACAAGTACAAGGCAGTTTATATTGTGACTGATAGGATAGCATGGCACCATTATAGACTTACAGTGGAGGCCCATGGAGGTGAGCACACACAACAGCTACATTGTGGAGGAGGCTCAGAACCTGAGAAGCCTAGATCTTTTGGGGTAGGCAATAAGATGGCACAAAAGGGCTTTGAAGCGAGGTAGGAAAGTGACATAATAAAAGTATGGCAGACACTTAACTGTCTCACCACACCCATCCTACTTTTGGTCTACCAAGCTTTAATGGGTATTGATCACCAGCTTTGACAATGTAACACAAGGCTGAGCAATGAGCTGTGATGGAAATCTACTGGGTGCTTTTGGAAAAATGAAAAAATTTTTTAAGATTTTATTTATTTATTTGACAGACAGAGACCACAAGTAGGCAGAGAGGCAGGCAGAGAGAGAGGAGGAAGCAGGCTCCCTGCTGAGCAGGGAGCCCGATGTGGGGCTTGATCCCAAGACTCTGAGATCATGACCTGAGCCATCCCCTTGCTGAACTCATGTTGTGAATTCTGTTGTGTAAGGATATGGTGCTTAGAGCTTCAGCAGCAATCTTGGGTCCATGAGGAAAGATCTTCTCAAACACTGAAGATGGTTAAGTGGGAAGATTAAAGAAACCTGGGTCTTTGAGGACATTATTGTTCTGTTGAATCAATTCTGGGCCCATCCATTCCCCGATGACCAATTAAGTAAGCTGTAGATATATATGGTTTCAGCCACTAGTGGTCAAGTTTCCCATTATTAGTGGTCAGAACATTCCAATTAAGGCCGAGAAGGAAGACTTGTAAGGGATCAATGGGAATGGATTGAGGCAGTGATGAAACTGAAAGCAGGCAGTAGGAAAAAATTACTGAGCTCATCTTGTGTGTAATTTTTAAATTAAGAGACATGTATAGCACTTAAATGTACCAGGCCCTATGAAGCACTGTGCTCATCTAATTCTCATGAAACCTATATGAGGTAAACACATCATTATTGCCATTTTCAAGTGAGGAAACTGAGTTGTAGAGAGGTAAGGCAATTTGCTCATGGACACACAGCTAGTTAGTAGCAAACATTTATCTAAGCAGTCTAGCTCCAGGATCTGCGCTCTTAAACACTAGTATTTAATTTACACATAAGCACTATCTTACTTCCATATAACAATTCCCTTTTTTTAAATATTTATTTATTTATTTGAGAGAGAGACAGAGAGAGAAAGCACGAGAGTGATTGTGAGTTGTTGGGGGTGGGGGCAGAGAGAGAGAATCTTCAAGCAGACTCCCTGCAGATCAAGGAGCCTGATGACATAAGCCTGGATCCTCATGACCTGAGCCGAAACCAAGAGTCAGATAGTCAACCAACTGAGCCACCAAGGCACTCCCATATAACAATTCTATGAGGAAAATGCCACCAGTATTGCCATTTACAAATGAAGAAACTGAAACAGGGAGGTTAAGAAGTTTAAGGTCACACATGTAACAAGGGATGAAGCAGAAGGTCAAGCCCAGTTCCACCTGACTCCAGAGTTCTAACCTTGATGCCCAATTCCCAGTGAGAAGACAGTTTCAGACATTTGCATCAGAGGAGTGGCTTCAGAAATGTGAAGGGAAAACCTTACATAAGACAGATTGAGAAGACCGGTTAGTAAGAATTAGGAATAGATGATATGTAAGGGGAAAGGATGAAAAGTGATTGTTTTCACAAAGCTAAGTGAAAATACAGGGTTACGATTTTTTAAAAAGGAAGTCTAGAAAATAAATCTCTTAAATTCATCGTCTGAGTGAATCATCATCAGCATCTCCAGTGAGTTAGGATCAACTCCAGAAGCAGACTGAAGATAAACTGTTACTTCTTTAAATATCAGCTTCTACATGCGTCTGAAAATGTGGTCCAGGAGAATGGGTTGGTACTTCTTCTACTCGATCATTTTATAAATTAAAATCCTTGAGTCAGTGCTTTAAACAAAGATCCCTGAGAGCCCACCTCCCGCAGAGGTAGGCTGGGATTGTCTGTCCCCCAGCTCAGGCCTCTGCCACTGCCACATAGAGTCTGCCTTGGCATAGGACACATGACACCATTTGTTTTCAGAACACAACACATCACATTGCTGTGGAAGAATTTCATGACAGGAACGACACTCACAGAGTCTCTGTGGGCTATTTCCAGGGCTTCCTTCCCCAGGGCTAGCTGCATAGTAGCTCCAATCCTTAATCACTTTGCTCTTTCTTCTTGTAGAACCTTACTTCTATCCCTTGGCCAACACAGATGATTTTCTTAGTTTCTGTAGTTCCTATAGAAGGTTAGCTCTAGGTCATGGCTTGGTCTTGGGTTAAAAAATTACTTTCCTCATCTTTGCCTGAAGCTCACTTTAGTGGTCTCCATTAGATTCAACTTAATTCATTCAATAAATAAGTAAAATTATGGATTACTAAGTACCAAGCACCACACTAGAAGCTTAAAGCCTAGGGAAGTCTCAGTTGGTAATGTGCAGAGGAAACACCTGGGCATCTTGTTAAAAATGCAGATGTGAATGCAGTAGGTGGGGGGTGGGGCTGGACCAGGTGCTGTATTTTTTAAAAGGCTCTTAGGTGAGATCCATGCTGCTCCCAGGTGAGATCCATTTTGATAACGATGAAGGTAGATGGGAACATAAATAATTAAGTTCAAGCAATTAAGATTTATAGATACAATGATATACAGGTGAGAAACTGAGAAAGAAGGGGGGCTCCCCAAATTCCTCTACTCTGCGCTGCTTCCTCAGGAATCTTCCTTAGACTAATCCTGGTTCATTTCAGTATTTCTGATTCTGCTCTAAACCTCTGCCATCAACTCCTACTCTAAATGCTTGCTGAACACCCACTCACAACAAATAGTCTCTCCTTGTCTACAAAAGCATTCCTGCATTTCCCCAATATTCTTCCATTTTTCCACTTGAACCCTTCCCTAATTCCCTCATTTTGGCTTCTAACTCCTTATCCTTGGTCATCAGTCACTCCTTTGGAAAGTCCACTTTCCAGACATACACTGCTACATTCTGTGATCTTACCTTATGAACATTAGTAGTGCATGCTATAAGCTTACATTTATATGTTAATTCTTTATATATGATAATAATAATAGCTAAGACTTACGGAGAGCTTCAAGGATGCCAAGCACTTTGATACTCATAAAAGTCTATGAGGTGGGAACTAATATCACCTTATTTTGCCTGTTGAATATAATTGAGACAGAGAGGTTGAGGTCACATTGTCATTAGCTGTAGGAGCTATGATTTTGATGTTCCATCAGCAGGTAGGTCTTCAGAAAATGGTGCCATTTAAAATAAAACTAGTTACTGTACAATCTACTCACTGTTGTGATAAGGTTGGGAATGTGTGTTAACCATTCCTGCGGCATGGGAAATCATCATATGGAAGCAACTGGACATATTCTCTGCCTGTGAGTGGATGGGTACTGGGGAGATTTGGTATCTAATCAACGTGCTTTCAAACTTGGTTAAGTGGCTATGCCATGGTAACTTACAGCCCTAGATGAGTCTCTTAAACTCTTAATTCGCTTTTGCTTTATACAGATGAGAGATTCACTTTTATTTGATGCTTCAGGTTCTGATCAAGACTTTCAGTCAAGTGTCTCAGAATGCAAATACATATTTTGGTTTTATAAAATCATCTGGGTTTAGCAGGAAATCTGATCTCACGAGAGAATTGTATCACGCTGGGTTCTTTTTAGGCTGTTGCTATAATTGAATTGCCTTTTGCCAAAAGGATTATTTTGAACTCATGGAAAACTCCTTAAAAAAAAAAAAATGACAATGAAAGCCCAAAGGACATTCAATATGAAACCAAATTATTATAGCATTAAAGGATCTAAGTTAAATCCATGAAGGCAAGAAAATTCAAAGCAGGTTTTAGGAATAAAATTCCTTCAGTTTCATGCCTCGCTGCACGTGCATGACCACTTCCTTAAACATATAGGAGGGAGTACAGGCAGTGAGATTATTTAGCTGGCAACTCCCATGGACCTTTAGATCAGTTAAGGAACTCAAAATATTGGTAATAGGAGCAGGACCATAAGGAAATAATCCAATTTTTTTTTTTTTTTTCTCCCCCCAGAAAGAGACCTTCTGTTGTTACTATTCTCTCATCTTTTCCTTGTCCTTGGTATTTTCTTCAGCATGCTTCCCAGATGCTATCTTTTGGCCATCTAAACGATACTACAAAAATGTGATTCCGTTTCAACTGCTATAATCATCCCTTCACCTAATCACTTCATCATTCCTCCCCCGCCCCCCTCAACCATTACTGCCTCCCAGATTCTAGCTCCTTGTGTTAAATTTCTTTCTCTCTTTTGGCTTATCCTAACAAGAACAATCTTTGTTCTTTCCATTCGGGCTCCCTGTTAAACCTCCCATATAATCCATTTCCCATGTCGGTCCCTTCCCCAGATCTCTGTAGTGTCCTGATGACCAGGTACGACTGTTTCAACATGCACACATGTGGGGTGTTCTTAGATAAACAGGCAAGGGAAGAGCTCCTGAATCAGTATGCAACTAGCAGCTTTTGTCTCTTGTACCAGGATCTCTATTCAAAGAGCCTTGAATTTAGCTATAATCTGCTTCATACTGAGCCTACAAACAAATGTTTTCTGGCTCTCCCTATAACAAATTAAAATATATATTGTGGAGTCACTTTCATTCGTAGAGGATATCTCATTTCTGTAAGTGACAGCAACCTCTTTCAGGTCCCTGGATTCTTTTTCTATGACAAGTAAAGGGTGTCCCTGCCTTGCAGAGGCTCCAGTGAGTTCACAGTGCACTATTTATCCAGGGTTGAGAACAAGTCCTTCTCTTCTCAACTGTATGTAGTACATCTTTGGTTCAATCACATATATAGCTTTGCAATTCAAAGAATCAGGCATAATTTATTCCTCTCATTCCTTCTCCCTTTGGAATCAAAATGTTTTGAAATTTGGTAATTCCTCTCGCGTGGTTTCTATTCAATATGTTAACCTTTCATTTCTGGCTATTATCCATGATACAGCCAAATCTGGGAGGTTGGCGAAACCACTTAGATTCTATTTTTTTAACATTTAGTCTAGCTGAGTTAACAGAAATATGCTAACTGATCTTTATTATGCACAATTCTCTAACTCAGTATTCCTTTCCCCACTTACGTCAATTCATTCAAATGAGTTAATACAATGCAATTCTGTATCTTTTTCACAAGATGGCACTATAACTTTCTGTATTTATTATTGAGCAGGGAAATACAAAAGAATTCTAAAATTTATAGTTTAAATTACATAAATTGTAGCTGAATATTAAAAGGACTATAACAGTACAAAGCTATATGGTGATCTAATTTTCTTTAAGATATTTTAACTCCCTTAAAAAAAATAATCGGTGAAAATCAGAATGAACTCAAGGAAATTTGTGTTTTTACTTCTCCCTTGTTTTTAATATCTATTAAATCAGGAAAGCCTTTTTCTTTTCTTTTCTTCAGGATAACATGATATGGTATATCCAGTGGTACAAAGATGCTAAACCTCTATTTAGCTTCTATTTTTTGCTTTAATTTTTCAAGTAATGTAGCAAATACTTACCTAGATATCAACCATTCCATTGTTATTAATATATAAGAATATTATTATTTTTTTAATTTTGTTTGGTAGAAAATCACAGAATTATGCATTCAAATTGGGATCTTATTGCCATCTCTGAGTGTGACCCTATGAAGAGTAAACATCTTTTCAAAATAAAATCTAGATAATGGAAGAAGTAGGGGAAACCAAAAAAAAGTAAAGTGTATACATAATTATTTAAATCCTCTTGTGCAAAGACCCTGAAATATGCATTTCATGTAACTCTATGGAATCATAACAGTTAACATTTATTGAGCTCTTACCCTATGGTATACACTATGCTAGATTCTTTACATGCATGAACTCACTTACTTCTCAAAATCCTATGAGGTGGTGACTGTAATTATCCATATTTTACTTGGGTGGAACTGACATTTAGTAAGATAATTCATTCCTTCTTTCCTTTCTTCCACAAGTGATTTTTGAGTACCTACTATGTGAGTTGAACGTTTGGATGGGGAATTTATACGCAGAATCTGCTGAGACCAAAATCCAAGACTCAGTCACTTAATTATAGAGCTATAAGGAATCAGTTTCTCAGATATGCCTAAAAGGTAAATAAGTGGTGAAAAAGAAAAAAAAAATCCACTATGAGCAAGCAATTTGACACACCACCCACAACAGCATTAGTTTTTTGCTCTATGTGTTTTCCATAATGTTTATTTAAAGCTTCTTTATACAGAGTTCAACTTGCCCAGGATATAATATGTACTTTAATTATATAACAATTCAACAACCATTTCTTGAACACCTAATCTGTACTAAGATAAAAAACACTTTTGAGCTAAAGCTGGGCCTGGCCTAATTTTGCCCTTCTGCTTAGCCTACCATCTAGCCTACCAATTAAGATGGTAGGCTAAGTAAGAAGGGCAAAATTTCTCTATCCATCTAAGAACAACAAAAAATACACAGAAATTTTGATAAAACATTTTTAGCGTTTTTAACATGTAGCCAAGCTCAACACTATAGGGGGAAAAAAAAAAGAAACAACAACTCTCCAGTTTACATAAATGAAGAAGGAATTCTAAGGCTCAGAGTAATTCTAAAGCTGCACAGCCCATGAGCCCCCAGATACCATAACTGGACTTCAATACATCATGGAGGTAAGATGTAAGGTGCAGATCTTATAGACAGCAAGAACTCTATCTTCTACCCAAAAAGAAAAGATGAGAAAGAATTATATGGCTATGTGACAAATGGTCCTTAGATATATCCCACAGACAGCCATCTGGCTTGGATGAGGAGGAAATAATCCATATGGAAAAGTCTAGTCTTTGCTCAGATGAAAGGATCTAAATTCACACCATCCACATTCGTTAGTTTGGAACCTCAGTAGAGGTGATGTGAAACCAGCCTGAGGGGTCCTCCTGAGCCCATGAGAAACTGCTAGGAAAAATAAATTTTATGGAAGATGAACTCAAGCGCAGTAATTATGTGACAAAGCTTAGTGGCAAACAAGAGAACCCCAGACCTAACAAAGGGGAGATCTCACAGAGATAATAGCAAAGCAATCTGAAGGGGACTTGAAAATAAACATGTTTTAAATGTTTAAAGAGACAGAATATATGTAATTTTAAATGAACAGATCCCTAAACCTGAAAGAAATTGGACCATTGTGGGGTTGGGCAAGCCTGGCGATGAGTATTAAGGAGGGCATGTATTGCATGGAGCACTGGGTGTGGTGCATAAAAAATGATAAACAAAAATTAAGTTAAATTTAAAAAGAAAGAAGGGATACAACAGAGTCACTTTGAAAAACTCAACAGACTTGATAAATAATGGTTTAGTTACAGTATAAGAGAAAATTAGCAAAATGAAAGAGATATCTCTGGAGATAACCCAGAACATAGAGAAATAAAAAGAGAGAAACCATGAGAGAAGAGTTAAGAGAAGTAGAAGATAGAATGAAAAGATCTGGGTAGGAAGAGAAGATGGCAAAGAGATTTCTAGAAGTGAATCATGACAAGAGATCTCAGACTGAAGAAACATATATTATTCTGAGAAAGATAAATAAAAACAAATTCATTCTTAGACATATCACACAATTGTAAGATAGAGTGATGAAGCTTAAGAATAATGAGAAAATCTTGAATCAACCAGAAAAAAGACAGTTTAACTTCTAAAATGGACAATCAAGGGGTGCCTGGGTGGTTCAGTCAAGCGTCAGCCTTCGGCTCAGGTCATGATCCCAGGGTCCTGAGATCAAGCCCCACATTGGGCTCCCCACTCAGCAGGAGCCTGCTTCTCCCTCTCCTACTCCCCCTGCTTGTGTTCCCTCTCTTGCTGTCTCTCTCTCTCTGTCAAATAAATAAATAGAATCTTTAACAATAAAATAAAATAAAATGGACAATCAACATGGACGTTGACTTTCCATCAGCAAGAGATTTGTTTGTTTGTTTTATGTAGGCTCCACACCCAACATAGGGCTCAAACTCATGACCCTGAGAGTCACATGCTCTACTGACAGAGCCAGCCAGATGCCACAAGAGAAGGTGTATATATATTAAAAAATAATAATAATACCAAAGACAAAAGTGGTGTTGGGTGTATTAAATTTTCTGTAAAGTGTGGGCTAATTAAAGACACTTCTAGTTTTATTTATAACATCTGAAAGAAGTATGAGTTGGTCAACATGTTCCTCTGATACAAGCATGGCTTCCTTGTTAATGGAAAAGTTGCCAAAGTGGAGGTGGGAACTGACAAGTACCAAAAAGCCCACTTCTGGTTAAGGAAATGCGTAAGAGGTCAAATGGTGGGAAATATTTCCTCATTCATTGTCTGTCCTGCTAAAAAAATGTTCTTACTTGCCTCTCTAAGAAACCTTTCATACATGAGTGAACAAAAGATTAAAAAACAAAACCAAACTTAGGTTTCACTGAAATAAAGAGGGTCAGAAAGCAATAGATTTTTAGACTTCAAAATGTCAACAAAGGTTTTTCTTTATGAGTTTTTGGCTTTTTTGAGTGTATTGCTTTTTCTCCAGCTTCCATTTCTATCCTTGGGTCAGGGGTAGATCAGGGAAGTACACCTTTAGGCATTTTAAATTCTGGGCAAGCTAATTCCTCCTTTTGTGTGTCTGTTCTGCACATTGCAGGGCATTCAGCATCTCTGGCCTCCACCCACTCATGGCCAATAAATCTTCTACCCATGCCACTTACTTTGACAACTAAAAATTCCCACATATGTTCTGAGGACCAGTTCCACTGCACTGCAAAACTAATTGCTTTTCTTTTTCCAGTCATCATCAGAGCTACCATCAGCCCAGTACCTATGTAAAGACATGTTCCCCAAAATTGCTAGAACTCATACAGGAATTCAGTCAAGTGGCAGGATATAAAATCAATGCACAGAAGTCAATTGCATATCTATACACCAACAATGAGACAGAAGAAAGAGAAATTAAGGAGTTGATCCCATTTACAGTTGCACCCAAAACCATAAGATACCTAGAAATAAACCTAAACAAAGAGGAAAAGGATCTGTACTCTAAAAACTATAGAATACTCATGAAAGAAAATGATGGAGACACAAAGAGATGGAAAAACTTTCCATGCTCATGGATTGTAAGAACAAATATTGTTAAAATGTCTATGCTACATAGAGAAATCTACATATTCAGTGCAATCCCTATCAAAACACCATCAACTTTTTTACATAGAACTGGAACAAATAATCCTAAAATTTGTATGGAACCAGAAAAGATCCTGAATAGCCAAAAGAATGTTGAAAACAACAACAACAACAACAAAGCTGGTGGCATCACAATTACAGACTTGAAGATCTATTACCAAGCTGTAATCAAGACAGTATGGTACTGGCACAAAAAGACACATAGATCAATTGGAACAAAATAGAGAGCCCAGAAATGGACCCTAACTCATCTTCAACAATGCAGGAAAGAATGTCCAGTGGAAAAAAGACAGTCTCTTCATTAAATGGTTTTGGGAAAACTGGACAGCCACATGCAGAAGAATGAAACTGGACATTCCCTTACACCATACAGAAAAATAGACTCCAAATGAATGAAAGTCCTAAATGTAAGACAGGAATCCATCAAAATCCTAGAGGAAAACACAGGCAGTGATCTCTTCAGCCTTGGACAGCAACTTCTTGCTAGACACAACTCCAAAGGCAAGGGAAACAAAGGTAAAAATGAACTATTGGGATTTCATCAACATTAAAACTTTTGCACAGCAAAGGAAATAGTCAACAAAACCAACAAAGCCAAAAGACAATTGACAGAATGGGAGAAGATATTTGCAAAGGACACATCAGATAAAGGGGTAGTAACCAAAATCTATAAAGAACTTATCAAACTCAACACACAAAGAACAAATAATCCAATTAAGAAATGGGCAGAAGACACGAACAGACATTTCTGCAAAGAAGACATCCAAATGACCAATAGACACATAAAAAAGTGCTCAACATCACTTGGAATTTGGGAAATCCAAATCAAAACTACAATGAGATACCACCTCACACCAGTCAGAATGGCTAAAATTAACAGATCAGGAAATGACAGATGTTGGCAAGGATGTGGAGATAGGGAACCCTCCTACACTGTTGGTGGGAATGCAAACTGGTGACGTCACTCTGGAAAACAGTATGAAGTTTCCTCAAGACATTAAAAATAGAGGTACTCTACAACCCAGCAATTGCACTACTGGGGATTTACCCCAAAGATACAAATGTAGTGATCCAAAGGAACACCTGTATTCCAATGTTTATAGCAGCAATGTCCATGATAGCCAAACTATAGAAAGAGCCCATACGTCCACGGACAGATGAATGGATAAAGAGGATGTATGTATATACATACATATATATGTTATATATATATATATATAAAACATTGAATATTATGCAGCCATTAAAAAATGAAATCTTGCCATTTGCAACAACATGGAACTAGAGGCTATTATGCTAGGCAAAATAAGTCAATCAGAGACAATTACCATATGATCTCTCTGATATGTGGAATTTAAGAAAGAATACAGAAGGTAATAGGGGAAGAAAGGAAAAATAAAACAAGATAAAAGGAGAGAGGGAGACAAACCATAGAGACTCTTCATCACAGGAAACAAACAGACGGTGGCTAGAGGGGTGGGGGCTGGCGGGATGGAGTAACTTGGTGATGGACATTGGGAAGGGTATATGTTGTAATGAAGACTGGGTGTTATATTAGACTGATGAATCACAGACCTGTACCCCTGAAACAAGTAATACATTATATGTTAATTAATTGAATTTAAAGAAAAAATAATAAATAAATAAATAAAGACCTACTCTTATCACCTTCATCCTCCATTGTCTTATCACGTGGCCATTTAAACAAAAATGGCTGCAACCAGCATAGCAATTTTGTTCCAACTAATGCTAATTCCCAATCTTAATCCAATAAAGTAGAATGCTTTCTAATCATTCAACCATATTAAAGTTCTGAAAACTCATGTTAAAGTAGAGAGGCTTACCCCCTTGTCATTAATGCCCTCTTTCTGTTCCCTTGTCCACGGAAAAATACTTCAGCTTGTTCTTAATTCTGAGCCCTGAGTACAAAGTCTCTCAACATCTTACCCACATACACTGCACCAAGAAATTCAAATGTAGGTGCACAATGTGTGGTGTATTTGAAGTCAGAAGTCTGGGAAAATTAATATTCAAGCCCATTTGAAAGTCAGTGAGAAAATCTGGCAGGAGTCATTACTTCTTTCCTTGAGACAGAACATTTTCAAAACCATAACTAAATAACAGGCAGAAAAGAGTAAAACATTTCCTGCTGACCTCCTCATCCCAGACATAACTAACTGAGCCAGGCAAGAAAGAAACCAGTGAGAATCTTAGAAACGATGAGTTTTCTTGGTTTCTTTTCTGAATGTGGTAAAGATCTTCAAATAGGAAACCAGTCTACTTTTTTAAAAAAGTATTTTCTCAGGGGTGCCTGGGTCGCTCTGTGGGTTAAAAAAGTATTTTCTCAAGGAGCTTCTATCCCATGGGAGAATAGAGTGAGAAAAATGTAATCAGTAAAATCAGTAACAAAGTGAGGAGGCAAGAGGCTGGCTTACTTCAGTGGGCAGGGCTTTTTTGAGGCTCGTTGAGATTGTGTAGCCTTGGCATTAGAGGCAGACAGCATAGAGGGACCCTCTGTCAATGCAAGGAGAGGAAATGCAGCAAGGTGTCAGACTAAGCCTGAGGCTTAGGAAGAATCCTACAAGCGAGTGACAATGGACAAAGCAGCCACCTGGAAAGCAGGCCCTTAGTCCAGGGTTACACAGGTAAGATAAACATCCAGAGAAAAATGTGCAGCACAGCAGAACTGCCAAAGGAAAAAGAAAGTGGGAAAAAAACCATGCCTACATCTGGGATATTTATACCTTAGGCCACTGAGGATTGAGTAAGGATCGATGATTCATTCTTTCATCTGTCCATTTATGCATTCAAGTTTTTATGGCATTATTATATTACATGCTTGGTGCTGTGCAAGGTGCTACACAAAGATGACAAAATAAAATCCTTCAGAATTTGGTGAGAAAGACTGGCAAGTAAGCCAGCAGAATCAAAAGAATGTGATCAAGAGCTATAGTAGAGTATAGGAGGCTGAGGGAACTTTGAAGAGAGATCGAGGTGATCGAGAAGGCTGGAACATTCTTCACAGATTGTGTCTCTAAGGGGTGAACAGAAAAGCTAACACAGTGGTGCCTGGGTGGCTCAGAAGGTTAAGTGTCTGACTTGATTTCGGTTCAGGTCATGATCCCAGGGTCATGAGATGGAGCCCACTGTGGGGTTCCGGGCTGGGTGTGGAGCCTGCTTGAGAGTCTCTCTCTTTCCCTTGCCCTCTACCACCCCCGTTTCCCCCAGTATGCACTGTCTCCCTCTTTTTCTCTCAAAAAAAGAAAAAAGGAAGGAAGGAAAGAAGAAAAGCTAAGACCTAGACATAGAGGACAGGATACTGTGGTGTAGGAACTACAATTAGCCATAATGGTCAAAACCCAGGTTGTCTGTGGAATGGGATAGGGTGGGGGTGGGGGAATGAGGCTAAAGAGGCAGGGAGAGGCATGTTTATGAAAGACCTGTGCCACGATAAAGAGGCTTGACTTCCTTTTGCAAGAAAACCAGACAAAGTAATGGATTCTAAACATAGAAAATATGACCAACACTTATTAATGAACTAACCAATAGCCATTTTCAAATTCCTTCTTGCCCATTTCTCTTTCTAAAAGTTGGAAAAAACAATATATCCATCTTGCTGGTCTCCCTTGCAGCTTACTTAGCCATAAAACCCAGTTCTGGTCAATGTGACATGAGAGGAAGTCTTCTTGGTAGGCTTCTAGGGAAGATTTTTTCCTCCCTGATAAAAGCAGACAGGCAGGAGAGAGAAATTCTCTCACCATACCCTTGCTTCCTGTCTTTTAATCCTGAGGCCTGAGTACATGGTGTCTGGTGCCCGTGGGAAGACCTAGGGAATCAAAGAACCATCAAATGAAGTGCCCTAAAATTTGGAGCTGCTGATCTGATCCCCAAACCACAGGCATGCAAGCTTTTGTTACATGAAGTATATTGTTCTTTATGGTTTCAGCCAGTTTCAGCTGGAGTTTTTTGTAATATGAAGCCCAAAGCATTCCTAATTGTTACTGAGAGTGAGTTATTAAGTATTCCTAAAATGTGGAATTTATGAACTAAATTATGCTGATTCTAGAATTTACCAAGGACTCCAAATCAGTATTCTACTGGCTGTTCAACAGCTTTGTGAAGCTGTTGCAGAAAGCTGTTGCTTTCTTACGTGTTGCAGATGCTTGAAACTCCTCCTACTGTCTGAAAGTATCCTTTATCATCAGTATCTCAATGATGTTACATTGGATTGGTCACAGTTCTTATTCACCATGATTCTTACTCTTTAATTATATAAGACAATTAGTTTTATCATTATCAGGTTAGTTTGTTTTGCATTCTTCAGTTACATTTACAACATAGGCTTAATTTCATTTGATATTTAATTTTCCAAATACTTGATTTTAGTTCACATGTGCAAGCACTGTGGTTCAAATAGAACTTAACCAAGTTGCTATTGATGAAACAATAACTCTCACCAAAAACTTGTTCATTCAAGGTGATTTGTAATATGGATTTGTGATTTTTAATATGCAAATGCTATAGGATGTCATAAAACTACATATGATTATAGAAGCTTAAATACAAAATTATATTTGTATTCTTTTCTTGGAACATAAACAATTCATATGTGTTATGAAATACAAGAGTTTCCTAGTTCCCCCTTTTCCCCATTCCTAACATTCTCTACTCTATATGGTAGCTAGGTTTGGCCTTACATTTCTCTAGAATGCTTCTCGACTGTTGTTCCTATTGGGACCACCCAACAGTACTGCCAATCATGCCTTGGTACTCTGACCCACAGTCCACTTCCCTGAGGCCACCTTTGGTTTCTTCAGACAAGTACATCATTCTGTGCAGGTATCTGCAAATTTCTCTACTAGAGTGCTAGCAGGGAAAGTATAATTTTCTAGCTAACATAAAATTTTTTATTTTGGTATCAAAAGGAAGGGCACCAGAGACATCTACCTTCGCAAGGAGGTCAGTCTTCCCTCATAGCCTGCCTCTCCTGCTTACAGGATAAGTCATGCCCTCTTCTTCAGTTCTCTCCACCTACAGCTCTGCTCTCTTCTCCTGGGAACACACCACATCTCTTCATAGTAAAAGACCCCATTTTGTGGTTTCTTCCCCTTTCCCATTACAGGATACCCCAAATATATACTAACGTCCTGATTAGGGTTAGATTCCATTTCCATATGTGAAAGTGAACATAGATTTTCTCTTCTGAGGACCTCTTCTATTTTCTTGGTGGTGTCTTCACTTGTAACGTGTGGATAATAATAGTAGCCACTCTCAGAGAGTGGCTAGCAGGCTTAGGTGATAGCTCACAGCTTATAGCAGTGACTGACCCATAGAAATCACTGCAGAAGAGTTGGTATTGAAAAATAGTGTGGGAGTTCCTTTGACTAGTGTATCTAATTAAGGTGCATATATCTCCTAATGACAAATACTAATTTCTTTCTGAAACAGAACAATCCAGTCCTGTGCCAGGGCTATTAGTTTGTTTAAATGAATGAATAAGTAAATAGTAAGATCCAAATAGTACCACTACAGAAAATACAAATGCATGGGGAAAAACTGAGACTGGGAAAGGCCACTGAATTATTTTAAAAAGAAAATAATGAAATTCAAGGTGAGACACAGAATGAGAAACATAGTAAGAAAACACACTACAGAGGCACAAAGAGAAAAAAGGATGAAAATCAAGTTGTTTGTTCCATTAAGCAAGCCTTGGTGTTAATGAATCTAGTTTCCTGTGGATTACGGCCAGGAGAAAATGAACAGTTTAGGTAACAGCCAATCCTCACTGGATGCAGAGGTCCAGAAAATTGCCAAGGCAATAGCAGCTACTTATGACATTCTGGGAAGAAACGGATATTGGGAATTTCTTTTTATTAAGCAACCGAGACAATGGCAGGATACTATCAAATGATGGAGGGGAGGAACAGAGCATGTTCCAAACTCACCAGAAATGCAGTCAACAGCGATACACCTGTCAGGAGTACTCCAAGTGTTTCTTGAATTCAGCTGAGTTGAGCAATAAAAGAGACGTAAGAACAGTGCAAAGAAATATGGAAACTGAAAGAGAAACAGAAGGAGAAGCTCTGTGCTTTACTGCCTCTCTAAAGACAGGACATGGCTTTTAGTGCCAAAAGCAAGTTGGCTTCTAATCTGAACCGTGTGTCACAGGGCAAGTTAAATACTGAGCACCTCCATGTCCTCACCTGCGAAAACAACGGCAACAACAACAACAACAAAGAAGACAATATTAGAATATTAGACTACTGTTAAGAATCTGAGGGAAAATGTTACGTTGTCCCTGCCTGTTTTATAGCAAGTGCTCTATAAATTATAGACCTCTTCCCTTTTCTGTAACTAAACAAGTAACCTGTTTTATCGTGGGAAATTAGCATCCTAAAAAAATCAGAGGTCATAAAACAGGAAAAAAAAAACATTTTTAATGGTATTGGTTTGTGTTTGGATACAATTAAAAATGTAAAATCGCTGAAAGGGCTCTGAGATTTATGTCAGTTCTTTAAGAAATCAAAAAATTAGGGGCACCTGGGTGGCACAGTTGGTCGAGCGGTGGACTCGTTTTCAGCTCAGGTCATCCTCTCAGGGTCATGATCTCAGGGTGGTGAGACTGAGCTGTACCAGGCTCCCCACTCAGCAGAGAATCTGCTTGAGATTCTCTCCCTCTTCCGCTGTCCCTCTCCCATATCCTTCCCTCCCCACACTCCCTCTCTCCCCTTCTCTCTCTAAAATAAATACCCCCCCCAAAAGAAATCAATGAATTAAATCACCAAGCATAATCCTCCATGCAGTATATATGTGTAGTTTAAGCCAATAGTAGAATAAAATTAGCTTTATACTTATATCCAGCTCACACATCTATACCCCCATTTCATAAATTATATCTTTACTTGAATCTCTCATAGACATCTCAAACTTTGCATGTTCAATACCAATCTCCTGAGTGTCTCAACATAGAGATATTTTTAGGGATTTCTCAGAACAATACAGGGTACCATATTCACTTAATTCAAACACCAAACCAAAGAGGTTCTCTTGATTCATCCTATCTTTTAGCTCCTACATCCTTTTAATCCTACCTCCAAAATCTGCCTGTTGTTCTTCATGTCTATTGCCACCCTCTGCTCCCAGCCAGTACCATCTCTAGCCTGGAATCCTGCCATGGGCCTCTACCCAGCTTCGGACATTCCAGTCTTGCTTGCTTACAGTCTGTTCCTTGCATAACCATGAGAATGATCTTTTGGGGGCACCTGGGTGGCTCAGTTAGTTAAGCGTCTGCCTTCACTGCAGGTCCTGTTCTCAGGGTCCTAGGATGAAGCTCAGCAGTGGGCTCCCTGCTTCTGCAGCACTCTTTGACCCCATCATGTGCACAAAAGTGCTCTATTTTGTTCTCTGTCTCTCAAATAAATCATCCAAAAAAAAAAAAAAAAAAAAGATCTTTTGAGCACATAAATCAGATGATGCCATTTGGAACCTAAAAGCCTTCAATAGAGTCCCTTGACCTCGGAGTAAAATTGCACTCCTTTCCAGAGCCTACAAAGCCCAAAATGATGTGGCGCATGACTGCCACTCTGCCACCTCTCACTGCACTGTCCCCCAGGCTCACAGACCTTTGACTACTTCTAGAACATGCCTCACTTGTTCTTATTTCTGGGCTTTTGTATTTGCTATTTCCTTTGTCTGGAAAGATTTTTCCCAGCTCCTGACATAGCTGACCCCACCCTTGCTGAACATCCAATATAAACAATTCCTCCTTTTCACTTTCAATCACTATCACAACTTGTAATTATTTATTGATTTATTGCTTTAGCTTTTACTTATCTGTCACTAGAATTTCAGCTTTATCAGGGTAGAGACTGCGTCTGTCTTATTCTGCAGTGTATCTCTTACATTCAGAACTTGCCTGGCACTTATTAGATGCTCAATAACTATTTGTGAAATAAATGAAAGTTGTATGTGTTTCCTATATTTCTCTATATATAAATGTATATGTGTGGGTGTATACATTTACACATACATGCAGTGCTTTGAAAAAAAAAAAAAGTTAAGTCCCCATGAGAGTGCAATCAAAAGTTTTTCTTCCTTTAAATTTCCCATCATTTTAAAAATATTTGCATTTTGTTGTTTCTGTGGTTATTCAAGCCAAACATGAAGATTACTTTCTCCCACAGTAATTAGCTCCTTCTGGGAGAACTTTTTAGAAAATTTCTTTGTGGTCTTGCCCAATTTGAGCACTGGTCTTATGTAAATTTTTTTTTTTTTTTTTGCCCTTTATATTTCATCTCAACTGGCAAAAATACTGATTGACAGCTTAAAATCCATGTCCCTGTCTTGGAGTGGGAATTGATATAGGGATTAGGAAACCCCAGTACAGGGCAAGAAATCCAACTGGCTTCTACAAATTTGAAGTCCAACAGAACATCCAGGCCAGATGGTTTAAACGTGCCTTGTTACTAATAACTTAGTATAAAGGAGATAATAACTCCCTTGCTAGATAGCATGTTTCAAATGGTTTTAGAGATGGGAATTAAGGCAATAAAAGCCAGGTGAATAAACCAATTTTTCTTGTTGAAAATGCAGGTGGTACTTTCAAACGCAGCTGCTATGTTTTAAGGGAATGTAATAGTAATATACTTTCCTAATTTTATTATTTTGAAACTTGATTTTTCTTTGCAAAAATTTGAGACATTACACAAATGCAAGATATTATGATAGTTAATATTATCAACTTCAACATTATCGTTGGTTATCAATTGCCGTGTACAGACTGATCCCTAAACCTTGGTTGGTTAAAGCAACAATATTTATTAACTCAGTTTCTATAGGTCAGACACTAACTCTTAGGTCCTTTGCTCAGAATCTCTCACAGTTCAGCTGCAGAAATCTCAAGGCTCAAGTAGGGAAGGATCCATTTCCCAGCTCACTCACATGATCGTTGGTTGGCAGGATTCAATTCCACATTCCCGGGGTGTTCCTCAGTTCCTTGCGGTGTGGGCCACCTCATAGGGCAGCTCCCAACATGGCAGCTTGCTTCATCAGAGCAAGAGAGCCCAGGGGCAAGAAAGAGCACTATTAAGACTAAAGTCACAATCTTTTAAATTCTGTTCAAGAGGCATCACGCCATTTTTGTCAAATCTTATCTGTTAGAAGCAAGTCATAAGATCTGTCCTAAACACAAAGGAAGGGGATTCTATGAGGGAGTGGACACCGGGAGGTGGGAGATGTTAGGACCTTTTGAGAAGCAAATCACTATATCACTATCGCTTTCAGCATGCTGTAGCAATGTCATCTTGTATTGAAGAAAACCAGTTTTGAGGTTGGAGAGAAGAGATCGAATCCGCGATCTGCTCTTTATTAGCCATATGGCTGGACAAGTTGCTTAACCTCTGTCAGTGTCCATTTCCTAACCTCTAAAAAATCTTTCCATAGGATCAGAAGGAGGACTAAATGAAACATCAAAATAGAGCACTTAGCACAATCCTTGGCAACCAGTAGGTGCTCAGTTAGTATTATCAGTTATTCTCAGTGTAATATGAGAACATACAAGTGACAGGGCCATCAATATTTAGGATTCATATGTGAAAAACCCCAAACCTGAAATGATGTTGATTATCTCAATATAAGCTATACATTTGACCCTGACCAATATGGGAGTTCGGGAGTTGACACCATATGCAGTCAGAACTCCACAAATTGGGGTGCTGGGTGGCTCAGTGGGTTAGAGCCTCTGCCTTCGGCTCAGGTCATGATCCCAGGGTCCTGGGATTGAGCCCCGCATCGGACTCTCTGCTCAGCAGGGATCCTGCTTCCCTTCCTCTCTCTGTCTGCCTGCCTCTCTGCCTACTTGTGATCTCCGTCTGTCAAATAAATAACAAATAAAATCTTTCTTAAAAATCCACAAATTACTTTTGACTCCCCCAAACTTAACTACTAGCCTATCATTGACTAGAAGACTTACTGATAACATACATAGTCAATTAACACATATTTTGTGTGTTATGCCTATTATATACTGTATTCCTACAATAAAGTAAGCAACAGAAAAGACTGATACTAATAAAATCATAAGAAAGAGAAAATACATTCACAATACTGTACTGGATTTATTAAAAAAAAATTCTGCATATAACTAGAACTGCACAGTTCAAACCTGCAGTGTTCAAAGGTCAACTGTATTAAATAAACAATCCATCATTAGGTTCTGCAGATTCTACCTCCAAAATCTACCTTCAATTTATAGGCCTCTTTCTTTCTTCTTGGACACATTCTCTTGCAATATCATCCTAATTGGTCTTCCCAGTCCCTCTCTTTAATGTCCTTCACTGAAGCTTCTATAGAGCAACCAAGGTAATCTTTAAACTATTTTAAAAGACTAAATCACTCCCCAACTTTAATACCTTTCTGTAGCTTCTCATTTAACATGAAATTCAAGTATTTTTATATGAGCTACAAGAATCTCCCTATTTTTGCAACCTCATCCTCTCCCACTTTACTTTGCCCTTTATACTCAGCCATACCCACTTTCCTTTAACTCCTTGAACTTGTGGAACTCATGCATGCCTAAGGGCCTTTGCACATGATTTTTCTTTGCCTGAAACACTTCCTCAAACACTTCATCTAGTTAACTCTGGTCCTCTTTCAAGTCACAGTGCATAATATGACTTTCTCATGACAGACTCTGTCACCTTCCTCCTCCAACCCAGGTGGGGCTTTCCCATTATTATTTCTTGGAGTATCTTTCTGTTTCATTGTTTCTAACCTTATATTCTAGGAAATTATATGTTCAATGTCTTTCTCTTGTGAGAGAGCTGACACTATTTTATTTACCATTTCATATTCAAGTCTAAGACAATATCTAAAGCATAGTAGGTGTTTATTTTTTTTAACATTAGTTCTATATATTTTAAGAAGCACTTAGGTGCACAAAGGAATTGTGTAATGTTAGAATGATACTGTGAACAATATTCATGGCTCAGCTGATGGAGAATCCAGTGTCCTTTTAGGAAACAGAAGACATTCAAAAATTGCTCCCCAGTTTCTATTAACAATTCTCTAAAAATAAACATCTCCATTGGATACTAACATACAAACTTAAAATAAATATGTAAATCAGAATTGCTTGCCATTTTCAGATTGCTCATGTGCCAGAAAATATGCAGTCGATAAAAAAAATACCAGGGTCTGTACGTCAGGAATGAAAATCACTTCCATAGGTAGCAAATCGTGAAGAAAGAGGCATCCTTGGAAAACAATAGCACTGAAAGATGGCAGGTCACAAATCTGGTGATGGGGGATCAGATGTACAGGAAAGCCCATTTTCCCCAGCATCTTATTCAATTCAAATCTCAATACTCAAATTGTACCATATTTCCTAACACTAAATCTCCTCTCTTGTAACCTCACCCTATCTTCAAAGAGTATCCTCAGTTAGAAGAGGCACCTAGACTTTCTACATTTCAGGACTCCTATATGCATCAGACAACAGCTTTCACCCTTTTTTATTCCACTTTAAGATATAGTATTTTATTTTTAAAAATTAAGTGTTTAAAGGTGCCTTGGTGGCTCATTGGTTAAGTGGCTGACTCTTGATTTCGACTCAGGTTGTGATTTCAGGATCCTGGCATTGAGCCCCGATTTGCGTTCCGGGCTTAGTGGGGAGTCTGCTTAAAGATTCTTTCCCTCTCCCACTGCCCCTCTCCCTGCTCATGCACACTCTCTCTTAAGTAAATCTTTTAAAAAAATAAAAAACAAGTGTTTAAAAACTTGGAATAGTCTTGTTATTTTTTAATTTAATTTAATTTTTATCTGAAATAATAACATTGAGTTTTTAAAATAGAGTCAGTACTGGGGCTCCTGGGTGGCTCAGTGGGTTAAAGCCTCTGCCTTCGGCTCAGGTCATGATCCCAGGTTCTGGGATTGAGCCCCGCATGAGGCTCTCTGCTCAGCAGGGAGTCTGCTTCCCTTCTTCTCCCTCTGTCTGCCTCTCTGCCTACTTGTGATCTCTGTCTGTCAAATAAATAATAAATAAGATCTTAAAAAAAATAGAGTCAGTATCTTTTAGAGATATACACAATACTTACAGCTGAAATAACATTTGTCTTGGAATTGCTTCTAATGATTTAGGGCAATGGTGGGGACTCTAGGTTTAGATAAAATAAGATAATTATTGAACCTGGATGATGATATACAGATGTTCATTATACTATTCAGCTTATATTTATTTGTTTGAAATTGTTGACAATCAAAAGTTAAAAAGAATCCTTACAAAATACCTTTTCAACCGCCTAGATTCAATTCTCCCAACCCCCTACCTAAGATTATAATGCTGACCATACTGCACTTTAAACCCTCATCATAGAGAGTCTGGTCTGGTCCAGACTGCTACGCTTGGGGTCTTGATTCCACCACTTACTAACATGTGTTAATGGTACATGCTGGGAGAGGTAGCATAACTTTTCTGTGACTCAGTTTCTTTTTCTGTAAAATGGGGAGAAAAATGCCAATCTCATACTATTGTAAAGGTACAATGCAATCATAAATGTACATGTACATAATGTAAATGTGAATGTAATGTAAATGTAAATATAAATGTACATAAATGTTAAAATGGCCCAAAACTGCTTATTCGGTTAATAATGGCAATCATTTATAAATTAATTCAATCAATTGTTTATTAAGGACTTCCCCTATGTCGGGCTTTATTCCAAAGGTAGCTATTATTCTTCTCAGATTTAGCTATCAGTGAAAATACACAGAAACACTGAGCAAGAGGAGAGATTTGCAGAAACTGAAGAGTTGGGCTGAAAGAGGAAAAGCATTGAAGAATCAGAATGAGGGAATAGGAAAGAAGTCATGGGTGTTGGTCTGACTATGTTTTCTTCCTTTGCCCCTCTCACTTTAAGCAAGGAGGGAGCGATAAGAGGACATCATTGGTTTCTGAAGGACATAAGACTCCATGGTCAGAAGATGTCCTTTGAGGGTCCTCCTTGCAATGGATAAGAACACAATTGCCTGGTTAATTAAAAGAAAAAATCTATTCGCTGGGAACCCTTATCCATTCCGTAAGGACAAGCCCCGGAGAATTTTTATCTCAAATTCAAAACCTAAGGGAAAAGAGTCATGAGTATTTGAGATGCATTTGTTTTTCAGGCTTCATCCAGAGGAAAAGCCCCTCATGTGGTCATGTGTCTGTGTTGTATACTTACCTGTAGCCAGTGATGCTGGAGAAAGACTCAGACTCAAGGGCAGGAGGGTAGTTTCTCCCAAGGATAAAGTTCCATTGATATGTTGAGTACCATGCCTGGAGCCGTTCCTGTCTCTGAGTTCTCAGGGACCAAAGACCCCATGGTGTCCCAGGCCTGATAGGGATCCTCCTTATTTCCTTGTCTTCTGCTGCCTGCTGGCCCCCTGGCCCACCTGCTCAGGCCCTGCAGCCCTCCTGGCCCGGTGCTGTCTACCTCTCCGCTCTCCAGGTCAGCAGTGCGTGCACCTGCTGCCGCCTCACGCCTCGGTGCTGTCAAGAGGAAGCCAGAGCAAGAACCGTGACCTTGGAGACGAAGACTTTTAGCAGCAACAGAATTACTGAAAGTTGTATTACACACTGGAAGGGGAGACAAGTACAAAAGAAAAAGCCTTTTTTTGAACAGCATATCAGTTCTTTTTAAAATGTGGAATTTTGTTTAGAAACTCTTTTAGGATTCTTTTGGAGTGTGTTTGAAAGACTTAGAAACATTAACACTTTTACACAAGTCTCAATTACGTAATCTAATTCAGGGTGAATGCAGGGCGATTCTGGTTTAGGTGGGGAGCCAGGCTCCTCTCACTGTCCACCGTAACCTTTGAAGTCATTTCCACTTTGACGATGTGTGTCAATGATGAGGGAACAGAAGGCTGGCTGAGGACAAAGCAAAAGCTGACACCCAGCAACCTTCTCCCACACCCACTCCTGCGTGGGACATATGTGACATTCTTTAGGAATCTCCCAACTATTTTAGCTTGCTAAAAAAGGACAGAACGACCTTGACAATGACAAGGCCTCTAGTATCCGGTATCTTGTAGGTCCTCTTTAGCATATGGAAGCTCTATTGAAACCTCCCTTTTCCTTCCCCCACCCCCATGGTTCATAACCTGTCACCCCTCACAACCCTGGGGCAGCGGCTTTTCCTGCCCAAGGTCCTGCCCACAGGTCCTGTCCCCGTGCCTTAATAAACCACCATTTTGCACCAAAGATGTCTCAATTCTTTCTTGGTCATTGGCTCTGGACCTCAACCCACCAAACCCCAAGTATATTCTAGAACTTCATCATCAAGATCTGAATTAAAGTCTACTTATTTTTTAAGAATTCCTTCTTTTCTTTATTTCATTGCTTAAGCTAACAGCTAGGGAGAAAAGAATCATCATCCCACCGTATATACTAATGGCATGCGTAACAATTACAGGGGAGAACTGGAAACTCACTTCGGCTGATGTGATCTTTTAAAAATTACTATGAATTTTATAGAAAAACCGATGTTCCCCAGAGACGTTTTTTCTAATTTGGGTGTAAGGGAGTAGGGGGAGTTGGCAGAATCCCCACATTGTGAATCCTGGGGGGAAAACTGGTAGAATCCAGTTACCTAATTGCTCAGTGTTCCATGGTAACTCTACCCCTCCCACACTGATTTCCTACTGACGTCACCAGAGCAGCCTTTTTGGGCATTTGCCACTCTCCCGAACACTCCTCAACCCCCCACTTCTCTTTGACACCATCAGGACTATGGAAGGGGAGCATCCTGAGCTTTCCTCCTTTCCACTGTGACACTGGGTGTATGTATCATCTCAGGGAAAATTAAAATGTATGTGTGTTGGGATGGCAGGCAAGAATGTTGTAAAAATGCTAGCACTGGTATTCTCTGGTAGGGCAATTATAAGCCCCTGCTGCGTTCTTCTTAAGATTTCCATCCTCTGCAAATTGCCAGGAAAGAACAGTTCATATGCTGATCAGAAAAAAAACAAAAACAAAAAAAACAAAACTGTTTTGTAAATGACTGAAAGAAATCTTTTTTTTTTTCTTCTCTTCAATTGTTCTCCTCTTTTCCTTCTTCTGTCACCCCCTTCATTCCTTAAAAGGGAGCCAGTATCAATTTCAGAGAAACAGTGGGGGGAAACATTTATTTTTGAGGCCTCGTAAGAAATGGTTCTTTCCCCTCAGCCCAGTTTTTACAGTTTCCTCTTCATTTCTGTCCATAGTCCAAGACTCTCCATTTTTATCCCTCACCCTCTGGTCTTGTTCCCTGTCCTTTTTCCAGACTCTATCCTTTACACTGTGCCTAATCTTATGTAACCCTTCACCCTTTCTTGACTTCTGTTAGCCCTTCCCATGCCTTCTAGATCCATAATCAGCAAAATTCCAGGTGTCTGCACCTTCTTAAATGTACCGGGCTCTTCCCTGAGGATACCACTCCCTGGATACCTCACACCCTCCTCTTGCCTCAGGGCTAGAAGTAAAGCATAAAATGCTTCTCGACTGCATACCCAAGCCATTTCTCTTCCTTCACAGAACAGATCTTTTGATTCTCCTGCCTCCTTATTTGCCACATTTGCTTCCCTTTCTTGGCTATCATCTATTGACTGCCTTCCTAAAATTTTCTCTTAGGACATTTGTGTACACTGTCTTCTCCACCTGTACAGCTGTCATTATTCTCAGTGATGTTTGACATCCACAAGGATGGCACATTCTGGACTCTCTGGTCTTGGTACCCTCCCCCATCCTGCCACCCTCAGTTCCAGTGTGCTTTTTCTTTACCTCAGCCGTCCACACCCATGGGGATGACCCTGGTCATCACCAATAATGGCACCCCTCAAGAAGCTGCACTTTCACTGCACTACTTCTTAAATACCGCCTCCTATCTTTCCAGCTCACTTGTTCCTTTACACATGGTACTAATTATTTGACCCCCCCCCAACATATTGAAGTAACCACTTTCCACTATTCATCATTCCTTTTCTGTTTTCACATCCCTGTTTCTCAGATAAGATTTCATGGTCCATCACTGCATGGCAACCACGCTCTTCAAACGTGCCCTTCTGATGAAGACATCACATTTGCCTGTCAAAATTCCAACTTGCTTGAACACACGCCTGCACCAAAGTTGTTGTTAACGTTGCTAGGAAAAATGACATGCAGGACTTTTGGGGTGACTGGCTGCATCCAGATCACAATGACAAACCCCAAATGAACACCTGATGGTACCCAGTTGATGAGGAAACAGAAGGCAAGCTGAGGACAAAGCAGAAGCTGACACCCTGTAACCACCACTCCCTCATCGGATATAAGTGACTTTCCTCAGGCACTCCCGGCTGTTCTAAAGGAAAAACAAATAGTTAACTTGTAGAGACCACAGTCCTGCAAGACCTGAGTCTCCCTCAGTTTACAAATACCCTAGTGATTTACAAGGAAGGAGCTTTCTTATCAATAACCTAACTTCCAGAGACCCATAACTAAGTTCCTGAAGCCCTAAGATTGCCCTCCTCTTCATGAGACTGAGGTGGAAGGAAATGTAAATAAAGCTGAATTTCTTCTAAAGCTTCTTCAAAGCTCATTGACAAGGACGTGTGATAGGAGGGGTATGACATTCCACCAGGAAACTCCCAACTGTCTTCTCGTTCTTGCCTCATCAGAGGGAAAAACAGCCTGGGTTCGACAATAACCAGGCCTCCTGTGTCCCAAGAGTCTTCTTTGCCATATGACAGCCCTTCTGAATACCCCCTTTGTTCTCACCTCCCCAACTCCTGAGTATATATCAGCCACTCCTCAGGAAAGCAGGGTAGCAGGTCTTTCTGCCCATGAGTCCTGTCCCTGTGCTTTAATAAGCCACTATTTTGCACCAAAGATGTCTCAAGAATTCTTTCTTGGTCATGGGCTCCAGAATCCACCCCACTGAACCTCATCTATATTCCAAAACTACATCACAGGGAGTGTGCTTTCCCACTGTGTGAAACGGCTCTTACACCTTTTTACTCCCTCAGTAGTGCTTTCTTCACTCTTTACCGATAAAAAAAAAAAATTGAGAACCCTTTCTTCTTACTATTACCAAATAGAAAAACCTACCCACCACTCCCGTTCTCTGCCTTCCTCATTCCCTCTTCCTCTTCCTCCCTTCCTCTTCTTGGCGTCTTGGCTACTATCTCCTCTGTCCTTCTCAGAGACTTCACTCCTTGGATTATTTCCTCTCACCCCAACGTCCTCAGTCTCTCTTCCCACAGCAACACTCCTGTCAGCAGACCGGACACGCTCAGCTGCGTCCTATTTAAAACAACAACCGCTCTTTACCCCATGTTTCCTTTTCACTTTCTCCTTATTTCTCATTTGCTTTTCTCAGCAAAATATTCCCAGGTGGGTTCTACAATTACTGTTTCCACTTCATTATTCTCATTTTTCTCCTTCCAATAATTTCAGTCTGGCTTCTACCTCTACCATTCTACTTCAGTGTCTGCTGTATATCTAAAATTTATGTGTCCAAAGCATCCTCCATCCCTTGAAATCATCTGTCTTCTAGTCTTCACTGTTCAGATAGTGGAACCACTCCTTCCAAACATCTAAGGGGCAATTTTTCCCCCAACTTGTTTCTTCCTCTGCCTCACTTCAACAAGGGTGTAGAACAACCTCTGTCTTTTTTCTGTTTACATTGCCACTTTCTTCCAGGACAATGTTCCTTTAAAAGGGTTTACGCTTCCACCCCCCACCCCAACCAACTCCAGTCTATTTTGCACAAAACAACCAGGAGGAGTAAACTGTTTAAATGTAAATTACACATTTTAGCACACCCTTTAATGGCATCCCATTTTACCTACAATACACTCTTAATCACCATACCTCAGACTTTTCCCTTAGGGTACATCCCAGAAGTCACTCTCTCCAGATCCGTGTTCTCTCCACCCTCAAGTCTGAAACAGCTGCCCTTTCCATAGCCACAGGACAGCCAGCTCTTCCCATATACTCTATGCCACTCTTTGCTTGTTATCTGTCTCTCATAATGCTGCAAATTCTCTCAGAGCTGAGAAGATGCTTCATGTGTTCATGATGATGTCCCAAGCTTCTAGCACAGTGTCTAACATATAGGATTTCCTTAATAAATACTGATAAATAGATGAATGACTCTCCTTTATTAGGTTCTCTTGGAACCATCATAGTTCACATTCAACATCTCTCTGGTAGACTATTCTCCCCACACATAATTCATAAAGAATCCTGTTACTGATTTAAGTGAATTTTTTAGTTAATACAGGCTTATTGACCCTTATCTGATGAACACGAGGCAAATAAGATAAGCAAGCAATTTCTGCAGTCCATAGAAGATCCAGAGACATGGAAAGTTTCTGTGAGGGAAATTTGTCCTGTAGGGTCAGTCATCATAATTACAGGTGGCATGGTGACAGATATGCAGGACCTTCAGCCTCAAGTTGATGTTCACACAAAGATCTATCCCAAGGGTCTACATCCTATTTAAAATTATAAGAACAAAAAGGAGTAAGAACTTTCAACATCACAGTTTTTCTCCTAGGTATATCTTAAAACTAGTTCAAAGATCAGTATAAAGTGTATTTCATCTGAACTTTTGAACTTTATTGTTTTCAAAACACCTGCAATATACATTAAAGAAGATAAAGTTTATTTTAATTTAATTAATTAATTTATTTATGCATTCAATAAATCTTCATTAAGACCTCCGAGGCATAAAGGGCCCTGGGCCAGGTACCAGAAATGCTAGAGACAAAGACCCAAAGGGTATCTGCCTTCATTGGGTTTACATTTGAATAGAAAGATACACATTAAACAACTAATTATCTAATCCATTTTGTAGTTTTAACTGTGACAGGAGCCATAAATAAGAAACGAAGAAACTATGAAAGCACATAATGTAAATAATCTCCCTTGGCCCTTGCATGTCCATCTCTGCTTTTTCTGCTCTTCTCTGTGGCCTGGGAGGCTGACCTCTTTGGGTCGCACCCAAGAGTTTCCTTGCTGTCTGGCTTCCCCTTGGCTTGAAGGGGATCAAGGTCACAGGAAGTACCTCCCAGCTCCCTCCCAGCCCCACCACAATGAGGCAGGAGTTGCACTGCTTTCTTCAGGCCCGGGGAACCACTTCATTTTCTTGCCACTAAAGCCTAGGGACAGTCACAGCTCCCACGTGCCAGTCTGGCGTTCCTCACCATCCCTGTTGGTTCCCCTTAACCCTGCAGGCATCTTTACAAATCATCTCCTTGTTGAACCCAACAGTTTCCCAGTTTGTGTGTGCCCCCTATGTCCTTTGGGGATCCTGACTAACAGAGCAGAGGGCTGGGGAATCGGACTTAGTTTAGACAGAAGGGGTAGGGACAAAGATTTCCTGACCAAGTGATATTTAAGCAGAGGGCTGACCAATGTTGTTTTCCTGGTTGGTCCTTCTTCTCTCCCTTCTGTTCTCTCTGCATCAACCTAAAAACATCTGCACGTCCAGAGGAGAGTCATGGGGTATCAGATCAGTAATGGGCTGTCTCTTTTATCCCTCTTTTTCCATGACCCTCCCTCAACCCTAGCAGTGAACACTTTCCCTTTCTGGCTTTTCTAGAATGGTCTTTTCCCTGGATATCTTTCTATCTTTATGTCCTCCGAGATCTTTCCTTCTTCCTTACTCTTCCTCCCCAATCTTTCATGTCCTGCCAAAACCCCTAACACACGTGCACCCTCCCCAACGTGACCCACAATATGCCTTCTCTCTCACCGCTCCTGTGTATTCAGCCACGTGAGATACTCACTGTTTCGTGCCTTTGTTCGCAGTTTTTCTTCTTCTGGATCATCCTAACCTCATCTATCCCCTCTGTCGAAATCCTATTCAGTTTAAATGCCACCACTCCACAAAGCCTTCCTAAAGGTCTCAGCAGGAAGTATTCACTTCCATTATTTTTTTTTTTGTTCCCATAAATACTTTTTAACCTTTCTTGCACTTCCCACATGATTTATAGTTTTGATATTTGTGGAAATGTCTTATTTCTCTCCGATGATCATTAGCTCTGAGAAGGCAGGGACTAGTTTATCTAGGGAGCATCCACACCAGTGCATCTACTACAATGTCCAGCTCCTAGCAGGGCCACGGTGGCCTTTAGTGTCCCTTTACATATATTTTACCATCTATGGTGTAGAAAATCATTCTAAGATTACTCTCATATACAGCAAAAGAAATGAAAGCATTAGCGTGCTCTCTTTGTATGTGGTCCTTGGCATGGTTACTCTCATAATGTGTTTTTTTATTGCAGTGTAATTAAACCGTACAGTTAAACCAAACATAGCTAAGGGAAACAGAGCTAAGAATATTTCCTCCAGTGATAGCTTGAGAGGTCTGACTTTGTCCTTCCATTTCCAGTCTTTCAACATTTGAGAATCAGTCACGCCAAAATATTTAGCATCTCAGGAAAAAGAAAATAAAAATCTTTTAAGGGCCTCCAGACACCATATAGCTGCATGGAGCTAGACAAATTGGAATGGGGCATAGACAGATTAATTGAGGGGGAAAGGAAAACACGCATCCCCTAGCTTCATGTTCCACACTTCAAATTGAGATCGCTAAATGTTCTCCTCCAGGAGGTTTTTGTTATGTCTATTGTTTGGTTTGATAATGTTGGAAGATGAGGAATTGGGGAATTTTAACTCCAGAAAGACTTCAGTTCTATGCATTCTGTGTAATTAGATTTGGTTTTAAATGGTTGTTGCTTTATTCTAAAGATGTATTTAAAATAGGGGCATCTGGGTGGCATCATTGGTTAAGGATCTGACTCTTCGTTTCAGTTCAGGTCATGATCTCAGGGTCCTGGGATCAAGCCCCAAATCAGGCTCCGGGCAAGCGGGGAATCTGCTTGAGAGTCTCCCTCTCCCTCTGCCACTTCCACTCTTGTTCTCTCTCTCTCTCTAAAATAAATAAATACATCTTTAAGAAAAAGAAAAAGAAGATGTATTTAAAATAAATGCTGATAATACCATGTAATTATCATTGGATAACTCTTTTAACTTTATAACCAGCTCCAATGCAGATATTGTGCCCATTTCACAGATGAGGAAACAGAGGCTCAAGATACTATCTAATGGCCCTGTGCGAAGGCCCAGTTGTCAGATGACAGGTCTCCCTTGGTCCAGTGCTCCTAGACACTATGTAGCCCTCCTAGGACCCGGCGTTATCTCTGGAGTGAAGACACATTTGTTCAGCCGTGCTCTGCGGCCGCTGCAAAGGTTCTACAGCTCTCTGAAACCTATTGCTGCAGAAAGCCTCTTCCTTAGCGAGGAGAGCTGGACAGAAAGCTAGAGAAGAGATGGCCTGGCCAGAAACATGGCAGGAAAATGGATGCACCCAGAATGGACCAGTCCCATTTGGAGTCCTGATGGGTCTTCCTTCAACTGCTAAGCCAACCATGGCTGGGAAATGAATGTGATAATTTTCTGGGAAGGAGAGTCCGTGGGAGGACAATAGAAGAACTTTCTGTCCTGCACACACAAGGAAGCATGCTCTGAGAGTGTATATCATCTATTTTAAAAATCACTCCTGTGAGAGTTGGGTTTTAAAATGGTTGGGTGGCAGATTTTTTGCATCGCTTTCTATGCATATGTAAATACGTTCCCTCCCTGCCAGTTGTTATAGAAGTTGTTTAATCCTCAAAAGGCTCAAAGACATAGAGACCAGAGAAAAATATTTTTTATTGAATTGAGGTGATATTTTTTTTTAATCGAGAAAGCAGTCATCTAAGTGGTTTTCCTATTTTCTATCTCACGTATAACAAAACACCTCAACAGTAACATGTGAGACAGTATTCAGAAAGCAATTCCAAACACATTAAAAGAGCTGCTTTGGAAAAAAATGAGTCAAGTGAGTTTTTTCCCCTTTAAAGGCCACAAATAAAGAAACACCCTTCTAACAGGGTGCTGGGCTGAAAAGGGGATAAGGGGGGGAACACAATATCTCATCTAAAATCTTGCAGGCAAGAGCGTTTATTACTGCAGGAAGCAGAAGGTGAGCCTCGCTTATAAATGAGATCCTGCAGATGAGGGAGATGTATCTTGCTGAAGTATTACTGTACAGAACGAACCTTTAAAGCTTGGACTCTGAAGGCATAAACCATTGTCAAATAAATCTAAACCGATGTATTCATTTTTAATAAAAGAAAATGTGACATAGCATGGCCACAATAATATGTAATTTCATCCTTGCATTTCAATTCTCAGGGGTTATTTAATTCTCCTTAAAACATTACAGAAAACTGCAAGGGGTGAGATGAAAATAAATATTCTCACCTAGAATGATCTTCATTTCATCAGCATTTTCCCTGCCACAGAGAAACAATAGTGGAATCCTCAAATATGAAGCCCCAGCTACAATTTAACTATAGAATAATTTTAAATACCCAGTCTGACACATAAATAGTTAGGAGAAGGGATGATTTAAAAAAAAAAAAACTATTTAAAGACCTTTTATTTGGATATTTAAATTTCCAACAAAGAAGGTAACTCCCACAGGAAAGATATAAATATTAATTGTGAAAAATAAAGAGAATAGAACAGACATGGAAGTATTTTATTAAAAATGTCTCTTAAGATGAATAATCCACAGGGTTAATTGACAAAGCTATTTTTAAAAAATGTCTTCCTTCATGTGACATTAGGTTTTGGACCTCAGGTTTTTTTTTTTTTTTTTTTAAAGATTTTATTTATTTATCAAAGAGAGAGAGGGGGAGAGAACAAGCACAGGCAGACAGAATGGCAGGCAGAGGCAGAGGCAGGCTCCCTGCTGAGCAAGGAGCCCGATGTGAGACTCGATCCCAGGACGCTGGGATCATGACCTGAGCCGAAGGCAGCTGCTTAACCAACTGAGCCACCCAGGCATCCCTGGACCTCAGGTTTTTTTCTCTCTTTTTCTCTTCCCTGTTTTCCTTCTTGCATTCCTCCCCTGCTGTTTTCAAAGTAGGATTTGTTAGTTATATTAAAAACACATAAACAAATTGGTAAATGAAATAGAAGTAAACATTCCTTGAAACTAAGAACTTTACTACAAGCCTCCATGAAACTGTAGACTCTTTCTTCACTGACAAAGCAGCTGACTGAGCTTTATGGTGACCCAGGCAATCTTAGGCCTTATTTTTCAATGATCAGAGTCATTAGTTATGTCCTCTCTACCAATGCCCAACATATCACAGAAAATTCTAGCTCCTGTTATTTAACCGTATATGATGTAAGGATGCCTTTCTTGAAACTCATATCATTCAAAAGAACAATCAAATAATTAATGAGTTTGATTAAAAAAAATTCCAATGCAATTGAAGAAGTGCTAACTTTCAAGGATACAGTATCTAAAACTTTAGTTTCCATGCTGAGGAGAACCTCAAAAAGTTAAGGAGGAAGAAAGTTTGGCAGATCCCTCAAAAAGTTAAACACAGAATAACCACGTCACTTGGGAATTCCACTCCTACATTTATACTCCCCCAAACTGAAGCACGTACTCCAACAAATACTTATATATCTATACGTGCATGCTTATACCAGCACTCTTTCTAATAGGCAAAAGGTGGAAACAGCCCAAATGTCCATCAGTGGATGAAAAGACACATGCATTGTGGTCTATACACACAATAGACTATTATTCAGCTACAAAGAGGAATAAAGTACTGATTCATGCTACAATATGCACAAACCTTGAAAACATGCTAAGTCAAGGAAGCTGGAAACAAAAGGTCACATATTTTATGATTCCATTTCTAGCGAATATCCAGAGGAGTTCGATCCAGAGAAACAGATGAACACTGGTGGTCACCAGGGGCTGGGAATGAGGAGCAACTACTTAATGAACACAGGATGACGAAAAGGTTTTAGAACTAGGTTTCCCAATATTGTGAATGTTCTAAATGTCACTGAAATGTTCACTTCATTGATTTTTTTAAAGACTTTATTTATTTATTTGAGAGAGAGAATGAGCATGAACAGGGGATGGGGAAGGCAGAGGGAGAAGAAGACTCCCTGCTGAGCAGGGAGCTCAACACGGGGCTCAACCCCAGGTCCCCGAGATCATGAGCTGAGCAAAGGTAGATACTTACCCAGCTGAGCTACCCATGTGCCCCTGAAATGTTCACTTTAAAGAGGTTAATGTAATGCTGTGTGAATTTCACCTTAAAAAAAAAAAAAAAAGCAAACAAGCAGCCTTCCAAAAAAAAGATGTTAAGGAATGAAAACTCAAAGCCACTGAAATTATAGCTCAGAAAAACATGAGCAGGAAGCATTGGACAGTCAGAGTTGGATGTAAATGAACATGTGATAAGATGCGAAAAAAGAAAAAAAGTGAGCCCAGTGGCAAATATATTATCAACAAAAACTTTCATTGAAAAACATTCTTAACAAAAGCAAGCTCTCTCTATTTAAAAAAAAAAATATATATATATATATTTATTTATTTATTTATTTGCAAGAGAGAGAGTGAGCAAGTAAGAGAGAGAGAGAGAGAGAGCACAGAGGTTGAGTGAGAGGGAGAAACAGACTCCCCACCAAGCGGAGAGCTCAATGTGGGGCTTGATCCAAGGACTCTGGGATGACCTGAGCCAAAGGCAGATGCTTAACCAACTGAGCCACCCAGGTGCCCCAAAAGTAAGTTGTTCTCTAAAGCAAACTTAGGAGAAGTTCTTTATAAATGAATGACATGTAAATGGTAGATGTTTTTAAAATCTCTATTTTTGAACCAATTAGCTAGTAAAGGTCCTAATTCAATTGTTTTGGCTGATAATAGATAACTCACTTATAGTTCATTAAATGTATGATGTATACTTCAAGGAGTTTAAATATACTCCCTCAATCTTACTTACAGTAGAGTTTTGGTCTGTATAGCCCATTTTCTGAAAGTAATGCAAAGGAAAATTTCAGTCTATCTTTGGTTCGTTGTTAAAAAAAAATCCGGGGACGTTAGGTTTAAATAATTTTAGCATACGAAACAAAGCACTCTATCAAAATAAGGGATGTGAAGCCACTCTTAGTACAAAAAGAAGACTAAAGACATCCACATGTTGGGTCTGAGTTATAGAGATGACACGATAGAGTTATTTCAAATAATTTTAATGATTAGGGTAAGTTAATCTGAAAAAAAGGAGAAAAGCAATTTGAAAAAATGGAGACCATGTTGAGTACAATACAGCAGGATAAGAGAGCAAATAGGAAAAAGAAATGGAAAGTGTTCAGGAAGCAATTACTCGCTATCCCAGGGTTCTGTGAGTGATCTAACAGTAGGTGCCCCGGGAGTGGAAAGGGGCCACGGTGAGTGAATAGGACTGGAGGGAAGTAATCAGAGATAAGAATAACGAGTATCAGAGGCACAAGACACAGAATAGAGAGAGACGATGACAAAGTTTACAGCCTGAACTTCAAAGGCATGGCACAATAAGGAAGAAAGCTAAAGCTGAGATCAGAATAAAGGGTCTGCTCACAAATATTATGAAAATGTAAGATGATGGAATACAAGCTTGCCGAAGAAGGCCGTGAGGGCATGTGACAGAAAGCCCAGAGATGAGGTGCAGAAAGCAGTAACATTATCAAAAGCATAAATGAGTTTTTAGCCTTCACGTTCAAATGTGTAGATAGGAAAGGTGACTAGGTGCTGCGGTTCAGAACATAATTTTCCGAAGAAACAAGTTTGGAAAAGCACAGTCTCATCTTGACTGCAAAGTGGGTAATTAGTCACTGGCAATCAGAGATATACACAGGGGCCAGAGTTTCTCTTCTAGAAGTTTCAAGGAGATGCCGTTAACAGAAACTAAAACAGAAACTCTCCCAGACACTGACCATGTCCCTGGGGAGAAACCAAACAAATGGCACCATGTAAATAACCATAGGGGAGGCAAATCACTAAGGAAAATGATGAAAGAAGTCATTTGTTATCTTTCATCACGTTTAGAAACAAATGTGAAAATCAAGGAACATATTTAACTATCTATTGGAATTACACCCAAAACAGATCTACCTCTTCAGAACCCGTTCAAAAATATTTATATTTATGTATACATATCGGTATCAAGCCAAGCGTTCTGTCTTAATGACTGTTAATTACGATTTCAAAGGTCAAATGATATGGTTTTTGCATCCAATTTTGTCTCTTCCAGCTCTGCCACTTAAATACTTCTAAGTGTCAGTTTTCTGATCGGGGGAGGAGCTAAGGACACCTCCAGTATGTGCCACTTGGCATTGAAAGGACAGTAGGAGATAATGTTGTGATGCGCTCTGCTGTTGATGAGGCACTCTATTAATTTGGTTGTCACTATTATTATTAGTTATCATAAATGGTCATATTGCCAGTATGTCTTAGTCAACATGGAAAGGGGAAACAAGGTTATGGTCAAAAACAATATAAAGCTTATTGGGGTCTAGATGTAACATGATGCTAAAGAAAATAACAAGCTCACTTTTTTTCCTCCAGAATTGTTTTAATTAAATGCTATATTTTATTAACAACCATAGATTTGTCATAAAAGAGGGAAGACACACATTAAAAAATGCTTCAAACAGAAATTAGTCCAGTGTAATTAGTGTGAATTATCAAAATACCAGCATATAAGGGCACAAGTGCCCTATTATAAAAACCAGGTGTTTAAACAAGATAAAACTGCCTCCTGAATCAATAGGGGATTTGAGCTGAGTTATGCTTTTCAAATATAGAAAAGATTGTTTCTAATTGCTTTTTCCATAGGTACCAAATTTGTACGCATTATAAAAATGTTTCAAAAAGAAGTTATCCATGTGATGTGAACATTTGTATGCATTTCAGCCACTCTCAATGTATCTTTGGCCCTGACTAAGAAAGAGAATTTAAATATCAATCTAGTATAGAATAATAGAAGGGAAGATGCTAACCAACACGGAAGGGGAAAACATTTCTTCCAAAATCTTGAGTTTAGCATAGAAATTTCTGCATAAATTGTAAACCCTGGGAAGGGCGTGGAAAGATGGAACAAGGTCCTGAAAGAGGCAGAGGGTAGATAGGTTGTGGGTTTGGCCTTGAAAAGAAAGGAATACCTGAGCCTCTGAGACAAAGGGGGAGGAGGAAGTGCAGGGGTGAGTGCAAAGAGTTTATAAATAAGGGGTCAGGATTTAAGAAAGATCATACTAAATGGCCTCAATTTTCTTGATTAATTGGGAGACAAGATTATCTTCTGAGAGTAGGGCAGGCAGGGGCAGGTGGGGGGAGCTAAAATTAAAAGCAAAACCAAATGAAGCATTAGTCATTGTCACGGATCCAGGGCTGGGATTAACCCTAAGAAAAGTGAAACTTTTTTTTCCTTTTTTACATCTTTTCCCAATAGATGT